>NW_020450871.1:5600476-6081608 GCF_003343035.1 Apteryx rowi | reverse complement strand
CGATAGCTTAAATTTGTAGCTGTGATGATTTAAGGAACCTCAAGCAGTCATGATGTGTCAGTGGGCTACATGATGCTTTGGGGCTGCATTGCCTTGGGGCTTTCCAGTGAAATGTGGCATTTTATCATAAATCTACTGCAGTAACAGAGGAACAGAATCACTGTGATGTTAAAATTAAAGATAGTAAAGGAATTATTTTGAGAGTATGAATTTGCTGTAGATTGAGTATTTTCTGACTTAGGTGCATTTAGCAAGGACAGATTGACAGACTGTGAAAAGATACCCAAAACCCAAGGGATCTTAACACGTACTGAGTGCAGGGTATAAACAGAGTGTTAAGTAGACTAAATAAACAGTGTTAAGTTAGTAATGTTTCTACAATATATGGGGTTATTTCTGTGTGGCACATGTACATGAAATGAGAGAGAGAGGCAGAACTGTGATGCTGATTCTAAGCTTCTTAGTACTTGTTAGCACCTGTCAGTTGTAACACTGTCCAGAGTTCCTCTGACAGAATTGTCGTCTTCTAGGTACCATACAGGATTGGGCCTCTGAAAAATCTAGGGGTAGAAATGAAGGTTTAAAAGTGAAGGAGAACTTAAGCAGAATGGATTATAATAATCTAGTTAAATTAATTGAGATCTAAATGGGGCAGGCCTTTGAATATCTTCTGAGTAAATATTGGCAGGATTTAGGGAGTGTTGAGTTTAGCTTGTCCTTCAGAATTACCCTTTGGCATCTGTGTTTTCTGTTTGCGGTTTGGCTCCTTGAGAACTTCTGCTTGTTAGTTACCCCTTACTAACCACTGCAGTGAGTGCATTTCTGAAGTTTCATGTTTATTCATGCTCTGTAGCAGTCTGGCTTATTAGAAAGGCTGGTGGCACCCCCAAAACAGATTTTATTGTCCAATGGCTGTGCCTGATTTCTTTCTTTCTTGTTTTTGCACCCTTCCTCACCTGTTGACCTTCTCCAAGGTTTGGTAGCCATTTCTCTGACCATGAATGGATCATGCCTTGGTGGCTATAGGAAGCTTATTTAAATACTAAGCTGCTTGTAATTTTCTGTTTTGTGAAATGTGGTAGAGCAGATTATTTCCATTCATTTTCCTTTGAAGACAAAAAGTAAATGCTTTTTTTTAATATAATTGTTAATTATACTTTGATCTTTGCATTATTATCCCCTTGGGATACCTCAAGTAGATATTTGAGTGTGGAGTGTAAGCTCTTTGTGGGAGAACTGTCTTTTTGTGTATTTACATAGTGCCCACCACAATGAGATTCTTATTCATCACTCTCCTATCCCAATATAAATAGTAAAATGATGCATTTTCTTCAGAAATCTAGAGGGGCTTTTTTTAGTACATTTTTTGGCTAAAATGTAATATTTTCAAGTCTGATTTTTCCATCCTATAAGCTATAAATCATACCTGTTTACAGATATGTATGGAATCCTGTGGACTAATGATTTGAAAGTGCTATCACATGAAAACAATGGTGTCGCACAACAGTTGACTCCCTTAGGAAATTACATAGCTATCTCAGTACTCAGGAGTTTTAAAACTGTCAGTGCCTAGTAAAGATGAGTAATAGCAATCCTAGGTGTTCTCAGCCTTGAGTTTTAAAATTGTTTTCAACTCTCAATGCAAATGTCCCTTTCAAGGTGAGAAATGTCACACTAGAAAGGCTGAAAAGTTTCCAGGCAATTACGCTGGTGAATAAATTTGTATGGATTCTTGATAACTTCTAAATAAGCTCTTTTTTAATAAATAATAATAATAAAGAAGACAAGAGCCTTTCATAATTCATATGCAAGTTGACTGCACTGGAGAAAATAAGTTATTGAATAAATCTGTAAGGCTGTTTACTGAGTGTTGAAATCTATAATTGATTTATTGATCAGTGTTCAGCTAAGCTTGCTAATGCAGAACCAGTTCTACAAAAGCTGTAAGATATTATGGAATGACTTAATCTAATCTCAGTCAGTGACACACAGAGTCTCAGATCCTGATTTTAAAGTGCAGACCAATGTAATAGGCAGTAGACCAGCCACAAGTTATCTCTTATTAATTTGAGAAAATATATAAGCGGCAAACATAGCTTCATTTTCGTAAGTCTCGTCTATGGCTCTCTTTGCTACAGACACCATGAAGTTATATTTAGACTCTTTTTCATGTTTAGAAGTGGCAGGAATTTGGCTACCTGTTCAGCTGATGCAAAACATTAGACCTGCCTTTGACCTCCCAGTTTTAGGAGACTGAAGGCTAGAAAGAGGATTGTTATGATTGTGATTACTATTGAACAAAGGGATATTAGTATTTCAGAGGAGAGAGAGGGATTTGTTTCAAGCATGTTAAGATTTTCATACTTTTCTGTAGACACATGATGGATGTTTGTTGGACATTCAAATTACAACATGTCCAAGTTCAGCACAGCCAGAATTTAATGCGCCTGTTCCTCCTGTAATATGCCCCCTGTATTAACACTTGCAAGCAATAAGAATTTGGGGCAGAGATGTTACATGATATGTCCTTGGTTAAATGGTTGACTGCAATGAGAGATGTGGTTAGAACTGTTCACAGTCTGAGGAGCACCAGAGCATTGTTTTGGGTTGCAAACAGATCAACTGTTTAAATCCCGGCTCCACTGTTGAATCACTCCATGGTGTCGGGCACATCTCTGTCTCTGTGGTTATTCCTCCTTGATCTTTCTGCTCTTCCTTTCATGGTCTTTTGCTGCATCATGTGAGAAGGCTCAGGGTAGATTCCCTGCTAGGGCTGCTCAGCTTCTCTCCAGTTCCCACGCTGGATGCACTGCAACCAGTTCAGCTGCTGAGAATGTGCAGATTGCCAGGAATGTGTCAGGGGAGTGTGAAACGAAGGCAGCTAAAGCCTCCATATCCTCCCCAGTAACTTTGTGTCTCCTTGACCATGAATTAGAGCACATACAGGAAGATGTGCTAATTGAATGAATGGGCTTAACAGCAGAACCGTGTTGAGCAGGACTTCCACTTGTAATGATGGAAAGGGCTAAATGCAGTGTGCCCAGCTTGTTTCCTATTCTGGACGTGGTATTTGTGGCCCAGCACTCTGCTTGGCTGCCCAGCTTGCTTAGAGCTGCTTTGGGGATGTTTGAGGTGGTCCTGTACTAAGCTGTAGATGAACCTGCTGAGTGAAAAGAAGACAGATCTTCTGAGGTGAAGGTAAGTTTTCCAAAAACGTGCTCTTAAGATTTCAGTGTGAGAAAGCAAGAGTTCCAGTATATGAGAAAATAAACATGCTTCCTTGAAACTGTTGTTTGTAGTCACTTTGAAAAATGACCTAGTAACTCCCTGTTTAGCAAATTCCCTTATGCAAAAGTTACTCCCACAATTATTATTATTTAATGTGAATTTAAATTTTAAATAACCCATTTCCAAATAAATATGTAAACTTGATTGCAATTCTTTTGCCTGTCACTGTCCTTTAGGGAAATAGTGCATAGTGTGTCTGGAGAAACCAGACGGTCCTCTTAGCAAACTGCTAGTTATGCCACAGAAAGAAAGTGGATGTATTTAAATGCTATATAAATGGCAGAAATAAATCTGGTGCCATGCATCACCAGGCATAGGTTTGTAGGCTAAATGGAAAGAATAAATATTTTTGACATTGTAACCCTCTGAAGCATAACAGGTAAAAGAGCTGAAAATACAAATTTAAAGCATCTTATCTTTAGTCAAAGAAGCAGCGAAGAAGGATTAAAGCAAGTAAAGGAAGTACATAAATGGATAACTGGAGGAAAGTAATTCTCTGAATCATCTAGTACAGACAACTGTCAGAGATATGAAGCTCTACAACTATTTTTATCTAGTGCTTTATGGCTGTGATACGGAAAAATACTTATGCACAGGTATGACTTTAAACATGGAAGCAATTCCATTGCTTTCAGTGGGTTAGAAATAAATGAAGCAGCCTTATGTGAATACGTTTTCAAACTTAGAGCTATCAGGTTCTCATTCTTTGTGCCCATTCAGAGCATCCACTGAAGTCACTGGGAGTTGGGGCCAGTCAGAGATTTCATCGGGAGTTCATTTGGGGCAGTCTTATGGCAGAGCTTGTATTTCCTTTTAGGATGTAAGTCAGAAAAGGAAAGAAATTAGGCAGCCATTTCCCCCCACTGCATGGCCTGTTGAAGACAATGTGTATTTTGATCACTACTCATGGAGGCTAACATCAAACAGACTTTTGCTTAGTCTAGAGATATTTATCCTACTAGCCTTGTAGTCTTAAGCGTGACAACATATGAGGGCTTCAGGTGATTGCAGGGGCTGCAGAAAGCTATGAAATTATAGTCAGGCAAGTGTCGTGCTAATGAGAGCAACATTTACTGAGGGCAGGCTGAAGCTCTTCTCTGAAGTTTAAATTTGAGGTTCCTGACCACACGTTGAGTATCGTCAGTGGGTTTAAACTAACTGTTAATTTCACACCAGCTTGGAAAATTGGTGACCTATATCTACACTGCTTTGGTGAGCACATTTCCCCTTTCTTGTTTTTAATAGCTGACCACCTTCCGCTCTGTCCCAAATGTGGCTTGAAATGGAAAAGCTCTGGACAAGCTTGGCATGGCAGGGTGGTTTGAGACGATGGGCCAAACTTGGTCACTTGCTGAATTACTTGTAGTGCAGTTGAGAAGACTGAATACGTTGATGTCTGGGTAGCTCTAGGTTTTTCTGATCTGGTCCTGAACATCCTAATTATGATTTCAGTTATGACTCTTACCTTTAAGTATCAATAACCTTTATAGATCTGCAAACTTTTTCTGTTATATAATATCAACAGAATAAGATTTCAGGCTTCTTCTGTTTTATAATATCAACAGAATAAAATTTGTCTTGTTCTTGTAAGTGTCTCCTTTTTGACTGTAAGAAAGAAAACAGTTTAAAAATATTTTTTCCCAAAGGAATGGTCTTTCATTACATATTGATACACACTTGAAAAGCAACACTTACCATACATACATGGTTCCTTACCTACCAGACACCTACTTTACCTTATTTGGGTGAAAGCCCGTTATACGCTCCTGCAGTGAATAGATCAACATCATGCATCTAAGAAACAGTCTATTGATATGGACATAATTAGATTTTTATCAGTTTCACTAAGGTCTAACCATTTCATTGTAATTGACCTGGATTAGTTGCTACATGTCTCCCTCATTAAAACATACAGCACCTGTGCTAATGGGTTTTGTTTCTATCAAGATATAATGAGGACTGGCATATCTGCATATTCTCCGTGCGAACCAAGAACAGAGACAAATACTCCATTTTATTACCTTCTGACAGAGACATAATGATTGCTGAGAAACTCATTACCATCATATTATGCAATGATTTAACTTGAAATCCTTGCCGTGCTGCAGCCTGGCAGTGGTAGAGCTCTTGGAAATGCGTGGTTTTTTTCTCTGAATAGTGTGAGCTGAGCTGATTCCCTTCTCCCCATGTGCTGTAAACAGTCTATTTGCTTCACAGATTTTTGACTGATTTTGAGGGTATTTCATTACTGTGTTGTGTAATTAAGGAATATCACTGAAAGATGGTTAGAAAAACACGTGATGAAACATCACAGGTAGTGTAGGAAGCTTGTGTAAAAGGTCGAGCATTTTTTTTTTTCTCCTCTCTCAATACTCCCTTACTTGCACCCCCATAACACTGTGGTTTATGGCTGTGAGCTGCTGGTGTGCCCTCTCTTGAAGCAGCCAATGGAAGAGTTCTTACTGCTCTTGGTCAACTCTTTTGCAGCTTTGCAGGTATAGACTGGTATTTACAGATAAAAGCTTTTCAGCTCTAATTTGTGTCCTTGCTCTCTGTGCAAGTTATCCTTCTTCCAAATGCTACCTCAGAGCTGATTTCTTCAGAGCTCAGTTTAGTGCAAAAGACCATGACAGCAAATGTCACTGAGCACAGTTTATCGTTTGAACACAAAGCCCGTTGGTAACGCAAAATAACACACTTCATCTGGCAAATCCTGGCTGCAGTCTCTCTGCCTCCATGCTTGGCAGGGGGAGGGGGTGTACTGTTTATTCCTCTCTCTCACCTGAGATGGAAAGTCCTTAAGTATCCTAATTAACCATAAAGTAGTCAGGAATGCCTCTTCTAATCCCTTCTAGGCAATTTGTTAAATCCACTTCAGGTTGAACGTTTCAGTGTAGATGAAAGGGTGGATGTTTTAGGGAGAGATCCCACTGCCCTTCCTCACACTGAGTAGTAATACTTACATAAATAGCCAAAATTATTGTACTCTTGACAAGTGCTCATTAGTTTGAATTAAATGTTTTATTGTCTCCATGCAGTTTCTGGAGAGAAACATCCATATTGCGACTTACTCACTAATTAACAATTTCAGCAACAGTGTTAATACAGAGAGGGAGACGGAACTTGCTTCCTGTCCCAGCCAGAAGTGGTATTTCCAGTGCAAGGATCAGGGTAGTAGTGATCAGAAAGCAGCAGACATGTACATTGGTCTGAGAGCAATGTTTCCATTTCTTCTTTTGATGTGTAGGATTCACAGTGTGAAATTTGTTAAAAGGTACATTCTTTCCTATATAAATACGTATATATATGTACATATATATTCACACACACACACGTATACAGATGTATACCAACACACACACTCTGGGTGGGGGGAAGAGAATTTTTTGTGATCTTGTAAACTTTTAGGTTCAGAAATTGTATTAGCATTTTGAATTTCAAACACTAGCCAGCAGGCGGTGATGGATTTATGTTTGGGGTGGCATTGCCATTTTAGATTGCTGGATAACTTCTTCAACATTTTTGATCTCTATAAATGTCATTTGTTGCTTTAAATAAGTTCAGTCATTAAAGAACATACAGAAAGTGTTCACACAGGTGTAATTTATTAGGTAAGAGAAGAAAAACAGGTACCAATCTCACTTTAGCCAATTAATTTTAGTACTGGATAGCCAATGGATAGAGATAGGTAGTAAAGGTAGGTGTTTCAGGCTGTCCTATAATAGAGGCAGCCTGTCTCCTGTGCTGATACAGGGCAGCTAAATTTGGATGCCTAAAATGAGACAGTGTGAGTATGGTGCTTTGTATCATCAGGAAAAATGATGGGGAAATTTTGTAAACCTTTTGTTTCCATCTAACCAGAAATGAGAACATTGCAATACAATGACTTTCAAAACTTAATTCAATCCTGAGCTTGTTTACCCATATTTAGTATTTAGAAAGGAATAGAACTGGGAAATGTACTATTCCATCTGTTTATGAACACTGGTGAGCAGGTTAACAGATTTAAATGCTTGTCGGCATTTTTACAGTTGGAAAAAGATAAAGTGAAATTGATAAAATGGGCTGTGCATACCTGAAAATACATGGAAAGCTTCCTCAGTATTCAGGGTTTGATTATGTAAGTAATTTAACTATGTTATGTCATAGAATTGTAAACACAATTTTTCACCTGGGAGAACTGCTATCGGTTTATAGAGCAGTTTCCCAGTTGGAAAATGTACCATATGGTGCACATGTCAAACCAAGGGAAGGAGGTAAGCCTCTCAATATGTAGAGTTAACAGATTGACTCTTAATTAAGATCAGATGGTGCCTACCATTAATCAGATACCCAGGAAGCCTATTTATAGTTGCCTTGATCTTGGGTGTAAAGTTGTTACATGAACAAATTTCTCCGCTTGCCCAAAATCAATGGAGTTTCACTGATGTGAATAAATGTTGAACATGACCCTTAGTCTGTGTTGGGGGAATTCTTGTGAGAGGAGATGAGAACCTGTCTGGACCAGCCACCTGTCTGCTGCTCATGTGGCTATAAAGTTGGCAAGTCTCATCAGCCACAGGGTGTCATTGTGATAGCTTTCATGCCATGATGTCACTCCCGCAATGTTTCACTGGCATTAAGGAAAGCCTTCGTGTGCACCAGGCTGCCATTCTTGGAGGAACGGGGTCCCACCCAGAGCAGCAGGTAACTAGGAAGAGGCATGTGTGATAGAGCTTGTTTCTAAAGTTCGGAAAGGGTAAGGTTCCCTAGCTCTCCACCTGCCTGCTGGGTCTCTCTAGCTCTTTGCTCTTCACCAGGCTTTTAGATTCTAGAAGGCGCCAAGGTGTTTCGGTCTGATGCACAAAGTTTATCTGCTCTCAGAAATGTTGAAGTCTGTTTTAAAAAAACATGTGGTATATACAGACTGAAGAGATCTCTAAGTCCTTGGTGGTCTCCAGATGCCATCAGCCCAGGCAGTAAGAAAAGACTTGCCAAGACTTGTATCTTATAAGCAGTCCTTTATAATTCAACGTTAGCAGTCTTCTGCAGCTTAACATTGCACCTCTTGATGATTATTGCTTCTAATAATTTTAGTGTTACAGATGCCTTCTTCATGCAGTCCCACCCTGCACTGATTGTGCTCCAAGCCAAGCAGAGCACGAAGACATTTCAGAGAAAAGGGCAAATACATAGTCAGTGGTTTGGATTTCTTTTTAAATACATTTCAATTAGTGCCAACTGGCCCCTCTTCTAAGTGACACAAAAGCATTGGAAGATAATGTGTCAGTCCAGAGTTGTCCAATTCTTCTCACCTGGTATGTAGTATCAGGCTGGTATTTCATTATCAGTTAATGCCATCAAAGTAATATTTTCACAGTCAAGCCAGTTTCTTTTGTAATGCAAACAACGAGGGGAAGGGAAGAAGACATTCTTACATAAAACCCAGTGGATTACAGAATTACCAGTCAGGTTGGCACTGGAGCTATGGAAAGACTTTCTGCAGATCAAAGCATTTTCTGTAGCTTTCTCTGCGCTTTTGTGAAGGCAACCACTCTACTGGTGTTGTATATCCATACGTATAGAGAGTACAAGAAAACGCTGTAATAGTTTTTGAATAGTGAGGTGGAAAATGTGGTTGTACTTAACTTCTCTCCCATAAGCTGCAGACTTGCTGTCTGAACGCACAGGCCTGGAGCTCAAGTGTTGCACTCATACTGGGATTTAATTCTCTCCCTCCTACATTGTTCTTACATGTAGAACGTTATGTTGATTGTATTGACTGGGAAAAAATAAGGTCAGTGCACAGAGAGGCTTTGAGCTCATTACTAATATGGTAAAGGACTGTTTTTCTTAAATAAGTACAGGGATGTTGATAGCTAAACTATTCCATGTGTGTGTTTCAGGTGAACATTTTCTGTAATTCAATTTATGAGGGAGATCTTTCTATTAAAGGCCTTGGACATGTCTGCATACTAATAAGAGATTCTGCTCTTTAGTCTTATATCTTGGAGTAGTTGAAAATGGGCCATTTAATTCCAGCAGGAGTTTATTTTCTGTATAATTATGAAATGCAAAGGATACTGCCCAAAACTGTAACCATGGTGCTGACTTTGGAACATCCTCTCTTTGGAAACATGATTTGGGTTCATTTTTATGTTTCTTGGGAGGAAGGGCTAGCATGTTTCAGTGTTGTAAAAAGAAAAAGGAATCCATATGGTGGGGAAGAACAGGGAAAATTACTACAGGTGTGCAAACCTTAGAAGGATGGAAATTGCTGTTTCTCAAGCACAAGTTTGGTTTTGCAGTGTGCTAAAAGGAGTTTTAGTTTTGTCTCAAGCTGTAAGTAAAGGAGGAGGTTACTGTGCAGGGGGCAACAGTTGATGTGGCAGTGGGATATGGAAGAAACTAATCTGTGGTAATCTATAAAGATATATTCTGGGAGAGATTTTCTTACATCATTAAGTATTCAATCCATATTCCAGTGTGATTAGTCTGATCTTTGCGATGAACAGAAACAATTCTCTCTCCTGTCTAATGCCATTAGAGGTGTTCTCAACGCTATTATACACAGTCTAACTCTTTAATAGATATTCCTATCTCAGTGGCAGTATCTGCACTGCAAAGGGGAGCCCTGACACCAAGTTCTTACACTTCATACCATGAGTCTGCAAGTGTGACTATCAACATGGCTAATGTGGACTTCAGAGCATGGGGTGCACTCAAGCTGGGAGGTACATTGTGTTAATGCCCTAACTGCACCCGTCTCAGTTCTGCTGCCAGCTGGCCCGTGGACGATGGCAGGCAGGATGTGAGCGCTGTGCCTCTGCCTAGCTTTTCCCTGAGGGTGTAGGCAGAGCCAGAGATAAACTCTGCAGTGGTGATTTCCCCTGGTAATTTGCACACTGTAAAAGAAAACTTCCTTTTATTTGCTGAGTTTTCATTGTCTTCCAATTTAAGCGAGTCTCTGTGCTAGAGGAGTGTTTTGTAACTCAGTCAGAACCCATATTTGGGAATCTCTGATAAAGTGAAGGCCTATACTCTCTGTGAAATATGAGCCTGATTCAAAGCCCTCTCAAATTCTTGGAAGTATTTCCATTGATTGCAGCAGGCTTGGCTCTATTCTTATTTCTGTGAAAATTCTGTTATAAAGGAAGCTGCTTTAGGACATTCAGAATGAAGGATAGCAGCTGTAGGTAAAGTGTTATTACTGTGGTGCCAATAATCTCCAATTGTATTAGGGCTGTTAGATGGTGTGCATGGGAAGCGGTTCTCCCTGTCGGGGAGAGGTGGGTTTCACAGTTCCGTAAGTATTGTTTGGCTTTTCTCTGCTGGTTTGTACTGGTTTCTCTTGGGTTTCTAATACTCCTTCTCCCCCCTGCCTGGGAACTTCAATAACCCAGGAAGCCAGGAGCTCATTAGATACCTTGCTGGATTCCCAAGCTTAGCTGCTAACTGTGATAATTTAAATAGGGTGTCAGTCTCTCATATAAGAGGCTTTATCTTGTAATAGTCTCTGACTTTGTCAGTCTCTTATATAAATGACTGTGTACTGTAAAGAGTGTTCTGTAAAATAGTGTTCTGTACCATGTTATTAGTGTGTATTTCCAGCTTTCCACTTAGCTAAGAAAATGCTTTTCATACACCTGAAGCTAAGCATTTCTCCTAGTATATTTTTGCACTTTGGGAAACACCTTCTTCAGATTTCTAAGCAAGCGTAAAACCTATATCACTTTTTTTTTGCCCAGTCTCTTGTTTTATATTATTAGAAATAATGTAACAGCTCAGAAATGCTTTATTGTTAATTGCTGCTGCAGAACCATTAGAGGGGCAAAAGAGCATAATACAGTGTTGAGATACAGAGCACAGAAATGTTGGCAGTTAGCAAGCTTTTTACGCAGATCTCCAGAGATGCGTGATTTGAAAAAGCTCTTTTTCCTGTCTTTCTGCTCCCTTTTTTCCTGCATGTAGGAGTTATGAAAGGGCCAAGCCGATGAGGAATTATATTCTTCACCAGTTAACCACAAGATGTGGTGGAGCCAGTAATGGTGCTGGCACCACTGCCCATGCGCATCAGCTCTGAAACAGTAAAATCAACTCAAAAAGGCAGTGAGGACTGTTGAGTCTTGGGCCTCTTCAATCCTCATCTTCTCTCGAAACACGTGCCAATTGATGTCAGTGATGGTAGATGGCTTTGATGAAGTGGAGTCTTCTAAACTAGGAACTGGAAAAACACCAGTAGCTCATTTTATTGAGGTCACTACATGCATATTCAAAAGTGTTCATTTGTCATTATTGCTGTCTGGGATTTGGGTGAGAGACTTAGAAGTGAAAGTCCCTGTGTCTTCTTGGTAGTCTTCTTACAGATTTGGTCATCAAAATAGTTATTTTAATCTCTAATTGTAAGAAATACCAGCAAAATCAAATATTGGGTATCAACCTAAGCTGTAGCATGTCTTCTTGAAACAGGACCGATACTTCTGTTTTTATTTAAATGCAGACAACGCCAGGCATTGCACAACTGCATGTTATTTTGGCTGTTATTTCCAAAAAATACCTTTAAGGTTCCAGTTGTTTATCTGCATTTTTAAATGCAAGATGTGTTCAGGTTATATTTTTCCTTCTCTTTCCTCATGTTTATTTTAGGTCTTTGACAATATCCCAAATACTGTTAGGCAAATTAGAAACAGTATGAATTGTCATCATTGGTTTAAATCTGTCAAAAACAAAGCATAAGGTTATCTAGGCACCAGCGTATCTTGCTTTTATTAAAATGTTTACTTTATTACTCATTTGAATTTTATAACAATATTCTAGATTAAATGGCCAGGTATATTTGCATATTCATAGAACAACTTTTTGACAATAAAAATCTTTATAACTGAGATGAAAACAAGCAAACAATTACATTTTCCTCAGAGTGAACTAGAAGATAAACTAGGCTGAATTAACTAAGCCATTTACTCTGGTCAGTTTGCAGGCGAATCTATTATTTATATGTTATGGGTTTCTAAAGCAACTAACCTGGGAACGAAATGAAGTGTTTTGCCTTGATACATTGTATTATTCAACTTCCCAAGGCACTGTAGACAGGTCAAAAGTAGCATTAAAGTAAAGCCTGCGAAGATGAGAGAATCATTTATGGGCAGCGTACCATTGATGCTCATGAAATTCAAACATGGCGCTTAAGTCATTTTCCTCTCCCCTATCAGTTGTCCCTCATCCATTTCAGCTGCTGCCTTATGTTTGATTGACTTACACATAGCCCAGGAAAGCTCTATCCTGTGATTCCTTTTTTTTTGAAGGCTAATTTTCACACTCACAGATGCAGTAGTTCAAAAAATAGTTATATTCTAGATTGTTTAACATGTCTTTGTCCAAGTAGGATGCTCTGAAATCTATTAAACTTGGACTTCTAGAAATACTTGAATTTGATGTTTGAATGGAAGAGATAGCAACTGACAACATTTAATATTGGTTTAGCTAAGATAAAAATATATTAAAAATGAACAAAGCAAGTCTCCCTCCTTGCCCTGTCTCCTTGGTCCAGTTCTGTGCAGGCTGTGTTCAGGTAGTGCAGATTCCCTTCCTGATGGTGGTCAGAAAACTCAGTATTTTGATTCCTGCCTGGTCTGTCCACTTTGAGAAACTAACCTTAATGTATCAATTTAGAGGAGAACCATGCTTTCCGTAGTATACACCCACGGAGATTCCTGATGGCCATTTGGATGGAGCCCAAACTCTTGTAGTTGTTGCCTGTGGTGAAAGTTCAGCTGCTTTTGTACATAATAGACCTCTGGGCTTGGATGGAGCATTTTTGCATGGATCCAATTGTAGGATCAAAGTCCTCATTAGCTTCACTCAGGCTTTTGTTGCAGGCTGCTCTTTCATTTGCACAGACCTCTGCTCTACTACTGTTGAAGCGTGTTGCTAGATGGCATGAATTTGCAAACAGGCTGAGCAAAGAGGCTGTAACCACCCTGTTAATTTGCTCTCTTGTGGCACAGCAGGAACTTTGCAGCCCACCCAGCTGCATCTATTGCACCCAGCTCTACATGAACATGCAGGAACAAAGCTCATCTCTCTCCTTCAGCTAAGAGCTCTGTACTGGCACTAATTAAAGAATTATTCTTACTATGCAGTGCTTTCCTTCTTGCCATTGCTTTCTGCTCCTGAAGCAATTCACCAAAGACTTGCACCATTCAAGAACCTGTGTTTCAAAATAGCTTTCAGTGAGTAACTGTGTCACTCCAGCTCTGTGGGGGAGCAGTCAGGACAGATGGTTTTTGCCCAAGAGCTGACATTTCTGTAACAATGCCATTAATTGTCTAAATGATATTAAGTGTAGTTTCACATGCACTTTGAGCCAGCATAAGAAGACATTACTGCCAAGAGAAGCAGTTCAACCCTCCCTATGCCCCTGGCTGCTGCTTCCCATCCCAGAGTTGCCCTCTTTGGTAAACTTGTATTGTTTTAATCCAGATAAGTTCCCTGATAACTTCCCCACGTGGCCACACAGATACTTGTCAGCACAGATGAAGCAGTGGAGCTGGAAACAAACAACTGGCACCTGAGGGGAGGGTAGGACTGCCTCTTCTGGTGGATGTCCTAGCTTATGCCAACTTAAAAGTGTATGTGAAGCTGCTGTCTTGCATAAAGTAATGTTATTTTACGTCCTGCTCCTTTAGTTTTTCCCAGGGTTCCTACTGCCTGTGTTGTGGCATCTGGTTAGAAGAGCTGCAGTGGGAGAACTTTAGTTCTCCATCTGGAGACATGAATTCTCCTGGACTATTGTTTTTATCTCCCTAGCAGGTTTATTGTCCAGTCAGTCCTCTGGCTTCATAGCAGAAAGTGCAAGATTAAGTAGATCATGAGCTGTTTTAAGTTATACAGGACTGTTTCTTCTCTGGCTTTGGGTTTGGGAGAAAGAAGGAAGATGCTATCAAGCCACCTCAGCTTCCTGCCTTAGCTGAACATGCACATGTTGCCCTTGCAGGGGGACTAGTGAAACAGCATTTGCTACCAGCACTAGGATCCCTGCTGGCTGGAGAAATGTGGGGAGACTTGGACAATCTAAGTGCATTGCCCCAGGAACTGGGATTACAAGTTGGTCTTTCTTGGTTTGCTCCTTTCTGTGCTTGCTGCGTAGTTAAATCTGTGAAGGAACTTGCTCGTTCTTGTGCAAGGCTGTCTTGTCTTAGTCTCATCAGTAACGTCACTGCAACTCAGATTTAAGTAGCCAATTTCTTGAAAGCTGCTACACTCTTTAGGCTCCTAATGACTCCTAAAACATGTGGTGAATTCCTATTTACTGAGATTGAAACAAAAATAAGAGAGCTCAATGTTTTCACTGCTGGCTCTTTTTCTTGCCTTTTCATGGGCAAATTATTATAAAGAAAACTATGTATCCATGGAGACATGCATTATTATAATGATAACTGGAAGGAGCTTCCTGTTGAGGAAATAATAAGTATATCCTGGGTTGAATAAACTCCAAGAGTGAAAACTCTCTCCTTCTGCCTGTCCCAGCATGGTACCCCTCCACAGGAACCCTGACGATTTCTGTGTAGAGCACGAGGGAGAAGCTGCTTCCCGCAGCACCCATTTCCAGCTGTGCTGGGGTCTCCAAATGGGAACCCACATGGGAGGTAATAGAGCTGGGAGTTGCATTTACCTCCCTCTAGGTCCCATCTGCTCTCCTCTCTCAGGCAGAAACCCTGCCAGCACCAAAGTGGGAATGGTACCACGGCAATGGGGGAAGTCCCATGAGATGTTATTCATCAGCTGCAGGAAGGCTCATGGCTGCCAGGGGAGAAGAGTGTGCTCTGAAGGGAGATCTCTATAATGAGTTTAAGAGAAGCAGGGCTCCTAAAATAGCCACTCAAGTGCTTTTCTCTGTTGAGGGCTGTTTTAGAGGAAAGAACGAGAGGGAAACCTTAGAGGGCTCCTCTCGCCTTGAGTAACTTCTGCAGCAGCAGGCAGCCTGGCTCTCCGTCCTCTGGGGTAGCTGCCTAAGGCCTGTAGATGGGGAAGGCTGGTAGACAAGGCGGGAAGTATGACCGTGAAGGATGTGTTCAGCTAAGACTTCCTCCCATCTGTGCCCATTTTCTTCTCTTGTGCATCTTTTGGACAGCTTGGGGTATTTGCTGAAGGGTATTTGCTGAGGGTTGTCAAGAATTTTTTAGATTTTGCTTTTGGGAAGTTGAGGAAACATATTTATTGCTACTGTTTTCTGCATGGAGGATGCAGTCGAATTAAAGGACATGTTCCAGCCAGGAAGAGCAGAGAACCATGCAGAATGTAGGGCTGATGTAAAAAGAAAATAAAATTACAATAATTAAAGGAAATCACTGACCTTGGATTAAATGTTGCTGTCAGCTGCTCAGAGCATGGAGCTTTGCATAACTGTGGGGTGATTATGCAGATCAAATGCACAACCAACCAGAAAATAGGAATTCTGTTTTGTGAAAAAAACAGAATTGTGCAACAGTACCAGGACAGCATCTCTGCACCCCAGTTGGCTGGGGCAGGACTCCTTCAGTCTGTCTCAATAAGCCACACACAGAGGCCAATGAGAATACTGCTTCGTTCAAAATCCTTTTATTCTAGATAAAAAATTTCATGGTTAATCATTATCATCTTGTTCCCATGCTAGGTAATTAGTATTGCATTGTTGCTTTGTGCCTTTTCCTATGTTCCTTTCATGTGAGAGAAGTTTAATTGACATTAAAAGAAGAGGAAATTAAAAGGATTTTAATCAGTTGGTTTGTCCTATCTGTTTTAAAAAGAAAAGCTGGAGTAATAGAAAAATAGGCTAGTGTCTATGCTCTCTTATCATCCATTTTGATATTCATTACTGAATTGATGAGAATGTCTGCTTTGCATATTTAATCATATAATTGATTAAAATAAAATTTAAATACTGCCAGGGTTTCTTCCTGTTAATATGGTCTATAGGAGATGTTACAAGTAGTCAATAAAACCTTTGCCTAACTACCATCTCAACTTTTTTCAGTTTTTACTCAGAAACCAACATTGTGAGTAAAAGATGGAAACTTACTGCAGTGTTTTCAGAGCATCCATTCATACCTACAGGAAGACTTCAGCTTATAAGGAGCTAAGTAAGAAAATAATATTCTTATCTATGAAAACTCTTAAATGTATACTTCAATTTTAAGAACATGCTTAAAGTTAAGAGATTTACTTTTTTCTGAATCAGAGCTTCAGTGTATTAAGCTTCAACAAATCAACAAATGCTTAATTGGTCTTGGTTATAAAATGATTAGTAAACTTACCTGAAGACAGCAAGAGGGTAGTATAGGTCATGAAAAGGAATATTTTCAACTACACTAAATATTCAAACGTTGAGAACATCTAAAAAGCAATATAAAGAATAAATTCCTCCTGGAATTTGGCCCAACAAATAAAGTCAATTTAATATACTTTAATGACATGGATAAAAAGAAAAAAATACAGTCTTGTTTATCTTAACCAAAGATATTGAAGAACTCTCATTCTCTTTCAGCTTTTCTTATAGTGGAGAGCAAATATGAATTTTAAATGTAATGTTTATTAGGTCCTTTTCTATTCTGGAGTTTGCAAGAACACACAAAATAAGGAACATTTTTAAATAGCCTTGGAGAAATAACTAGAAGAATGGGGCTTCTGCAATTTTTTACGTGATGTTCAGAGGTGAACTCAACATGCCTCTACAAGGCAATTAATACAAAGCAAATTGTTAGGGACTTCAGGCTGTACCCACTGGAATAAGCAGGGGGGCTCCCAATGACTTCACCATACTTGGAGTCAGGCACTAGAAATGAGATCCTGGCAGATCTCCAGTGCAAGCTGATGGCAAAACTTCCATTGCCTCATTAGGGGCTGGATTTTATGCTAGGTTTTGCTAGGACTTAATTCCTGCAAAATTTGCACAGAGTCACAGAATCATTTTATCCTCAAAAGAAAGAAAAGCGGGAGATGCATCTCATTTGGGTCTCTGCTATTGCTAGTTAGGTGGAAAGCACTTAAATGCAGTAATCATGGATTTGGTGGCCAGGGCAATGATGGGAAATGGCCTTCAGGAGCTTTATCAATCGTTATTAGGAGATGGAGATATTTCCTGAGGAGATGCTACAAACTGTGACCCTAAAGAGTCTGCAGAGTGAAATATTGGTGGGAACACACTGTGCAAGCGATGTGTAATGAAGGGGAGTGTCTTCACCTATATCCCATCACTAACCATGCTTATTCAGCTACAGCTCAAAATCATGGAGGTTGGTAGACATGTTTCCAGCCCTTAGAAAAAAGAAATCTCAAAGTGCAGTGTTTCTGCTTATGTTTTGTTCCTCTGTATTCTTGGCATGTGATGTGAAGTTGGACAAATTGGTTGTATACAGCAACAACCACCGTAGGATTTGTCAAATCCCTGAGCTAAGCTTTACTTGGTCTCAGAGCGGTTGGTGACATGTTCCCATGCACTTCTGAAGACCAGTGAGTACTCTATCTGTGGTGAATGTATTAAAGAGAAGATTTCAGCCTCTTGTGAAACTGGGCTTAAAAAAGAAACTTCACATAGTATCTGTTTTGGTTTGCTGTCCATAGACAAGTGTTGGAGACAATTTGGGGACTGACAGATGTAAGTAGCAGTTTTTCTCTGGCCCATCATTTTGGGATTTGCTGTCCAGCTATTGTACCCAAGCTCATTCGGATTCCACTGAAATGAACGTGAGTCTTTGCTTTGGCTTTAATACACTCTGGGTTAGTTCCTGTATCTACAAGTTAGTATTTGTGAAAATAATCCTGTATAGCTGTAATTACTCCTATGCTTAATTTCCATCCTGGTTAAAGGCAGGAGGCATTTTTCAGTGCAAAATGGAAATGCTTTGGTCCCAGATATGGAGTCATGTTCTTCCTTGTGAAAATGCTAATAGACTAGATGAAATGCAGGTTTATTCTTGGAGGCCTTTAGCTGTTGTATACCCAAAAGGAAATGCATTTGCAGTGTATTTTAGGTTCCTCTTAGGTTTTATTTTTGGTGTATTTTGGGGAGAGGTTGTTTGTTTTTTTGAGGCACATCATCTGCATGAAAATTGTGTACTTCTAGGAATGTCTGTGCTTTCCTATTACAAGAATATCTGGTGCTGTAAATGAAAGAGAGAGAGGACAGGTGTAGTATGCTTCTCTTGGGTGTGGGATGGTGCTTTATCCATTTGCATTGAAAAAAGAAAATATATTATTTACTGCTACTTTCTTTTGCTAAGCCTTTAATCTGAGAGTCCTTTAGACTGATTTAATTTCAGGGTCTCTTTATAAATAGCTCCCCCAGTATAGGAATGCATGGAGGTCATTTCTAACTGTCTGTGTCTTAGGATAATACTGTTACAGTCATGCAGGCCTTATCTAAGCTTCCTTGAAACTAGCTTATATATCTGGAGAAGTGTAGTGCCAGCAGAGGAGGGCTAGTTACAGGTTATAAAGCCTTCTGAAAAGCAAGGTAAAGAACGAGCGACAGGATTCTTTACAATCCTTCAAAAAGGCCCTGTATTTTATTAAACATGTTGCTCCAGGCAGTGCAGAAATGAAAATATACTTCCATATTATCTATCTGCCTTTGTGGGGCTTCCTTGAGAAGACTACTTTGTGATAGTGGTCGGGGGGGCACCCTTCATTTTTAATTCCGTAAGGCCAACACCAGAATACTAATAGAAGCTTTCCTGTCCCCTGCAGCTTTCTCCTGTGTTGTTCCTTTGCTGTCTGTATGATTGTATTCTCTAAGGGGAATGTGAACACCACCGTTAGCAGGGGAAGAAGAGAGACCTGTGTTGCTTTTCAACAGCTGGACAAATGGAATAATTTGGAAAGGAGGTCTGGGGAGAAAGGACACTCAGACCAATGCGCTTTTGGAAAATGAGCCATTTCAGCCCTGTATTAGTCCCTTTAAAGATTTCTGGATAGGGCTGTTTCCTAGCAATGGAGTTGAAGGGCATCACACGTCTCCAATCTTCTCCTTTTTCCCTTCTCTGCCCTGTCTTGTTTCTGCACTCAATAAACCAAAAGCTTTGCTGCAAATTGACAAAACTCCCAGTGGTTTCATAGCAATCAACAGCTTCCTGCAGACTTTGCAGGGTGTCCTGATCTGAAGGCTAGAATGATGAGCAATTCAGCCTGCGCAGATCACTGGGTCTGCGGTCAGTGCCTGAGTGCACTGGGAAAATCAGTAGGGTCCCTTCGTTGGACTTCAGCTGTGATTTCCCAAAGGAGATGATTATTCTCTGAAGCTCCACTCTTTCAGTCTGAAGTCCTCTTTTTCTGGGATAGGAGATTCTTAATAAAAACGCCATGTGCCAATTTCTTGTAATGAATTAGACCTATAGGAAGCCATTAGTCCAGGACTGTGCTGTGTTAAAGGCCGTCTGCATTACCTGGCATGGCTTTTTCTGCCCTTTTATAGTGCAGGGAGCGTCAGCAGGGCAGCAGGGCAGCAAGACAGTGAGCCAAAGAGAAACATACTCTTGCAAGTGCAGTTCTTTGGAGCCTGATCAGTTTAGGGCAGCGTTGGTAAGATTAGGTGGCCTTTGGCAGCAAATAAGACTGGAATGAGGTGTGGATTGTCYTAATAACCTGTGCTTCTGGGATGCTCATTGTAGTGGACCACAAGGGGGTGGTAGATGCTGCTTTATTATCAGGGAGGATAATATACACCAAAGGAGATGCACTCAGAGTGATACATGAGGGCAGGGAGGTAGCCTTGGCAAAGCCATAAAACCCCAGACCTGTGATGAGCTGCTAATGCCTTGCTCTGGCCTGCACCTTTAGTAAGTCAGGCTCACAGTGTTTTCAGACATGATCTGTGTCACCCATTTCACAGGCAGGCAACCTGAGTTACATAACTATGGTGTGACCTGACAAGGATTATTGAGTGGAGCTGGGTGACCTGGCACTGGATGCCTGCCTAGGGCCTGTCCCCTGGCGCAGAGGGCCTGAAAAGGCTCCTTCCTGGGTCTCGTCCTCACACTCATGGTCTAAGAAATACTGTGATATCTGACGTGTTGTGTGTTACTCTGGTATCCTCACTGCTCAGTGGTGGCCTTTTGCAGTCCTTTTATATCTGATGTTAAAGATATTTTTTCAATTTCTCTCAAAGGGGATCATGCCCTGGAAACTTTCCTAGCAGAAGTTTTGCTCTGTATCATCGGAGTTAGAGCTGTGCCCATTGTTCTGAAATGCTAGTGATGCCCTTGGTTTTCAGCAAAGAAAAGATGAGCACGTATTTACAGCTTCACATAATTATATTTTATGATAACCTGATGCTAATGTGAACACCGAATTGAACATAAGAATCTAATTGTGTACTTCCTATTGAATAATGCAAGGCAGTAACAGTCGTTAGCCTTGTACTGCCTGAGAATCCGAAGCTTTTCCCTTAGTGGAAAGCTCGTAAACAGAGGCTAAAGAAACAAAATCTTCTCACAAGATTGTTGTTGTTTCCCTCTCTCAGATCAGGGAAAATGTCTTAGTGAATCAGATTCCCAGCGCTGAACGCTCCCTTACGGGCCAGGTACTTAAAAGAGGGTGTAAAACATGTTGTACCAACTAGCAAGTCACGCTGGCTTCTTTGAAATCAGTGGTTTGCACTAAATGCCCATCTGGTCTTGAACTGTGCTTTTCTCTCATATGGAGAAGTGGAAGGAAAGGAAAGAAATGCAGTATTTCATGTTGAGGTAGAAGGCTAGTAAGAATGAAAAGTAGTAAATGGGCTGGCACTCTCTTGGTAACATCAGCTGTTTCTGGGCGACCACTTTCATAACACACAGCAAAGTGGCTGGGTCAAAATATTTCTGGGTTCTCTTGCAGATTCAGATTCAGGACTTAGTGTGAATTCTTGGTGTTCAAAGCTCCTTTCAGTAACTTTTCACATGGAGGGGGGGGTAAGAGGAAGAAGAGGAATTTTTGTCTGGAAGGTAGAGCTGTTGATTCAACTGAAGCAGAATGCTACAGACCTAGCTCATGAATGAAATTCAGTAATGGGCTGCAAGGTCTTGACAAAGTTGTCAGAACTGTGATTTCTGTATCTGACCCAAGTTGTGGATACTGAGTGCTTCTGAAAATCTGGGCCTTGGTATGGGGCAATCCATCAGTTTAGAGAACTGAAAAGGAACTCTGCAACAAGAGGAACTTTCCAAATGTGATGGAGTAACAGACCAAAGATGTGCTGATTTGGGCCTCAGCCTTGCTGCCTGTCCCATTGGTGCTCATGGAAAAGACTAGAGGGGATCATTTCTTTAATATCTTCTCGCAGCAGAGCTCCTCCTCAGCAGGCAGAGAACTAGGAGAGAGGTAAAACAGGCCTGATTTTTAAAGCCTCATCCCCAGTGGAGCGTGTGGTTAGCACTGGCGCTGTGAACAGTGGCAGGATTTAATCCATAGTATGTTTCTCTTGTCTGTCCTGTGGAGGTCACATTCCACTTGTAAACTGTCCTTATACTCTTCTAATTCCCTCTGGTGGGATTCTGCCTTGCACTGCGTGAGGTCCAGGTAGCATCACATGCCTGGATATGCTTCTGTCTGTCAGCAGAACTTAGCTTGGTGGTACCTGAATCTGAGAAGCCAGCAACCCCATGGCCCCGAGTAGGTAAAAGCCCTAAAGTAGGTAGGAGTAACTGTCACACACAACTAAAAGTTTGAGAGCATATTGTTATGTCTGTCGGTTTGCACTGGGAGTACCAGCTGCCAGCACACAGCAGCAGAAGCTCTGACTCACTATTGTTCCTGTTTCTGGCAATCGCAATATTTGCAATCACCATTGGGCTAATTGTTTTGAGAAGTGCCACTCTGCTTCACACGTCTGATGTGTGTTGATTGTAGTTGTGTAACAGAGCAGTTTATAACCTTCTGCTTCTTGTCTGCACAAAAGCGATTTTTTTTTTTTTACCCTTGTAACACTTGAGAAATTAAAAGCTATCTCAGCTGGGTCTGTGCATGATCTAAGGCTTGGACCTTAGCCTCTTCTCTCACGCAGCTCCCTGTTACTCCCTTGGGGCAAGCTGTGGAAGTAGTGGTTTGCTTGTGTGAGTAAGCATGGTGGGTTGTGCCTTCAGATTGCATGGATGATGGTTTGAATTTCTAAGAGTTCAGACTGAATGCATAGTTTTCTAGGCTCTGAAGGCCTAGAAGCCTATGCAAAGCACAGCACAGAAGACCAACTTAATGTGATTTTGGAGGAGTATGTGCACAGCAGAAGTGTCAGTCCCTTGGCTGGATCACCCAAACAGACTGACCTCTGTTCAAAGCACCACAATTCCTGGTAGTGCTCTGAGGCCAAACCATTCTTGTATGGCCTAGCCTTAAGAGGATAGCAAGGATACTACTGGCCACCATTTAATTTACAGACTCAGTCTCACAAACATGTCTATATGATGTGAGGGTGTGAAAGTTGCAGCAGCGTAAGTTTGTTTGCTTTTTCCTTGAGTTGAAGGCTTGTGATTTGCTGTAAGTCTCATGCAGGATATTAAAGGTTGGAGAGGAGTTCCCAGTGCTTTGCTTTTACCTCATGTTCCTCCTAGAGCTGCATAAATCCCAAATGCCAGGCCTCTTCTGCACTGCCTAGGTGTGTTGCTTAGATGTGAATCAGGGTGCCTCGAATTGGGACACTGCCAGTGCTGACATATTACTGTCTGTCTTTCCTGCAAGTTACTGCCTGGCTCTGTTGTTTGTTTTTCTTCCTGATTTTGGACAAATGGAAGTAAGTTTACATACAATATAAGATAACCAATATTGCCAGTTCTTCTTATATCTGTAGACTGACCAAAAATGGTCAATAAGGTTTTCTTAATGGTAAAGGCAAGCTCCTATATGTTGCCAGGGTTGGATTTTTATCTGTACTGTGTGGAGTCTGCAAGGTGAGTGAGGGTTTTTCTGTGAGGCTGTTTCACTCCATGCTTACCTTTCCCACCTACAGATCTACTCTCTGGTATAAATGGGCTTTGGATAGATTAGTATCGAATCTGAAAAGCTAATTTCCTCTTTTGGTCATTTTCTCTCTCCCTCTCTCTCTCTTCCTTTCTCTCTCCCCTCCTCCCCCCCCCCCTTTTTTTAACCTGAGCAAGAGCAATTTTACCTTCATTATGAAGTCTTGAAACCTCAGTGTCAGGTCCCTGTAGAGGAACATTTTAACTATGGTTATTTGAGGATTTTAAAGCAGCAATTCCAGGGCATATTTGAAAGGAGCCTTCCTTTCTTACTGAGAAAAGGAAGCAATGTCTATATTTTCCTGTCAGATTGCTAAACTCTCTGCCTTCCTGGGTTGAGTCTGTTGGTGTCTTTGTCTCATTTTGTTATTTCAGATGCTACTTTTTCAGGCTTCTTCAGTACCGGCCAGTGTTTTCTAACTCAAAATTTGTTTTCAAGTCCTTAGTCATCCTTAGAAATGAAGCGTTGGAAATTAATTGCTAGTGATGGTCCCTGCAGTCAGTGTAACATTGAAACCAGCTGCCTGCCTGCCTGCTTGCTTGCATGTTGTCTTTGCTCGCTGTGATCCCTGGGCCTCATGGGCACTGAGCGAGGGAACAAGATACCCTTTGCTCTGCCAGAGGTTTGAAACAGGAGTCTTGTGTCGGTGACCTTTAGCAACCTTCAGCATGAATTAACAGGCGACTCTTTCGCTAAAGGCTGAGTCAAGTCTCCTGCAATGATGACCTTGGCCTCACGCTCTGTATGTGCTGGTGGCTTGAGCAGGTCCCTCAAAGCTCTGTGGCTGGCGCCAGGTGTGAGGCTCTGAGCTTTTTACACTGCTGAGCACTTTGTTCACACGCTTGCACTCATAAGTAATCGTTCCTCAAGGTGAGTAAGGGTGTTTCCTACAGATGTGTCTAGGGGGACATAGGGGAACATTTAACCTCTCTTCAGCCTAGCTGAGTGTGGCCGTAGGTTGGTTTCTGCTTCTGGACTGGTAGGGATGAAATGTCCTCACTGAGGTACTCTGTAGTGTTAATGAGAAATCGCCAAGCAGTTGCTGAACTGAAGGGAATTTAGACCACAGCTTTGGTGTCCGTGAAAGTTTTATAAGTCTGCCCGCCTAAACAGGATGATAGATGAAATGTGTGTTAAAAAAAAAAAAAAAACTGGCAAAAAGCACACCAGGAGGCTTAGCAGTTGTATGAAGAGAAGAAAGTCATGGGAGAAAATGGATCCAGTGGACGACAGCACAGCACACTGCGGGGAGATGCCTTGAAGTGGTTTATAACAACATTCTGTAATCCTTCGGGAGCAAAGCAAGCCCTTCTGGCACTAATGTGTCACGGTATGACTTTATTCTTAAATCCCAATAACTTAATATTTAGCTGAGAGTAAATGTTCTTGGAAGCAAGCGGGTGAGAGTGGCAACCTACAATGTGGAAGGCTTGGTGTTTTAAGTTTAATTATGGTTTACTTTTCAAATGTAATGAAAATGCTTTTGATAAATTGATAGCTAGTACCATCTCCAAGTTTTAAAATAAAATAGACAAGTGGGTGTTCTGCAGAATGACATCTTAGGCATGTAAAACCTTTCTTTGGATGGCTTTGCCCTTTGTCATTTGTATCTCACATGGTTAGCAGAAGCACTGCCTTTGTTTTGGAGGAGGAAGATTTTTTTCCTTCCAAATTATTTCTGCTTGTGTTATTTTACTTAATCTTCCTTAAACAAATCAGCCTATTGACTTACTGTGCTGTCATTAGGAAGTGGGACTCCTCCCATGAACAACAGCTGATAAATCTGTCAGGCAGAGAAGTGGGACTTTGTATTTTAAAGTCTGTTGTAGTCCAAGGGAAGACTGTTGTGCTGAAGTCCATAATACGTTTAAGCACTTAGCTCAACACTCGCCAGTATGTATGTTCTTTGGTAGAGACTTCAGTGCTTATCCTCAATGAGATGTGCACGTACCTTGTTAGCCTGTATTTTGCCCCCTGAGCATGGGTTTGAGGACTGCCCACGTGGTTAGTGTAGGCGCCTAGTTCAGGGCTCACTGCCTTCCACTGGAAATCTTCTTATTCAACTCCCAGCTATCCCTGTGCTCACTTGCCTGATCTAGGGAAAAATTCATCAGACGCAAGACAAACTTGCTTAGCAAGCATCCATTAATTACTCCACAAAACTTACAGGTTGAGTCTTTTTCTTTCAATCTCAAGCTAATGAAGAAATTCTCTCTCTGTATTAAACCTGCATGCACTGAGCAAGAGAGACCATTCCCTTATGGAAACATTGAAAGCAGTGAGCACATTTTCTTGAAAGGATTTATTTTATAATTTCTACAAAGGGATTTCATACCTAACACATTCTTAATACATTGTGTAGAGGGGGATTTTGTTCATCTCCTTCCTTTTATTTTCTTTGTATTGCTGCTTTGCATCAGTAGCTTTCCAGTGTTATTGTCTTCATGAGTGAATATGCTTTTTTTCTTTCTCAGTGATGCAGGAAACAACAAGAACTAGTGCTGTATTCCCCCCTCTCCCTCCTGTTCCCCACAGATGAAAACTAGTTAAAAATCCACTCAGTCCTCCTGTTAAACACTTCCAGCTGAGAGGCAAATCAGGCCTGTGTCATTTTTGTTTGGTAGCCTTCGATGTCATTTTCCTCTGAGGTACTTCTTGTAAACTGTGACCATGATTGTTTTGTAGCTATTGATTTGAGACATGCCATGTACTTTGTCTGTCAAAGCCAGGAAATATGTCTTAGCCTAATTACGGTGTTTGTGAGGAACAAACTAATCAGCTGGGTTTTAGTTCATTATTTCCAAAGATAGACTTAAATAGATGTATGTACGTAGTGTGGTGGCTCTGTTGTGTGGTCAGGGGAGTCCGCACTGAAACCTGGTAGAGAGGAAGTGGCGTGTAGATGTTCCAGTTCTTGCTGTTGGTTTGTTTCCGGGACTGACCAAAGGAAGCGGGTGAAGGATATTTGCATTTTTTCTCCACTTTACTTAACCAGGCATATTTTGACCTATGATTTTTTTGGAGAGGATTATACTCTGGCACTTGCAGCTAGCTCCTCTACACAGACACAGTTCCTGTAGTTAACATACTGTGGACACAAATGCTGCCTAAGGTTTGTTTTTAATCATAAAGGTGGGTTGCCTTCTGGAGCTTTGTTTTCCTGGTTCTCTTCAGAAATTTGCTCCTAAAATTTCAGATTGTTCTATGTTGAAAAGCCATTATCTGCCTGTCTGGTGCTTTATTTTACATTTGGTGCCATGAAATGAATAGCACTACTCAATGATTAAGGTATTATTTGTTGTGTGTGAGAGCGGCAGGGTAAGAATAGTAATCGGTCGTGTGTTTCATAATGCTTTGTGCAAATCTCCTACTCCAGGGTTTGGTCACTGTGTTCTCTGCTCCCACAGAACCTCCTCTTCCTCCCTGTATGGCATGAGGAGCCTGTGGGAGGTCTTGTTTGGGTGACCCTTTCCCCAGCGCAAAGGGATAAATAAAATCTGTCAAAAGTGTTGTCAGCATCTATCTGGTAAAGAGAACTTGCTATCATGGAGAAGGCAGCTGAATCAAGTCAGCTCAAGTCAGAGCTTTCTGAAATTCCAGGGCTGAGAGTACAGTTCTGACTGTGCCCTACTGAGAGCTTGCAGCGCGGGAATATACTGTGTCAGGGATGGTAGTGAAAAATTCAGCCATAAAACTACTAAATTCAATAATCTCCAGAAAATGAAGTCTAATACACTTCTGGGGGATATAACAGATAGAAAATACTTGATTCGTTTAGATTTGTCTTTCAGTGTGCTTTTTAATGAAATTATCTCTTTGTGGAATCGATGCAATTTATGTGTCTTTGCATACACTGCCAGTTTCTTGAGCTAGAGTTGAGGGCCTTTTGGGACTTTCTGGTTTTTGCTGGAAATGTTGACATGAGTGAGTCAGCTTACCAGAAAAACACTGACCACCTTCAGAGCTCAGGGTTCTGTATTTACAGTGGAGCTTTTAAATGCAAGAATGCGATGTATAGGTGCAAGTTCAAACCTGCTCCCAGTGTGCTCTCTGTCATTGTGGATACATTTAGTCCCAGGATGGGTAAGGGCTCTTTGCATAGAAGTCCTGCAGCCCATACTTTGTCTTGTGATGTTTAACAGGTGCTTTTCCACAGGGTCGTGCTAATTCAGTGACCCAGGGCTCCCTCTCTGATACGGCAGAGTCCTGAGGTCTGTTGTATAATGTTCACCTGATGTCAGAAATGGTCTTCGAAAAAACAGAACAACACAACAATTGTGTGCATGTCACTTACCTGAGAAATAGTGATTTCAGTCTCTTCAGGAATAGGAATTGTTCTTGTTTAGGAACTTCCAGTATTTGAGAACAAAATCCAATTTGAAATGAAAAACTGAAATATCAAGATTTCTTGCAGTTTGGAAATTAAAAAAAAAAAAGCAGAGTCAGATCAGTTCTACTACATCTTTTTATTATGGCAATACCAGAACAGTTATTTGAATAAAACAGCTTAAATTGAAATACTGATTTTAACTTTTGTTTTGAATTTGTCCTGTTAGTTGTGTTGTTTAATTTTTCTGTTTAAATATTAATTTTTGAATCTACACTGAAATACACCAAAATGAAACAGATTTTCCATTTTGAAGTGTAAGTGTTCTGATATTCTTGCACACACAGAAGAAATAAAAATGAGTAGTTTGGAATTTATAGTCAACTCTTAATCTGTGTCTCGTGGAAAGCTATTTTTTCACAAGCTTCCTTCTTTATAAATAGAATATGAGGACTATAGAAAGCTTCATTCTAAACCAGTGTTCTTGAATACAGCTGAGATGGTTTGCTTGACCCTGAGGTTATTTTGGTGTCAGATGTGTAGAAATGGTTCCTTCTTTTTCGCTGTTGGGAACTCTCTCTTAAGTAACTCTGGTCTGAGCCATTTGCAGCCAGTTTGTACAGTGCACGATGTGCATATACTGCCATGGAGCAAAGCAGCACCCGGCGCTGTCACCTGAACTCTGAGTGATTATGGAGTGATGTCACCAGCCCTGACTCGCTCTGCAGTAAATAACTGTTATAGTTGAGATGGGACACTCAAGCTGTGGACAATTTTTAAAGAAATCAGTGATTTCTACATCCAGGTTCCCTTATTTCTCTAAGCTCTGGTGGAGTTAATGGAGCAGTTGATACTCAAGTGGAAATTGTGCTTTTTCCCACCTAGATAATTTTATTTCCCTTTCTTGTTGATTGTTTCACCAGATTTGTTCCTCTGGCTCATCTTTGCCTTTCAAGGACTATGGCGTTACAGCTTCCTTCCCTCCTTAATAAATCTGCCCGTGGTTCTGAACAATGGGAGAGAAGTGGTAGCCAAGACAGCTGGGACCATTAGAGCAATCACCTGTCGTATTTTATCACTGGTAATTTTTCTCTAGCCTAGCTGCCTATTGATGTTTTTCCCTTTGTTGTTTCCAGGGTATAAATGTAACAAGTGAGTTGGAAAGTTTTCAGAGGTGGTGGCTGTATTGAGTATGAACATCCTACTTGCTTCAGGTTCAACTTTAGGCCAAGTGGGGCATCTTCAGTTTTTGGCAGACTCAACCTCATTTCTCGAATGCAAGAGAGTAGTCACTATATATAAACATTTTCTGTTGTTTCTCTTCAGAAAATACATCCTTAAGCAACAGTTGCAGTATGCCATGTCTGGGAATACATACAGCTAATTCAATCAAAACTAGCATCCTTTTTTCATACCTGCTATTTTAGGACGATGAAGGCCAGACCTGTTACCAGTGAACTGGTTGTCTGCTGTACTGTGGTGAGTTGCTTTGGGATTGTATTTAATAGCATCAATAAAATAAAAAATTCCTCATTATCTTCCTAAGACAAACCAATGTGGAGTCAGATTTTTCATAAACACCTTGTATGTCTCAGCTGCGGCTGTAGCCGGCATCCTTTTCTTTTCATTGTCCTCACCTCAAATGGCAGTTGATATTTAGTTCCCCAGTTCTGCTGTATTGTTTGCTTTAAGAATCTTAATGTTTCATCTGCCAAAGTGCAAGTGGAAGGGTAGCACTTTAATCATCCAATTTCTACCACAGCTCGCCTTAATGGCATTGAGAGACTGTTCAGTATGATGCAAAGTCTACTGAGTAATGGCAGGATGCAAAACAGATAAATGATTGTATTGTTCTGTGCAGTGGCATATTGTAATCCAACCATATCCTTTTACGTTGATTTTTACTAGTACCCTAAGCAGGAAACATACAGTAAATCTTCTTTGTCCAGTGAACCTGTTCATCAAAGGCTAGGATCATAAATTAGCAATTAGCAGTTTCTTAGGAATTGCAGGGTTTGGGGCATGCACACAAAGTTTTGAGGCTGATGAAAACAAATCTCAGGGTGGTTCCCAGAGAGCCAGGGAGGCTTCTCTTATACTGTGATTATGGCCAGGCAATAGTCTGTCCACCTCAATGTTTATACCGTGTTGAATCTTGTCATCTCATTGTTTACTCTGAGATGCTTTAAAAAATCTGAGCCCAGTAACTCAACTGTCATTTTTCATTATGGAAGAATGTTTTTGATAAATGCAGTAGTTCAAGGGATGTGTCGTCTGGTGTGGTTGTGACCTCGGGGAGGAAGAACACATGAGTTTGGCCCTGTCCTCCATAAAACACGTGCATTTCAGGACAATTATATTTGTGTTCCAGGCAGAAGGGAAAGCAGTAATTTCCCAACTATCTGAATGCTTGTTTGGACCATTCCCCATCTTCATTATAACTGCACTTGCAGTCTGCCCCTAGTAAGAGGCAGCTGCCTGCCAGCACTTGGCATGAAATCTTTGCAAACAACCTGTTTCATAAATAAGTTTGGGTTTGGTACAGTTGAACCAGAAGGTTTCCCTTTGTGGTTTTCTCCATTTCCATGTTCTTTTTGTCTTTAGTCAGAGGAGCCTTGAGTCATGTTCCTACTTGGTTATTCTGTTTCCAGCTCAAATGGAGTAGATTATTCCTTGGCATTGGGTATTTACTAAATAAGTTTCAAGTAATTCCACCCTAGGAACCAGGGGAATGTCTGCAGAGAGTGATGGTGTAATTAAAAAAAATATATAGTGGAGTTGTACAGCAGCAGTGCAAAACACTGCAGTAATAAGAGTGCACGGAGAGCGAGTTCTGGGAGTGAGAGTTTTTAAGCAGGTTCCTGAGTTAAGCACCTAAATCAGTGACCTGCCTTTCAAAACAAATGAGTCTCTGACAGATTTCATTACCTTTACTTCTCTTTTCCCTCAGTTTGCCTGTCACATGAATGGGATACTTTAGCTCACTGCTGGGATATGGCAGGACTTGATGCTTTTGTATTTTTTAACAGAGAAATTATAGTGTAAGGCTAAAGCACTGGCATGAGACTGAGGAGACTGGGATTTTATTTCTGGCTATACCACAGGGGGCATGTGACCCTGAGCAGCTCATTTGATCTGTCTGTGCCATGGTCGTCAGTTGTAAAATAGGGCAAATTCCATCTTTCACGCAGCTTTTTTTCTCTCTAGCTCTAGTTTCTCACCTCTCCAGGCCAGACGACTATTTCTTACTGTGCATACAGTCACTCCTTTATACAGCGTGGGACCTAAATGTAATTCTGCTGGTAGCAGGATAGAGTAAAGAGCAAACAATTGCATGGAATCTAAAGGACTCTGGGCTCAGTTTCCTGCCATTTAAGTTTGCAGAAGTTTTTCCTCTGTATTACCTGAAGTTTACTCATGCTTTTTCCATGCCTTGGTAGAAAGTGTTTGAGAAGCATAAAGGATGAGCATGCTCTAGTGATGAGTTCTGCATTAAAATCCTCCACATCTCCTTTCTTGCCCCTTAGATAGACTGATCTCCAGGGCTGCTCTGCAGCCAACTCTCACCACTTTTCTAAAGCTCCTTTACTTTTTTGCTATTATTTGCTTCTTCCAGGTTTTTCTTAAGTTCAGAGCATTCCGTTTAATCGAATTAGATTTGTGTGCTCACTGATGACCATGGTAAGTGTGTTTAATTAAGAAGACCAGCTTCTTTGCCAGGGAGTGACTTTCTGACTTATTCCCGTATCAGTTCTCGTGTTTTCTGAGGCAATATGTTATTTAAAGGCAGCACATAAATAATTTGCTTTGCTTTGACATTTTCCAGCTAGAAGAAAGCCAGTTTTTGATGTTTTTAGTGGGTGCCTTTGTGTCAGAGGACTCCTTCTTCCTGCTCGTATGGTTTATGATGATACTTCGTTCAGTCAGAACATTTTTTTCCAAGTTAGGAAAAAAGAATCACTTATTGACCTGACTTTTATTGCTGCTCTGAGCCAAACATCACACATAAATTGAGCATCCTCTAACTTTTATCTGAATGAAATGCTGTAAATTTTATTAAACATTTTATCATTTCTCTCTTGCAAGAATGTTGGAATGTCATCCAAGCCAGAGGAACAGTCCCTTTTTTTATTAAATACTCCAGTCCAGTTCTGTATCAAACTGTATTTTCAATGAGTTTAGTTAAATTAAATGACTCTTTATAGTGGCTGGCAAGGCAGAGTGGTTTAGTGCTCTGGCCTTTTGTCTCTGGAGACCTTAAAGCCATGCTTTTGGTCCAGATAAGGCTGCTTTGCCCCTCTGAAGCAGCCTAAAGTGACATTCAGCTGGTCTCAGAGAACTGTAAGCTGAATCTTTACAGCTTGAGAGCACTGCATAGAGACTTTTAAGAAAGTTCCTTCCCAGTCTTTTCAGTGTACTAGTATAGTGCAGTGCTGGTTTGGAGAGCTCTCTTGACTTCTGCTCAGGAGTCTCGGCGCTGATTTCCTGCTTCAGGTCACAAGCAATCAGTGTGTGGTTGGACCCATCTGAGTTCTTAGTGGAAACTGGCCACATCACAGAGACATGCTGCAGTTTGACTTAAATACGGCATCCCTGCTTGCCAGCTCCTGGAATGACCAGACCTGTGGTCTTGGGCAATGCCTGCGAGTTGCGAACACCCTGGCCCCTAACAGAACCATCTGTTGCTTTTTATTACTTAGCCCTACTCTAAATCCCCAGGTACTCTTTTACCTAGAGCATAGTGCATTTGTTAACATGTGCTGGGCCAAACCCAGCATTCTCTGGTGGTGTTGGGGATCTCTGGCTTTAGCATGCGCCAGATCAGACTTGGATTTTGTCATGTCTATAGAAAGAGCACACATGTGCATTGGAACATTCACAGCCCAGACATGCTGAGGTGGCTGCCCACAGGTTGTGCCCATGCATGCAAAACTTGGGTAGTTGTGAGAACAACTGAATCACTCAAGCCCACAGCCTGTGTGTTTTGAATATCTATCCTGCTGAAAACTTTGGCCTTTTATTTTAACAGCCTATTATTGTTTAAGGAAAGGCAGTAATTTTCAGTTTTTTTTCCTTCTATAAATTCCAGTGGGGAAATCACTTTGATAAGGTGTAAGGAGGAAAATGTTAAAAAATAGTTGCAGAATGAAAGGGAATTGGCTGGCGAAGAAAAATAAGCCTTCAGCAGTCTAGGTGGGATCTACTGTAATTAGCAGAGGTAAGTAAAATGATTTCTAACATTGTATGCCATTGTACTCAGATCTAAGTTGATCTGCATTTGGTAGGGGAACAGGCTCGTAGTAATCTGTCTCTGAGAAGTCTTTCACACTTGAACTATTGGTTGCCACCATGGTGAACTGACTTTATTCTAAAGTTTGTGGAAGCCTTGCTGAAATTTAGGAGTCCAGGAACTAAGTTTTAAGTAGCTCAGTGTTAATCATAGAAACAACTTCTGGTATTTTCCTCGCCTCCAATGACAGGTACAAAAGCTGCAGAAGTTACTCATGCAGGGGTAGCAGAATTCCTTCAGGTGGTAATGCAGTAATTGAACATCTGCTGTGAAAGGACTGGGGAAAAAGCAATTAGATTTATACCGTGCTGATGTAGCAGCAACTCACAGGGGTTGGAGGAACCCCCAGCTCTGCAAACCTAGACATTTTAGGGAAGTTCAGATCCTTTGGCTTCCTTCCTTTAACTTGCTACCCGTGCGCTGTTTCCTGTGCTGGACCCTGCTGAAGTCAGCCGAGCTAATCTGAGGTGGTGGGTGCTGTGTGCTCCTACAGGCTCAGCGATAGAATCAAGGCCTTAGTGGCCAATCTCTAATTTGATAAAAAGGAAAAAAAGAAAAGAAAAAAAGCCCAACTTCTGGTTATAGTACAGTCTCAATGAATTTTCTAGCTGTCATCGTAATAACCTCTATTGCGTTATGTTTGAAATTTCATTATATTCTAGTCTGGCACTGATTCACCCAAACGGCGAAAGGGTATTAAGACCAGCTTGTCAAACAGTTGCAGTAATAAAACATTTCCTGCCTTTCTGTGGAGAGCTTTATAGAATTAGGGAAAAGGTGGAAGTGCAGCTGATGAGGGCTTCATGGTGCCCTGTACTCCTGTGTGTTTGTCTACTTCACAGCTTGTATCAGATTTCATAGATAAAAGACTAATTCTGTTGTTTTTTGGGCTTAATTTGTTTTGTCTGCTTCATGCAACTAGGTGATTTAAATGGTCCACAAGTGAGAGATACCTTGGGGACAAAACTTAGTTTTATGCTGCATATAATTCAGACTCTAAAGCTCAAAGTAATTGAATCTCTGCTCATAGAAACAAAGATTGAGTATTTTTATTTTAAATTTAAGTGTCTATATAAACATGATGCCTCAGGGCTTTGCTGATTTATAATGTTCGTGATCTGAAGGGTGCCTTAGTGGCTTCAGCAGAACCCTTTTCGTTATATTAGTCTTTGGGAGAAAACATGCAGCCCATAATTCTTCTCTTTCCTGTACTATAATGTTGTTAATGCTCTTTTCTGTTATGATCCTGTATAATGCTATTAGCTAAGCAGCTGTTCTATACCTCAGACACATGACAAAACACCTCACAATATTGGTTCCTCTGTGTACTAATGATAATCTCCATGCAATTTTTTTCCACTTTTCGTGTTTGCATCCTCCCCCTGCTGCCTCTCAGCTAGGCGTCTCCAACCTAATGGTCATAATGATAGATGAGCTCATGTTTCCAAGCCTACTCATGGCAGACCACCGCTCTTTTCAAGACTATATTGTTTTATTATAAGCAGTAGGATGGCTGCCTTCGTCTCGGAGCCTGTTCGGTTTTAAAGGCAGAGCCGTGTCTCACTGCCTTCTGCGGGACTCTGCCCGGATCTGGAGGGCACCTGATCACATTCCAGTGTGGGAATTGGGTGCCTCTTGCCAGAGTGCAAGGTCAGAGATATGGGGTGTGTTGAGTGATTTTACTTGTCTCTTTTTGTGACTAGAGTCCCATAGCAACAGGTGCTATGATTATGTCACCCATGGGAGCAGCGGCTAAAGTGGCGGGTGGGTTTGATCTTGCCTAGCCAGCTGGCAGGCTCTGTTACAGCTTAATCTATGTCAGATTTTTCCAGACACAGTGGGTTGAAAATACATTCTTTTAAATTAAAAACCGTGAGAGGTTTGAGAGCACCACAGTTGGAGAGATCAGAGAAAAGGCCTCAAGATGCTCTGGTAGGGACTAAAGTGAGTATTACCTTGTAAAGAAATTCAGTTCTGCTTTTATTTTTGAGACCCAAACCAAAGCTTGAAAGCTACAGAGTTGGCAACTCTAAGGTGAGAGGCAGCTCGGTCTGCCTCTGTGATAAGGATTCCTGGGCCTGTACTTTACTGTGAAGATGGCCTCTTCTTATGCTATGTCAATGGTCAATGGTCCATCTTTTGCAAGGCAGACCAGGGGCTGAAACTTGGTCTGACCACATATTTGAGTCACAGTTTCATGTGTGGACAGGGCAAAGCAGATATGTAAAGGTGTTTAGGCACTTACAGGCCCTAGGGATTGTAAAAGTAACCCAGAATGGTATGCATAGCTGCCCAATAACCTTTGCAAACCTGGGATATCTCTGCAAGCTGGATTTCTCGTTGCAGGGAAAATGCATGCCATCATTTTCATCTGCAACAGGGAACCACTGTTGGTTTTATGAGGAGTATTCACAGCATATACCCAGGCACCTAAACAGTGGAGTTAGTCTTGTTAGGTCTTCATAACATGATGGTCCTCAAAGGAGGTCAGTTTCTGCATTGACCGTATAAGAGCCTAGGGACACGGCAGGCTCAAATACATGTGGTTGTATCTAAAATACAGATGAAGCCAGAGATGCAGTACTTTTTGCACTGTAACCTCATCGTGAGACCATAGTGTTGCTCAAACTGTGTTGTCTTCCTCAGGGAGCAACAGTAAATTTGCTACAGATTTGCTCTGACTTTTTGTTGATGTGCTCTGAATGTCTCCTGTTGATGTGCAGTGGATTGGGGAGTTAGGCTGGGATAAGTGCTCCTAGGAACACTTTCCATTTGGGAGCTTATTCTTGTCAGTCTGGCAAGGTCAGTGGTTTCATGAATTATCTACTGCTTGGGATAAACCACTCACCTTCCACAGAAATGCAGCAGATGCGAATTGAGATTTTTCCCCCCTTTTTAGGGCCTTTGAGGTTTAAGATGGCCTCCCTCTATGTGCAGAAGGCAAGGGTCCCTTTGCACAGTATATATTTCATGCTTTTTAAAAACTTCTTTTTGTGTGGGCTCTATACAAGAACATTCATTCTGTATAGAACTGACATGAAAATTGTTTTTAAAATTGTTCAAATTATTTGAGAATAGGGTTTTCATTGCTGTTACTCAGATATCAGTGTAATAGGTACCTGAGAAAAACCTAAGATAGTGAGACTTAGCTGTAGGTAGGGTAGCATTAACGCTTCCATTGTCGTTTTTTCAGCATGAGCTGAAAACCCTCCTGCTCAAAGAAGTTATAATTTTGCATATTTGGTGGTAAACTTTTACGCAGACATCTTTTCAAGTTCTGTGTGAAAGTCCACATAGGTAAGCATACGAAAGAGCCTGTATTTGCATCTTGTCTTTGCTGGGACAAACAGGGTAGTTATTTTCCAGTTTGTTGTGTCTGTGATGTGTATCTGAATCTCTGATTTGTATCAAAGGAGCATGTTGGGACCAGCAAATTCTGATGGTGCAGAGTCTGTTCTTAGTTTAAGGGACGAGTGTTAGTTCATGCATGGGTGCTGGTTTGTGCAAGCACAGGCTCTTGCAATGTGCAGGAGAGCGCACATGCACAGCTTTTTGTGGTCAAAAGGGAATGCTGGCGTTTGAAAGATGAGGTCTGTAAATCACATTTTTATCGAACTCTTTTCTACCTTAGGCACATCCCTCCTGTCACTGGCTATGAATTATTCCACACTCATGGCCTATTTTTTATCCTTGGGCTTCCTCATCTTTGCATCTGTATAATTACATATGTTCCCTAAATATACTGTATACCCTAAGAATGTTTGTTTTTTCTTTTGACCGCTATTTCATTTCCTACTATGTTTCTTGCGTCCTCAGGAGCCAGAGAGTAACAGCTGGGGCACAGGATGTACTTCCAGCAGATGATTAGGGGTATCCGTGGCTTTGCTTCCTAAAGAAAACAGACATTTTATTTACCATTTGCAGGAGCAACGTCTTTTCAACTGAGTACAAATATATTACCTCAAACTAGAAATTTTCCTCTCATGCCTAACTAAGCAAAATAAATTAATATAGTATTCCTGGCTCTAAATATTTATGGGAGGTATATGGGCAGTCATTCAGCTGAAGTATTCCCAGTTCTGCCAATTTCATAGGTGGAAAGAAAGGAAATGCTGTCAACGAAGGAGAAAATATTTTGATTGAAATGTACGAGGTGAATGAAGACTCTTAAGAACTGGCCTTTGCAATAGGTATATTTAAAAAAAACTTGCTTTGATTTCCAGTTGTAAAATGAGAGGAAGATTTATCAGGAAACCTCCTTCCCTCCATGGTCTTTCCTGCAGCACACAGAGTTATTATAGGAGGGTAAAATTAGTTATCAAAATGAGGAAGGAAACACCAAACCTTTTCATTTTGATGTAGTGGTCAGCAGTGCGGGTCACAAGGAAGAGATACGGCGCTTCCTACTGACCCCTGGGTGTGGGTACACTTCCACTGCCCCTTCCCCAAGAGTTTTGGTTTCTTTGTCTTGGAAGACAAATTACATCCAGAGATGCTTCTAAGGGTGCTCTCCTCTCTCTTCTGGGTCGTGCCCTGCGATCCAGGGATCGCTGCAGTAGGTTGGTACTGCCTGTAAGAAGAGGTAGTGCCTGGCTTGGCTGGGAGGTAGTTGAAGCAGATGGTGCGGTGGAGGGGAATGGGTGGTGGGCGTCCGTGGACCAAAGAAATGGCTGGATTGACATGACTTGCCCACAGTCACTGAAGAGGTCTGTGACAGAGCAGGGAATTGTTTGTGGATCTTCGGAGCTCTAATATTTGGCTGTCTTTCTGGGGCTTTCTTTTTTTATTTTTTTTCTTTTCTTTTTTTCTTTCTTGTTACTATTTCTTGGCCAATTTTCTTTGGTGGTTTGGCAGCATCCCAGACACCCTCTGACAGACGTTTGAAGAATGAATAAAAAATAAATTAATACAATGGAAAAAGCAGTCAACCATTTCAGTGACAATAAGAAAAGGTGTGAAACTGAAAAAGAAATAGCCCAAACCTGTTATAATAAAAACATCACTATTCATGAGCCATTACTGCACTTTTCTTTTTAACATCAGATTTTTTTAATGGTCTCTTTGAGGAAGAAAGAAAATAGGATCAGAGCTGCAGTGCAAAATGACAAGTGTTTAGTTTGTTATTGGTTCCAGCTAATAAATGTGAATATTGCTGTGAGCCTCTTTGAAACTGGTGGGCATAACAACTGAAATCCTATTCAGGCTAAATGAGGGAGCAGTTAAAAACATCTTTATTTAGTGAGGGCTGAAACAATAGAGGCTGCTGCCAGAAGCTTAAAATGGTAAAGCACAGCAAAGAAGTTAGTCTGGGTGGACTGAGGTATTTCCTTGGATTAATAAGGCAAACTGAGAGATTAAGGTGCTGAGGATAAGGTCCATATATTTGAGAAGGGAAGCAGGGTGAGAAAAGTTGAGGACATCGTCAGAGCAAGCGTTGGGAATGTGACCTTGAGAAATGAGATGGGACACATTCTGCCTGCAAAGAAATGGAGTGTTATTCCTTCCTTATTAAAAAAAACAAAAAAAAAGGAATTGCATGAAAGAAGGTCTTGTTTCCATCTTCTGTTTCTCTTTCTGACTTGGGCAACAGCTCAGGTTTGGCTCAAAGCTTGGGTAAAAGAGGAGATAACAAAGTGCATCTTCTGGGCTGGCTCCTCCGCTAGAACAAGCGAGTGCAGCTCTGCCGGTGCTCCGTGGAAGCTATGCCTTTTTGCACCACTTGAGTATTTGACCCTTTATGAGGACAAGATGTGCAGAAGCAAGTGGAAAAGGTGAACAAGTTCCCTTCTCCTTTGTTTAGGGCAAATTAGATGTCATTTGACACAGGGCGGTTTCCAATTTTGACATATTTTACTGCCAAAGATGATGCTAGGATGAAAATAGTACTGCTGGAAAGAACTAACATTCATCCATCATCTGACCAAACTGCAGAAAACAAGATAATTATAGATATGTGGGGGATGAGGAACCTTCTGAACTTTGCCATTTTCTCTGTAAACAGTGAGCCGCTGAGACCCATCCAATCTTTGAATGGAAGTAAACAGCGGGAGTCCACTGCTGTGGTGAGGTTGGGGGTGTAAAAGGCCTTTCTGCAACTTGTTTTCAACTTTCAGGTGAGGAGATAATAGCTGTGAACAGGGTGTATGGTCCCCAGCTCACGTACTTAAATGCTGGACGTGCTGAGGCCCAGTGCTGAGGTTAGGGTGCTCAGTTCCTCAGAAGGCAGTATCTGTTAAGAGCTGAACACCCTGGTGTGTGCTTAGAAACTTATTTGTGGCTTTGAGTATATGTGCAGAGGAAATATTTCAAAATATTTCAGCTGAGCACTGTCATTGGTACTGAGAGGATACCTTACTGACACCCTCAAGCAGCGAGGGCTGGAAAAGCCTGGTTATTGAGCATGAACTTCTTTCCCTCTCAGCAGCAGGAGATGGGGCTCTATGGGGGGAAGTCTGCTATGTGGATAGCTTCCAGTGTTTTCCTTTTGCCACCTTCCCTTTAGGCTGCAGTCACTATTTATTTTAAATATGTGCCAAATACCAAGGAAAACAAGTTTGTTTCAGTTGTGATATTGTTCCCTCAATTTCACATGCTGCCTGCATATTTCTTTATATGCATCTGTCGTCCATGCGGGAAAGCTATTGTGGGATCGGAGTATCTCTTGAATTTACCCCTTTTCTCCCCTTAAAGGTTTGAAGAGACCATTCTGGTCACTGTTCTGAGTTCGATGAGGTGAAATGGTGTTGTAGCAGCTCAAGGGGAACACTTCCAGTGGGTGAAAGAGTATGGGAGGAAGTATGGAGATACTGCTTTGAAAATTTAAGAAGTGAGCTCCTGCCAGTCAGGGTCCACCCCACAATCCTGACTGAGAAGTCAGATGCAGGCAAGGTTTAATCCTGTTGTGTGGTGTATTCATGGGTGCTTGGTGACACAGCTCAGCTGTCTGCTTGCCCCAAGGCACTCTTGTTTTCTCCTATTCAAACATCAGTGAAAGCACAAATACTACAGGTGTTAGACACTCACAGAGCCACGCACAAGAAAAAATGCTGCATATATGTTGCTATCTCCAGGTTTGGTCTTCCCGGAACAGATCTATTTCTGCAATAGACTTTGCTTTACTCTAGGAAATCCACTTTGGTCCTCACTCTCCTTAAACAGTACTTTCCTCTATGCTAACTCTTCATAGTGAATGAAACGTTCTTGCCTGTTTGAGGAAGCCACGTTCTTCCCCTTTGTGGTTAAAAAATGTTAGCTGCAGAATTTGTTCTTCAACTGACCATGGTTTTTCATTTCACCCATGTCAGTGGTGCCAGCAGAGAAAGAGAGAGCTTTTGCGGGGACTGGACACTGTGAGAAGAAGAATGACTGATCTGTGAAGAAGTGCTGGTGTGGTTAGAATAACGCCAAAGCACAGAATTTACTTTGGAAGGCATGAGATAGCCTCCACCTTTTAAACTTTCTTTAGCTACAATAAAATCTTCTAAGTTTGTTTTTCATGACAAGGCACAGAAAGACTTGATTACTGGTTCTCATCCACTTGCTGGCTTCCTCACAAGAGAAGTTGGTGTATAGCACTTCTAGCTCTCTCACTCTCCCCACGTGTCTAGGACTGTTGAATGTAAGGTTGGAGCATGAGCCCAGGAGGGGGAGAAACTGGAAGGAGCAGAAATCTTTGGAAAGGTGATATCAAAGAGGTCCAGGAATGTGGCTCGACAAGAGTTATACCAGCACCCTGAAAGTGTACTGTGCTATATTTACAGCCTAATGAGAGATAATGGAATTGATGTTTATTTTTCAAGGGCAAGAAATAACTTCTGTTTGAAATTAACCACTTTCTCCTTCTGGATTGTATGTCTGTGTGTACTGAAATAAGTGTATTAAAAAAAGCATGCATCAAAATAACCATTTTCTAATGTCAGGTTCACAGCTAACCACATCTCACCTCTAGGAAAAGGTTGGTTTTCTGTGTCCTTCTCTTTTTTAGTGTCAAAAAAGTAACTGTTCTGCTTTTGCAAGGTAGAATGTTTTGTAAGGCTTTCTGTATAATAAATATGGTATGTTGATTATAAATAAAAGTACCACCACAGTTATTCTGTTCAGGGACATAGTAAATAAAAAAAAAGGGAAGTTACCTAGTGGGTGATTTGCTGACAGACTTTAATTAGTTATTTGCTGTTTCACTCAATTTTAGTGGCTATAAATTCCAGACCCATGGAAAACTGCTTTCTACCATTATCATCCCACGTTCTGTAGTTATTTTGCACATTTTATGGTGTCAATGTTATTTCCTATTCAGCTGCATAACAGCTAATATAACTTAGATAAATTAGCTGAAATGAAAACATAGTGTGACTGTGGCCCTAATTGCTTTCTTTTTATTAAAAAAAAAGGCAAAAGAAAGTTCTAAAAGCATGAAGCATGTCTGCAGGATACGTAATTAGCTCCAGACTGTGGAGAGACCCTTGAAGAAGGTGCTGTGCGAGTTACCCATCACTGTTGTCACTTCTCACTCAGTCTGTGCCATATGGGAGCATTCAGCAGAGATTTGTGTAGAGGTGAACATCATCTTTTTGCAGCAGCTCATCCATGGAGCAAGGTTTGACAGAAAACAATGCTTAGATTTGCCTGAAGAGTTACATTTTGATCTGGAAATCTTCCTATGTATTTAGCCTTGTACCTATCTTTATTTGCTTTGTTGAGTATTTGAATTTTGAGGAGTGGTGAAATAAAGTGAGGTCCACAATGAATTACCTTTACTCATTGGTGTCTGTTATAATGCAGCTACCATGTCGGAAGACCTGGCTGGTTGACTTCCAGTTTACTTGCAGAACGTGCAGTTTGTGGTATAACTGAAACACAGCTGTGTGGCCAGTCCTTGCTAACAACCTAGATCTCTTCAAAGCTTTAGCATCCATCAGGGAAATAATAAATTCTGGAATCTGGATGTATTTGGTGAGTAGTTGTTCAGTGTTTGAAGGTTTGTCTATAATAGTAAGATGCATCTTGTTGTAAGGGAACGGATAGACAGTCACAGTGATTGCCTTGCCTTAGCTTAACAAGTTGCTGCTTGCCAGCTGACACTGCTTGTGTCTGAGCTCCTTGCTGTTTGAAAATGAAGTAAGATGTATTAGCTGACATCAGCAGGGTACTGGTTTGGGGTAGGAGAGATGGTAGAAGTCACCTCCTGGCCTGAAATTTAATTTGGTTTACCTAACTCAGAGGCTTGGTGGGTTTTTTAATCTTTTTTTTAATATAGCATAGGAATAACAGAGATCTGACTAAAGTTTTCCTGGAAAATAAATATGTAAGTATGCCTTTGCCAAGATGAGAAACAGATTTTCCAGAGCATGAGATGTTAACTGTTCATGGCTGTTTAAGATGATACCTGTTTTTATACCGACTTCCTCCTACCGCACATACAGTTTGAAAGATGCTAATCCATGTCTCAGCTGCAAATTCTTTTGTTGTGTTTCTTTAATAGCTAACCTAATTTCAGCATGCATTACTGTGCTGGGCATTGGGCATGAAGAATGATGCTGAAGGATCACAGGGAGCCCCCCTGATCTCAATGTGGAGGAACCTCTGGCAGTGGCTTCTACCCAACATAGGCAAAAATTGCTTGTGCTTGCACAGCGTACAACTGATGTTGGGATGACACTGAGCTGTTGGGATAAATATGATGGTAAAAGCTTTTTAAGAGCAACCTTTCTGCCGAACAAATTACATAAAATGTTTTACCCTGATTTACGATAGGGTAGGAAACCTTCAGGGCATCCAGGATTTAGAAAAACACCCCAATTTAGCATGCTATGCTTTTTGGGCAGTTCTTGACTAGTTCTGGTGAATCTATAGTGTGCAGACTCTTCTAACAAATGGTCAACCACTCTTTCATGTGTTATGCACACTTTATTTCTAAAGTGTTCCTCTCAAATTCAATTAAATCACCTCCTATGTGCTGACATTCTTCTTCTTGATCTTCTGACCTTTTCAAGTAAGTTGAAAAGACACTCTTATACATCTCTCTAGCCATATTATTCTATTGATAATAATTCTGAGTGCTCATGTAACACTTTTTCACTTGAAAGCTCTTCAGCAGTGAGGGGCCTGATCCAAAGTCTATTGAAATAAATGAAGAGTCTTTCTGTTGGCTTCACAGGGACTTAGACTTTAAACTGCACTCCTCTTCCCGTCTCTTCCCCACAGTCTGCACTCTAAAGAGGGGCTGTCTTTTGCACCTACTTAAGTTTTAGACTCTGGGTAGTAACTGTCTTACTGTGCTCTTGTTTGGCAGCTTGCATAATGGGACTGATTCTGGCAGTGGCTTTCCGAGAGATGCTCGGAATTGGGGTATAAATACAGTCTCAGAAGCCCTTCGTAGCTAAAAGGTATCTTTGTATGTGAGCCTCTAGGCTGTCAGTCACAGTTATTTCTTCAGATGAGATGGCAACAAGGTCTCCATTTTGGTAAGAAAATAAACCCTTCTTTGAATTTTGAGCTAGTTCTATGGTTGTTCCCCTAAGTTCTTCTCACCATTAGAGAACCAATTTCTTTTCATTCCTCCATCTCCCCTATCAGCAAAATGAATGTATAATTCCACTTGTCTAATGACCATAGGAGGCTTTATCTTTGTAAAACTACTTCAAGAGTTCTGAAACACACTCTGCCGGTGATGACTCACAGGTTGGTCAGTGGTTCCCTCTGTGCAATGACAGAGGTAAAAACTGTTCATTTAACTTTGGCATCCTTTATAACTACCTATTTTCCTGCTTTTGCCATGTTGCTGCTTCCTTTCTGGCAGATTCTGCTTTCTCTGTGCTGGCAGGATGCTTTTGTGTCAGTTCTTTCCCCAGTTCACGTTTTCTCTCCCTCCTATGTTGCATGGGTTTTATTTCTGTGTTTTTATCTGCTTTCCTAGTTGCTTGTTTATTTATTTATTTAATCACAGTATCTGTTTTTGTCTTCTCCCTGCATGATAATCTCCTTCTGTAGAGGTGACGGTAGGTTGTCAGCTGGCAACATGTAGGCAGGTGGTCTGTAGGGATTGCTGATAACAAAAACAGTCCTTGGTTGCTTCAGTTTTAATGATGTGTTGCTGCTGCCTTTTTTGTCATCGTTGCTCTTCATGCAAATAACCCAGAGCCATTTAAGGTCTCTGTGTGGCACCGGGCGACAGGGAGTGTGCGTGACTGCAGGCCCACTGAGGCTTCCTGGGCACCGGGGCTGTGATTCACCTCATTGCTGCCACTTGTATTTGAGCACCATGGAGCCCACATTCAGCAACGTACACAAGCAGGGCTTTTACATGTCTGTGTAACCTTCTGTTCCTACCACTGGTAGGCTCTTCATTATCTCCGGTTATCTGTCTTTTCATTATGTTGGAGCTTGCATTAAATTAGCTCCCAGTTCTACTTATTCTTGCACTTGACTTCCTGGCCTCTACTCAGTTCATGTTTTCATTTCTCCTTGAACAGTATGACCACTTAAATCTTGTACAATGGATGTTCATAAACCATCCTCATCTTGCCACTGCAATTAGATAATGCTGCCACTGAATTATCTTCTAATTCTCTGTATTTAACACAAGAAAAATAGATTCTGTCCAGGCAGCCAGATTGCCTCTTGCTTGTTTGCTTTCTTCACAAGTATCTTGGCACTGTCTCCCATTTCGCTTTCTTTGAATTGATGCTAAGTCCAGATTTATTACAAAGATGCAGGTTTTCTTCAGCAGCCAAAGTGATAAACCGTTAGAGAGCATGCTGCTGTAGAAAGCGGTGGATCTTCCTTCTAGCAAATGAACATGAATCAGTGGGTTCAACAGTGGCTTCTGAGAGTGAAATTCAGTGTTATGTGTTTTACAAAGTGTCAGTCTAAGTGATGTGATTGTCCCTCCTGAACTTAAAGTCTCTGAATCACTGGGATGCTAGATGCATTGTGCGACATGCTCTTGTTACTTAGTGTCCAGTGGAACCCAGTGCAAATAGCTTTATCCACTGAGGTGAGATCTGGGGCTCCCAACTCTTTAACAAAACTGTATTGATCAGGGCTTTGCAGGTTGTGTGGGTTTCCTTAACACACAGTTTTGTGATCACTGACTTCCACACGGTATGAAACAAAATGTTCTAGGAAAAAAAACCACTTTGAGGTAATTATAAAGCTGTGAAAATCATATCTTTGAATGCAGCATATAGACTTCTGTGCTTTTCATCAAACTACCTCAGAACCTTTTCCAAAGTCCTAGCAGTGGTGTCACTTACGTGTGCTGTGTGTGTTCAGCTTGTGTTTGAGCAGACACAACACCGTGTTCCGAGTCTGCATTCCATGTCTGTAACCAGCATGTTCCATAAAGACGTGATAACACATCAAAAGAAATAATGTGATGCCGTGACACATAAGTGCTTTTTCTAAGACTGTATCAAATGCTGACTCTAAGAATAAAAGAATCACTCTCTCACTTCGGGGATTTTCTTTCAGCAATTCTTACTTATTTGTTAAACATAGAATATTGTATGGGCAGCAAAGGCATTTTGAAAGTTTAATATGGTATTTTGGTTCTAATTCATGTTTCGAGCAGCCATCAGCTGGTTTAGGCCTGTGAATCAAGAGCTGGTTATTGTGCATCAATTTTTGGGAGGCTGAGGTTGGGAGGGAGAGAATCTACATAGAAACAGTGAAGGTGGCAACTATTGGTGTAATTGTTGGAAACTAAGCGGTCATAGACTATGGAGATGTTTTATAAACTTCAGGAATTCTCTAATTCATCATAATGATTAATCTCAGAAGTTATACATCGCATTCTTAACCACATCTCTCCTTGATACTCTAGCAAAGAAATAGGATTTTTCTAAAGGTAATTTTCTTCAAAGAAACAAAACAGAGCACTTCCTTTTGGACTTCATTGCTAGCAGAAAATTTTCGTCTTGGTAAATCTCCACAGCAAATTGAGGAGTTTATAACAGAAAAGTGAAAGCAATTAGTTTTCTGATTACATTCACCTTGGCATTGAGGATCAGGTAAGTATTTTCAGTTTCTATGCGCATTCGGATGAAATGGACCTGGCAGAACAATGGAAAAAGCCTTAGTGTGAAAAGTAATCAAAAGATAATTGGCTCTTCTAAGTTTTTAATAACAGTCTTGGCTTACTGTCTCTATTGGGGAAACAAACACATCTGTCTGCTACATATGTCATTGTTATTGCAGGGCCATTCTACTCTGGCAGTGTGTGTGTGTGTGTGTGTGTGTGTGTGTGTGTGTTATATATGAGTGATTTGTTTTTGCTTACTCTGAGTTGTTAACTGGCATTGCATTTGCAGGCATCCCAAACTGATACCCTTGGCAACTTTAGTGCTGTAAGGCATTGACTGTGTGATACATGGTTTTCTGCAGAATTGAGCAAGAATCACCTAGGACTGAAGTGAATACTATGGACTAGATCCTACCTTGAATAAGAGGACATGTCACCTGCACCTTGACAGGGGTAGTTGCCCTGTGCTCTAAGTTACCCCTTTGACTAGCAGTTATTGGCTGTACTTTCTCTCCAAGGGAAGGAGCAAGAGTAATAAATGTCCTGTCACATCCCGAAATATGAATGTGCCCTTTAATGGTCAGTGAAAATAGATAAAGAATCCAGGGTCTGCCTTTCCCCTGCCCCTGTCAACCTCTCCTCCTTGGCTGGTGACCCATGAAAAGGATGTGAAGGAAGAATTATCAGGCTCTCAACTCCTGTGCAGGTCTATTATCCATGTTAAAATCTAGCCTTAAAATGTGGTACCTTGAAGACAGGAAACCATAAGAAATGTTAAATGGTTTGACCTGGTAACAGAGGTAATTGCTGGTAAGATGGTGCTTCATCTTGGCAACATCCTCATGTTAGAGTGATAGAGTATGTAACAATGACTGAATGAGTAGCATTTATTTAAATTGCATCTTGTGTTTCTTAGGTGTTTATTAGGTTACATTCACTTTTCATAGGCATTAGACTTCTTATGCTTGTGTCCCTGTGTATGAAAACACAGTTCTACCCAATTAAAAGAGTTTGTCTCCACTTACAGTGAGATAATTGGGTGTTGATTCACAGAACTAAAAGAGGATGTTGGCCTTGCGAACTGAAATGAGGAGAGAGATGCTAATTTTTAAGACAATGTTTAATTTAATTTGCCTGGGTATGGAAGTTAAAACAACCCAGGTGTGTGTTGTTAGATCCTAGCCTGAAAAAAGGCCACCATTTGTTGTTTAATGCTTTGAACTTAAAAGGTGTTTTTGTGCGTCTAAACTTCACTGACTCAGATTCAAGTGTGCTGTTGAAGGGTGTGATGCTCTAAGGTCTGAAAGAGAGGGAAGAGTTGGACGGATGGTCTGAATCATTGAAGAAGGCTTGTATCCTGAAACTGGTCTGTTCTTCTCAGACTGTATTTGTCTAATGAAAACAGACCAACTTCCTACAAACCTTGCCCTGCTTCAGTTGCAGTTTGTCGTTGGTGTAATGGGTGTAACCATGAGCTGTTGTTTTGGAGCTCATCATCTAGAATGGTTTAGTAATATTTAGTCATAATTTTCTTTGGTTGGGCTTGTTTCCACTCCAGGCTAAACTAGGGAAAAGGCCAGGTATCTTCTTTTTTGATGACTCTTCTGATTACTCCTGTTATTTTGTATCATTTTTGATCATTTATCGACATAGTGCCATGCTTGATTGAGGAATGAAAAAGCCATCTTTTCTTGTCACATATTTCTTAGTTTGCTGAAGATGGCTCTTCACTTTAATCCTGGCTTTACCAGGAGTGTACCGCTTCCTCAGAAATCCTCTTATCCATCATTTGACGTGTGATTTTGTGGGGTCATATATGAAACAACCCCACAAAATGCATCTGACCTGTTTTGATGTGATATGACATAAGTCATAAAAATTGCTACTTTCGTGCTGCTGGTACAGTCATTTTGAGGGCACTTTACCTGCATTGCCCATGAACCAGCAGTTTAGCCTGTTTGCTGACAATACACATTACTTTTGGAGTTTTAAGCATATCTCTAGTTTCCACTCTACTTCAGTAAATCTGGAGGATACTTACGGATATATTTTCTGTGTGATTTCTAGGGATGTTGTTATATTCCTATTTCTGTCAAGGGAAGTTATGTTGTCATCAGCAAATTCATCTCATGGAAGACGAGCCAGTATTCACTAGACAATGTTATATGTTGAAATTTAATTTCAAACTCCTTAAAATTGTAAGACAGAGAAGAAAAGGAAACACAAACAGTAAAGCCACAACTAGTTTTCAAAATTAATTCAAATTATATCGCTCTTTAAAACTTTTTGTGTTAGGCAATCAGAACAATGTTTAACAAAAATCCCTAAGGAAAAAGGAGCAAAATATACCAAAATACCTGCTTACACGGTAAGTTTTCCAATGCAAATAAAACCCCAAATGCTGCCTTGTATGAAACACTGATTTACAATAGTAATAGCAGTTTCTGACCTAATGGGGAATTCTCAAAATGCCCACTTATTCAGCATCACTTACTCTAAAAGGCATCCTGGTCTTATACAGCTTAATATATAAATTATGTGAGGCAGGGTCTCACATTGGTGCTTTTTCAGTGCCTTAAACAATAGGATCCCGGCCTGTGACTCTGCATGTGGCATGCCAATAAAGATAAAAACATCATATACTTGACAGGAAAACATGAAGAAACACTATTTGCAGCCAGCTAGCCCTCATGTTACTAGCAATATCCACCTTTAAGACCTTACAGCTGCAAAAGTATATTTGCCCAAACGATGTGCAAATGAATATCGCGTAATTTCACTGCGATCTTTGAACAGTTCAAACCATACATAACTGTAAGTTTCACCAATATGTAGACATAAACTCATCCATCAGCCCTGGGGTCCTTTGAAACCGTGTCCAAGTTTTCTCAAATATGTTTGGGCTTTCAACCAATCTCAGCTGAGTTATGACTTTGTAGCAAAACCACAAACCCAGATGAGCTTTGGGAAGGCTTTGGCTTCACTGTGAACATTTTATTCAAGCCTGAAATCTGATGAGATGGAGCTTAGTCGGGAGTTTTTTCCTTCTAAAGCTTCTGATGAAATTATTTACTTGATCTCTTTGCAAAATCCCGATAGGTTCTGTACTGTAATGTTCCTTTATTGTTGCTCATCTCTCACCTGTAACACAAACACAGAGGCTGCAGATTGCCTGGAGACTCCCCGAGTCAGGGTGATGCCCTAGGCATTGGTACATGTCCTGCGTGTTAAAGTCAAAGGGGGCGGGGGGGAAAGCAAGTGTAGTCTTCTCTGCGGGCAGCAATTTTGCAAGATACTTCAGGGGAATTTGTAAGTGAGAAAGCAGGCCTGTGTCTTTATGTTTTAGCGGTTTAATTATGTCTGTGTTAAAGAAGTTGAAGGGGACTAGGGATGATTCTTACAGCTTAAGGATCCGCTCGTGGACTGTGGCAGTGCAGTGCAGTGGATGGCTGTAAAATCTTGGCTGGTGAATTTTGAATACAGATTAGAAACTGCTCATTGGAGCAACGTTGCTTTGTTTTGCTCCGGGCCTGGGACAGCAGTTGGTTAAGTGCCATAAGCAGGGGCTCTGGGTTGTGTGCTCTGTGTGTGTGTGTATTTGTATGTGGGGGGAGGATACTTGTACTTGAACTGCAGTGTTTTGATAGATGCTGCAACGTGTTTATTCAGAAATGTGCTTTTGGCAAATGTCATTCTTCTTGCAAGCTGTGAACTCTGTGCGGCTAGAATTTATTCTGGTTTCATTCCCATTTCTGAAGCCGAACAGCCAGTCAGGTACTAGGTACTCACTATCCCATAACTCAGATACCTGTTACCCTTGATCTATACAGGCAACTGCTGGAAAAGATGAAACCCCTTTTCTTTTTAATTGCTGAACTGTACAATGCTGATTCTTGTTCTGTAGCGCATTGCTGGGTACATTTCTTTTAATAATGAGTTCTGTATCAGAAATAGCATACATATCACATAACGGGATGCTTCTTTTGAACTTGGCTTTGACTGAATAGCAGTGTCTTACAAAATCCAACATGAATGTGTGGAATTTGTATCAGAAGTGACCCTAGGCAATAGCCTTTGAAATACTTTTGCTTTGAAATTTATAATAATATAGCCTCCTTTTGAGGTCAGTCCATCCTTCTTTTGCTTTGTTGACATCAAGAAGGTGAACAGAGGAGGTGTATGCAGTGGATGAATAAAGATTTAATGAACAGGAGAAAAGTAGATGATACTTATTATCCTGTGAACCATTTTTTAGCAAAGTCCTTGGAAACCACATGCAAATAAGGGAACTGTTTTATTGAATGAACTACTTTGTGTCAGCTGCAAAAATGGACAAAGATGATGTTTGTGTCTTTAAGGGGAAGTTCTTTGAAACAATTATCCCATTCCTAGGGGAAGGTACAGTAATCCTAGGTAGGAGCCTGGAAGGTCAAAACAATTTGCAACATGAAAATCAGTAGGGCTTTATCAGTGTAAACACTATTTTACAATAAACTTTCTAGCCTTAGCAACTGATTGCCATGGTGCTCTCAAGTTACGGTATGTAATTGCCTCCATTAATACTTTGATCTTTGGCTGTGTGCATGAAAAGCATTTTAAATGACCGCCAACCCAAAGTGTTATCGAACAAAATGACCTTCTATGTTTTAAATCCTTGTCTGTGCAGTAGCATTTGGCTTCCTATGAAGTTTCTTTTTATGTAAATTTCCCAGCAGATTTTTTTTATTAGAGAAACCCTATGAAAATAACCATAGTTTGTACTTGATAAATTATTAATGTGGCAGCAGTTTGTGGAAACAGTTCTCTTTCATATTAAAAGAAGTGCTGTTCTGCAGTATAATGGAGTGTTATTCTGAGCTCTTGTTTAGAGACAAAAAAGTTCATACCAGATTCAAAGTTAAGATGTGATAACACCTATGCAGAAAGCATTTAAGTGCCTTCTCCATCCATCTACTCATTCCTGTTTAACCTTTTTGGTGGCTATTGAGAGTGGAACCTACCACTGTTTCTGCATCCTCAGTTTCTGTCTGTGATCTTTGACTCCTGAAGCCTTACTGAAAAGTTTGCACTTCTCACAGTTAGCTGCTGGGAACAACTGACTGACATTTGTTTATCTTTGGAAGATTTAATGGAAGACCATTATTTTAAAGGGCATTTTGGAGACCTCTGAAGCTATAAAGCCAAAGCCAACCCAACTGTTAATTCCACTGGACTGAAGTGAGCTCTATAGATAACCAGCAGGACTTCAGTATGAAGCTGTAGTCATGTGTTTTGCATAAGGTCACATTAATTACTTCAGCAACATTAATCCTAAATTAACAAGGCTTTATGTATGCCAAATGGTTTATCTATATTAAAGAGAGCAACCATTTTCACCCGGTAAAATTAGGATGTTTGAAAGTGATATGCTGTCAAAAGAAAGGACAGAGAGAGAAAGGATCTTATTATGCATTTCCTTCCAATGGGCATTTGAAAGTCATCCTTCCTGCTACAAATCCATCAAGTGTTACAGTATTTTTCTCTAAGCTGAAGTCACCATCTTGGCTCTTTGCATCTTTTTTATGCCATTAGTCCCAATGACTTCTGTACTGTAGCCCCAGTTAAACATAGTTACGCAGACGTGTGCAGACAACCCCAAGCTGGAGGGAAGAGAGAGCACCCTGACAGAGGAGCGTGCTCTCTCCTCTCCCTTCCTAGGATGGAGGTTGAGTGCTGGTAGGTAATAGCAGTGCTGAGCAACGGATTTCAGCAGGAGGGACACTTACTCCCTTTCTTCCATTTTGGGGAGAAGTGTATGGAGACCCAGGGTAGATCATCCTGCCAGTCCGACCTTAGAGGACTGGAAGGTTTTGTGGTGTAGTTTAGTAGGAGCGTAAGCCCAGGATTAGTTTATGGCGCTTGCATGGGTGACAGATCAGAGCTCAAAGCAAGGGTTCTGATGGAGGCTTAATAGGTAACTTAAACAGAAGAGTTTGGCCTCTTTCACCTAGCAAAACATAGGCTTAGAAGGGTTGTGATTGGTCTTTCTAAATACAACACAGACATGTACACTAGAGGAGAAGACCTATTGGCATAAGAGTGGATGGCTGAGAGTTGTCCAAAAGTGCATTTGGGTTTGTAATTAGAAGAATGTTTCTCAGATCAGTGGAGCAGTGGACTTCTGCAGCAGCCTTCTAGGAGAAATGTCAGGGTGAAAAACTTAAGCTTTTAGTTCCATTAAGACTGACAAGAATTAAGAACAGCTTTCCAGTGTAACAGTGAACTTACACATGTGCTTAAATAAGTTACTGAAACAATTCTTAGCCAGAATATTAGAAGTGCAGGGCATTACTTAAATAATAACCATGACAAAAAATTTTATTACTATTGTATCCGTGTGAGGTCAGCACCTTATTGGCTAGATGTTCTGACAATGCGAGGAGCCACTCCTGCTTCAGATTTTTTTAATTGGACAAGAAAGACCAAAGGTAGCAAGGGAAAGAGCAGCAAAGAGGAAGAAAGAAGTGCAGTGACTTGCCCAAGGTCACTTGGCACTTCTAATTCCTGTTTCTGTCTCCCTGTCTGTTTTTACTGAACAGAAGGGTGCGCACATTTTCTTCTCCTGGAATAAAGTGGGTGAGTTCTGCAAGGCTTGCCTTGTTTGTTAGGAGTAGTCAGGTGAGAATTCTTATCTTGCAGATTCAGGAGCTGCCAGTGTGCTGCTACTTCAGTGGTACGTTTTCCTTAACACACAACAGAAGCTATAAAATAAAAGGTGAAGTGAAAAATGGTTACGATACTGTAACTTGCACAATTAAATTCCAGCAATGAACAGCAAAGTGGCAGAGAATTTGCTGAACAGCAGGAAACTTCTGCATTTCTTTTTGCACATTTGAACTTGCATGCAAAAACAAAGTTTGTCCTATATGCCAAATAATTTACACAAAACCATAAGAGTAAAGAAGAGAAAAGTTAAGGTAGTGTCTCTAATTCTAGCTGAGAACAACCAGAGCATAACTTGTCCATTCCGTACCGTGAAGAAATTGGCTCTTCTTTTCTCTCCGGTGTTAGTATCCTAAACTGAGCAGACATCCGCTTTCTGCTCAGTTTTGGAAGAATGTTGGAATGTCATATTTGGTTAGAGGGGAATTTTGTCTCCCTCCCGCACATGATGAAAACTCTATAGTCTTTCAAAAATCTCATTTTTAATTAGATATAAAGTTAGAAAGCCTCCTAATACACAGTTCTACTTAAAATACCACCTAAATGCAGTCTTAACTCACAGGTCTTAAATATTGTAGTATTTACAATTTTTGTTTCCCTGACATAAATGCAAAAAGGACACGACCTTGGAGTATGGAGGAGTAATGTGGACTCCATTGCTAACATTGCATGTAAAGCATAGCTTTCAATTCAGTGGAAGAAGCCAATAAAAATAACATTTTTTTTTATTTTCCTTGTAAAGAAAGATCTGTGTTTACTTTTTCTAGGTCAATGAATATTTTGTTTGGATACCACCATAAACATACATACATATGTATATATTTACGATAGATACTTTGCCTGGGGCATTTATTAAACAGATGAAGACTCTTCATCTTTAAAAGACACACTTCCCAGTTTAATTACTATCACTCTCCTGGTCCAGACGTATTTTTCACTTTGGTCAGGAAGACTTCATACCCTCTTTTCCAGTGCTAGGAGTGACTGCATCTTCTCGCAAACTGTCTTACATCTTTTTTAACCAGTTTTTGGAATTAATTTCCCTTGTAAAACCTTTGACAAGCTTTGAATCGAGAAGCAGCAGGAGTATGCAAGGATCCAGAGTGATACAATTCAATCTGTCACAGGATCACCTGGGATGTGACTTTGAACAATCTGGGCTAAAAGACTGAGCCTCTCTTGCTTTGTCAATAGAACAACCCCTCCAGTTTGGAAAGGGTGGGCTCATTTCTTCTGCAACCCTGATATTAAGGGACAGCACACAAAATGGGCTGAGACTGTAGCTTGAGAGGCCTTTTGGATGCACCAAAATGTAATGGTTTGCCCCTGAGAAGGTGTTCTACCTCCTGGTCCCTGGACTTTCCAGTTTCTCCCTATCACATAAGTTGGATTTTTAATTCTGGATTTCTCTATATTGCCATGGGATTTTTCTGGGAAAGATTGTTGATAACTCTTGAAGTAGGCCAGTTTGAATTACAGGTTTGATCTAGCAACTTTCTCATTAATGTCTCTTAGAAGACTAATTACCTTAATGCTTTGCAGTTATTTATTGGTGATATTCTGCTAAAAGAGTGGTGCTAAAAAAAAGGTCCTACAAGGTGCAAGGTGGAGTAAGTAGCATGTTGTACTGAATGCTGAAAGGGTGGCCTCAGTTGTTTCTCTTGTAAAGGGGGAAAAATAAAGCCAATTTACCCAATTTATGTACTATTGAACCTAATTCAGTACTTTTCCTTTTATTATCTTAAAACAAACATGTTAGAAAAAGGTGAAATATTTGAGAAAGACCAAATGCTTTCTCTAGGTTGGGAATTCTTTACAAGCTGAACACAGGGAGGAGAAGAAACTTTTTCAAGGTTTCTCTGCCCCCTTTCCCACAAGAAGCTCTGCGTGTTTGAGCTGCTGAAATGAGATGTAGCACCTGCTAGCTACTAAAGATGTTCAAAACATGTTTGAGTAGCTTCTTGTGTCCTCAAAGGTGGTTCTCTTCTGTGAAGTTTCCATATCCTCTTGATCTCTGCCAAGCTCCTGAGCTTGCCCAGGGTAAAATTAAATGATGATATTACTTCCCAAATTCTATTACAAATAATCTGCCATTTTATATTCAGTGCCAATTTGTGTTACGGAGGCGGTGAATGGGGCAGATAGATGACAAAACTTGACAAGATTTCCTGGTTGTCAGTTCAGTTCTCATAAAATCAGAGCTTCCTTCCCTTTGCTATATGAGCAATGAAATGATCAGAAGTGCTGACATAATTTAGCATCATTGGATACGTCACTGAGGTGAACAGGGCAGTTGTTTCTGGGTGATATTCCAGGCATGCTCTGAGCACCTCTGAATTGTTACACTCTGCTTACATCTGCTATCACTGGAATTCCAAAAGAGAAAGATTTACTGTTTATTTTTATTTTTTTATGAAAAATGAAACTCTAGAGAGCAGGAGACTAGCTCAAAGATTTTGGCAGTTAAACTTGCTCCCTTTAGTATTAAAGACTAAAATCAAACTCTTCATACATAGCGATGGGCATTTCAAGAATCCCTTGGCTTGGACAGTGCTTTAATGGGAGTCGCTTTTTGTACTGGCTTGTTGCACTCTCTGATGCGTATAAGAATAAATCAATAAGCAGAAAAGTACCTAACTTTCTCCTTTTATTGCACCATGAGCATTTGCTCTCTGTTTTACTTGGAGGGCAAAGTGATACATGTGAGCTAGGGAACACTTACAGTTTTTGGTGGCTATGACTTTTGGGGATTATTTTGACCCCTCGATCTTTGCTTGCTGTTACATGAGGCCTCAGACTAGAAAACACATGAGCAAAACCCCACTAAATTAAAAAAAGAGACCATTCTTTTATGAATAAGCTACAGTGTGCCTGGCTAAAGTTAACTGTTATCTGTGTGTAGGGGACAGTCTCAGCAATCTGCTTATTGGGCACAAGTTCCTCTTGATTTAACAAGAAGAATCAATTAGGCAGCCAGAAGTATCGTCATGTGTCATATTAATTAAAACATTGTTTTCTGCAGTTAAAAACTTTATATTCATCAGTAACATGTTAGATTTATCCTCCCCATATCCTCCCAGTCTCTGGTACACAAAATTATTAAATTTAATTGGGTTTCCTATGGACACTACTAATTTCTCAAAATTTATTGCAATTATACAATGCCCATAGCTCATTTATTTTTTGTTTCCTGGTGATTAAAATTTAAGACCCTGAAAAATGTTATGTGTGTTTTCCTTTCCACCAGTAGTCCTGTTGTCTCCCCTCCATTCCAGATACAGTCTGCAGTCATGAATCATTAAAGTGAAGTAGCAAAATTCAGAGCTTACTATAGAAAAAACAGAATGCTGTTAAGAAATTTTGAAGCATTTCTAAGATATTTTGTTTTTTGTTTTAAAGCATGTTTTCCTTAACAGTGAAAACATTCCCAGATGTTTTGTCTCAAATGAAAATAAAAATTGGGTTTCTACAGAGAATCATAGAAGCTGGAGGAAAGACCTGTGGGTATATCCCCACTGCACTCTGTAGTGATATTGCAGCGAGTGGCTACCTCTGCTTGCTGGGATAGCAGGGATCTCTGCATGGTTAATTTGCTCTGGTGAAGGGAGCTCTGGGTGGGACACTTCTCCTACCTCGGGGTCCGGAGAGGAAATTATGCAAACTGTCACTTAACCTCTGTGTGCTATACTGGTCATAGAGTTGTTCCAAAATGTATTTAGGTACCTACACAGGACTGAGAAGAGATTGGAGAAATTCATGAAATAAAGAATCCATTGAGGGCTCCTAAGCCCAGAGATCTTGCTGCTGAGCTGTGGGTTGTTGGAGGCTGGGGAATATTCTGTGGAAGTACCACCACATCCTTGCTCTGTTTTTATCCTCTTTCTAAGATGCCTGCTTTTGGCAACTTTTTTGTTGTTGTTATTTAACAAAAATACGGCATGAGCAGGACTCTGAGGCGAAGGGGCAGGAAAGGAGGGACCGTAAGAGTGGGGGAGAGTCTTTTGGGATCCATGTGGTGGATTGGCTCTGACCCCCTCTACGCTTTCTGCAAGCTACTCCTGCTTGTCGTCACCCAGGAGGTGGAGGCCGTGCTTCTCCCAGGCCTCATTAAACCCCTGATGGTTTTTGTGCAGCTGCCAAGTCAGCATCCCGAAGATCGTGGTGTTCTCCAGGACAGGGAGCACTTGGTGCTGCCCTCCACCAGGACGCTTCCCACCACGCAGCAGCATGTCAGGCTGGGGTCCTCGTCCCACAGCATGTAAATGTCCCAGCCTGTTCCCCTCCATTTCCCCCAAATCATTCACCTCCATCTCTATCTGTGACTCTGTTGCTCATCCTGGAGGTGACTGAACCCTGCTACCTGCTCTGCTGCAAGTGCTTTCCCAGCAGGTGGTGGCTTCTGGTTGGGCCTTCTCTGAGAGCTGTCTGCCATCATCCCCCCACACTGAGTTGCCCAGGGAACTGAGCTAGATGGGCTTTTGGTGTGACCCAGGTGTAGCTGCTCTTATATTCTTGTGTCAGGAGGTGTTTGGGTGGCGCTGAAGGACCCACTTCTGCATTGGCAATATATGTTCCAGGCTGAGATGCTGCTTTGTCATGTTGGTAGGCAAGTGCTGGAGTTAAGGATAGTTATTACCATTATAGTAATGAATGTACCAGGAATAATTAATACTATCATAGCAAGTGATGATATTTTTAGCGTTGGTTATGTGTAGGAGATGAAAATATTTCTTGAGCCAGACAAACTCACTAGCGAATGCAGTGAAGCAATGCCTGTGACAGGACAGAGGGATCTTTCCAGGAGAATGCAAAGTGTGGTCACTTGATACATGCTCAAACCATGCGGAGTCTTGCCTAACTGAAACAGCAGCAAAGCTATTCAAAGCAAATATATACAGTGGCTGAACTTCCTTTAACGCTTTATGAATGGAGTTCAAGTACTCGGAGGCTGGCCAATTTCCAGAGAGCAGGGCTTCTGTTTCCAGTGCTGGCCTAATAATTTGGAAAAAAACCTTGTATTTGAAATGTAAACACATCCTCCAGTTTGCCAGACTTCTGAAATCAGCTAAACTGATTTAAACCCATGAAGTACTGTGAGGTGGAAGTACAGTACTGGGAGCTGTTGTAGAGAAGTGATCTGATGTGTTCATATCTTTGGAGCTGGGGAACTTTTTTGTAGCCAGAGATGAGTCTGTGGTGTGTTGTCTTTCTGATGATGCTGGAAGAGGCACTTTGTGCTTCAGTCCACAAAATCACCGATCCTTCTTGCCCTCAGTGTTAACAGAGGAAAACAAATTAACATGCACACACTTAACTCTGGAGCAGATTCATTATTTTCTTCCTCTTCTCCTTGTCTCTGTGGTGAAAGACGGGTGAAAGACAAGGCAAACAGTCGCCATCTATTTGTAAGTTGTTTAGGGGCCTTGTTTATAAGGGTTTGTGCTCCTAGTGGAAAGCTTGTTACATGCAGTCCTTTTAGCCCACATCTTGCTCATGTGGCGGTTAGAGGAAAACACTCCTTTTGGCTTGAATGGGAAATGAGTCAGGTTTCTCATGTTTTTATAAGTGCTATAAAATGTTGGCTTTCCTTTCGGATATTTCTTTGAATGAGAAGAATAATAAAAACGTGTTTCATTTCTATTGTACTTTCTAGCTGAAGCGTTCTAAGTGCTTTAGAACCTGTGCGGATTTAGCTTCACAGCACCCCTCCAATGCTGGTAACACTCATTTCAGCATTATAGACAGGGAGGTGAGAGAAGCTACTTGACTTGCCCAGGCCAAATCTGTATATGCACCAAACTCCTTTTCTGGCGCTGTTCCCGCAATGCTATTTTTCTTCTTAGCTGTAATGGTCCTCTACCAGCGAGCGGGATTTTTCCCTCTGTTATGAGAGCTTGAAACAACTCAATAATAAGTATCTCAAAATCATAACTAGGTGTGAGCTGCACAGATTTCAGCACTACATGACCTGGAGTTGCTGTCAATGAGTCTCTCAGAGAAAGATAATCTGGTAAGTGATGAAGCCAGTTTGCTGCAGGTAATAAAGCAGGTGGATTTTGGTTATTGCTGGACGTGCCAAACCCTAGGTAGGGCCCCACTGCATTAACTTGTTATGTCTTTTTTCTCCCTGGAAATCTCCTGCTAATACTACAGTTCAAAATCAACAATCATTGAGACTTCTTGTTAGGAGAATAATAAATCGACTGTCATGATGCTTCTTCAGGACAGCACACCTCAGATTATGCTGGTCTGCTTCAGTCTTTTGAAAGACCAGCACTGCTTGAAATATGAAACAATATCCTTTACTAGGATGAATTGAAAATCAAACCACCCATATCCAACAACTCCTTGATTTCCACCACTTTTTTGGATATGTAGGCAATGATTTGACCCTCCCGTGCTTTCTCCTTCCTCCTCCTCTGCAGTGGGGATTTTCCTTTGTGTAGACGTGTAAGGAAAGGAGAGACTTGCACTCTTAGATCAGGTTATTTGGTGTCACTGAGATGACAGTCTGCTGATGGACAACATGCCAGTTGGGCTGAATCATGATTTCATTTCAATCACTGACAACACAAATAACAATTGGGGTGGAATCTAGATTAAGGTACAATAGGAATATTTGGATGAGAGCCTGAGTTCTTATAGACTGTGAACCAGCTACTGAAACAGATATGTCTGCCTACAGTAATTTCAAAAGCTGACTACTCATAGCTAGTTGTGCTGTCTTATCCAAACTTATTCCATGAGCCAATGAGGCTRATGGGCTTAAACTCCCCATGTTTCTCTTTCATTACTCTGACAGGTTTCTGCCATCTCTAATTTTGATTATCACTTCCTACTGACAGTAAGAGAGAAGTGCAGCTGCATTTTGTACTGGAGCTGCCTGAAAAACTTCAGGTGGACTTGTCCACACCTGGGACTCCATTGCCTCTGAGATGGAGTTTCTAAATACTGGATTTTTATGCCATGTCAAAAAGCCAGAAATATTCTGCAAAATGGCATCATCTTTTCCCCTTGCATAGCAATACAAAGCAACACAAGCGATCTCTGGGTTCAGAATAGAGGAGCTGAGATCACAGGGCAGAAAACAATAACCTTACAAGAGGACCAGTTTAATTAAAAGGTGAATGACATATGAAATGCATGATTATGGGCACTGAAGCTTTTAGTTTCTTGAAAGTAACTAGAATCAAATAATACGTGATTAGTTACAGCTTATAAAATACCTCTGGAATTTACACTGTTTTTTTTTTTCTTTGTAAAGCTGGTGCTGAGCTTGCTCATCAGTCATTTCATTAGGATTTAGGCTGTCTGCTCCGTAATCTCAGGATTCTTATAAGAAGGCATTTTGTGTGCATTTCATCAAAGCATTGCCACCTGTGCTGAGGTCATGGGGAAATCAATAGGCTTTATGCACCTGCTTAATTTTGTACATATAGGAGAGGTGTTATTTTAGAGGGAATGGGAAACCATTTTCATGTTCTCAGAAAAATGCTCACATCCTGAAAAAAATCTTGTCTGAACACAGGACAAAAAGGTAATAAAAAAAAACCCATGAGGTTTTCTTGTTGCTGTTAAACTGAAAATAGTAATGAAGCAATTGCTTCCGGTCAACTGAATGTTTTGTTTTCATTCCAAGATTTTATTGTTAGGTCTTGATTTTTTTTGTTTTTTTTTTGCTTTAATTAGCAATTTTCTACACAAAAATTCACCCTAAAATAAAGAAACACAAGCTTTCAAATATGTCAGAATTACTGCTGTCACATACTGAGCCTCTGGCAGCATGAGCAGTCTTGAGCTGAAGTTTCTTCAGATGGGAATCAGCACATCTGTGTGCAGGCAAATGCTAAAGTCATGTGAAAAGGTTTAAGTTGAGGGGAAACAGAAGGGAGCTTTGACTTGGCAAGTGCTTCTGGAGGGAAAAAAAAGAGAACTGTAGTCCTCCAGTACAGGTCTGTAAAGTCTCCTACAATCAATTTGATTTCCATGCCGGGAGGACTGCCTTTTGCATTGAGGAAATGGGCATATGCGTCATAGCACAGTAGGGAGTGGGAGGATAACAGGCAAATTTAATTTCACTGTGAACCTGATCGCTCTGTGAAGCGATGAGTGTGCTCTGTCCCTTCTTCTCCTTCCAAACAATGAGAAGAACTCACATGGATTACAGGAGCAAAACATCTGGTAAAATGGATGGTGTCTTGATGTGTGCAAATGCGAGGCAAATTTTTAAAAAGCAGAGGAGGAGATACTGATTCAGTGCTGTGTATCTATGGTTTGCAATGATGCAATTCTGTACCACTTAAAGGATGTAAAGCTAGACTTGCACAGTGCTGGCCTGTGGCTGCTCTACTTTGTTGTTGCTGGTGAGACAAAGCGGAAGGGCAGAGAGGTGGGGATATATTTATTTTTCCTCTGCTGAAGAGACCTTTCTCTCTCAGAAGGGACCCCAAAATCAGATTAAAAGAACATCCTGGAAATGACTCAGTGAAGCAACTTGTGAGATAGTCTTCAGCTGTCTCTCTCACGGCTGTGTTCCCATTATAGTTAAACTCAACCCCTTAGGAGGTTGTCTCCTTGCAACAGTGTGCATCAGCAACAGGTTGCTCTGAGCTAGTAATGAGACAGATTTCAGTGCAAGTGTACTTGGGAGAAAACTGTTTCAACAGTGTTACAGAAAACCCTCATCAAGTCTTAGTCTCCTGTAGCTGATGTACACAGGTGTTGTACCTGCAGTGTAACTGTAAGTGTGCTCTGTGGTGCATCCTTAAGGAAATGAGATTACAGCCACATTCTGAGTGTATATGAGAGAGGCTAATCCCTTGCCCCGTAGCTTTTGAACCTAGGGATTTATTTCAGCAACATTTCATGGAGAGGTGGATGTCTGCAAGGTAATTATGTCCATACATGCTTCATGAAAACAGATGCTGGTGGAAGGGAGAAACCTTAGAAGTATCCTCTCTGTGCTGCCTAACTGCGGGAAATGGGTGACTTGTGAGTGATTAAACGTGCAAGAAAATCCCCAAAGGAAAGAGTGACCTTATACACACTCCAGCTGCGTATATCTCAGCACTTGGTTGGTCCGAGGAAAGGAAAAAGAGCAGCTGTCATTTGAATACTATGTTCTGTAGAGCTGGATGAAGAATGAGGAGAATATTCTGCAGAAATATCAAAACAATTAATTGACACTTTTTTTCCTTAAAATTCATAATGGTGATGGGGAAAATGCAGGCTTCAACCAGTTGTGCTTATTTAAGCAATTAATGCAACTTGCTTGGACAAGTTAAATCCAATCCTTACTCTTTTATGAGTAAGGATTTTTGGAATTAATTGCTCAAATATGGTCTAGGATCTCATGCTATGATATGAATAGAAGAAAAATGTCAGCTACCCAAGGCAACTTGACCCCTTACTCTGACTATTGATTTCTCCTTATGCTTCTCCTTATGCTATATTTCTGTATCAGATGATAAGGTAGAAATCTGAATAAGAGGTGGTGAGAAACTGAAATACACTGTTATGTAATAAGTTCAAATAAAGCTAACAGAGTTAGAAAGTAAAACACAAAAGCCAACTCTTTTTGACATTGACATATGTCTTCTAAAATACAGAAAATCTTTTAAACCCCTCCAAATCTTGTTAGCTGCAAGAGGTCAGATTTGTCACTTTAGATGTAAGGTGTACACAGATAATTTTTTTTCCATTTTACTTTGAGATTGATAAAGTACCTGTTGATTAGTGAAATGCAGTTGATTCATTGCTCTTGTAGTTTTATAGCTAGATTTTTTTTTTTTAAACACTGTGTATTTCTGAAGGAGTTCTTTTCAAAACTGGCAATACTTATTTAGTCTACCTCTAAATAGCTTTCAGGAAGATACAGCGTGTGCAATTCATTTTTGTGCCTTTATAAAAAAATGTTGCTGAAGTGACAAGCAGGGGCACTTTTTCATGTGTGCTGGTTTCCTTAAATCTAACGGTGTCAGAAAGGTGCTTGCTAATAGTGCTATATTTTAAGCTTTAAATAATACCTTCAATTGCTGGGACTGCTGCATACCCTTCCTAAAACTTGGCACCACTTGAACCTTTTGGAAAACATGATATGAAAGGGATGCAGTCTAAAAAGCTGAATTTGAACATAACTCTTCAGGGCTTAATGGTCAGTTCTGGTTAAAAAAATATATCAAACTGAAATATTTTCTCTCTTGTCTACTGCTTGTTGTTGTATTTTGGATACCATTGCCAAGAAATAAAGCACAAAAAATAACCCTGGATGTTTGGGAAATGCTTAGAAAAACAACTCACTTGCATTCCCTGCTTACACTAGCAAATGAAGTGCTGCCAAATCCCTGAGACAGCAGAGAGGCCCCTGTGAACAAAGTGTCGGGACTGGGAAGCTGACTCTTGTGGGTGTTGTATGAAGATGTTTCTTAACATAATAGTGCTTATGAAAGTGAGGGCCATGCCTGAAGTTGGGGAGAACCTCTTTAACAGTGAAGTAAATAGTGAATCCACTAAGTAGCAAGATGATTCTGGTTAGCTTTTCCTGTGCTTAATTATTTAAAGGAAGCTGTTTAATGGGTCTTTGGAATTGCATGACCTACCAATCAATCCATCCACTTTTGCATAATGCATGTGGTATCAATGTTATTTCATTTCAAGATCACTTAAGAAAAACTTGCCAATCTGTTCGTTGCTGCTTTGCAGTGCAAACACAAACACACAGCTTGCAATGCCATTTGCCTTCTGTGTTTATTTAGAGCCAGCTGTAAATGTTCCCAACAATTAGCATTTACACCAACCCAACCCCCCATAAATCCGTACCTTTGAATGAGATCTAAAGAGGAGCCTGACCTCCAAAGCAGAGCCCAGAACCTGTGTGAGGCTCCCTTCACAGTGCCAAGGAGCATTAGGCACCTCACCATGAGATCCTAAAGGTCAGTACTGAGCCAGCCTTGATCTGCAGGATGGCATCACAGTCCCCTTGGGGTTTTTCTCCTGAAACCTTCTCTTTGGGGTGCTCCTTAAGAACAAAGCTTTCAGGCAGCTGAGCAGGACACACCCTTGCCATTTAGATCCCAGCTGCTGCCACACTATACTCTTTGGGAAAGGGCTACCCATTTGTACTGCCCATATCGGCCCAGCGGAGCTCAAACCTTCTTTTTCCACCCTTAGGAGAGCTCAAACTAGGCTTTTTTGATTGGGGCTGGAAAAAGTGTTTGCCACACTTCGGGTGAAGAAGCATGACAGGAAGGGAAGAAGCACGAAGGAGAATATACGTCTGTAACCTTACAGTTAGAAAGCATTCAGAGGAGCAGAAGAAATTTTGTGGTCTAGTTGCATTGCTTCAAGCTGCTAATCTGATGGTTGGCTAATGTGACCTGTATAGCGGGTCTGTTCTGCATACGTGGAGGCCGACTTCCAGGGATCTGGGCAGCTCTGACGTGAGAATGAAGAACAGCTGTAGGGTTTAAGGAGTAGCTCAGTTGGTTTTTACACTGTGGATTTGAATGTGGGAGCCTACAGTGCAGCTAAGTTCCCTTCCATGCCCTTACATGCTTTATTAGCTATGGTTGAGTGTCTGCTAACCAGTGCCTTGGGCCTGGTTACCCTGGCAAACTCCTTGGCTCAAAGACTTACGTGAGCCTTTTTCAATTGTGGCAATTTTGTCTGACTGATTTTTGAAGCAGYATATCCCATTTGGTGGGGTATGTACTTGAAAGACACCAACACAGCATGACCCTGACATTTTTTCTGTGTTTTCAGAGGCACTTGTTCTGTGAATGGGGCCTTTTCTTGCCAGGCTTTGTTCAGCCTGTGCAGGGACAGACACAGGAGGCCAAATCAGTTTCCCATGGTTCAGTCCTACATGGTGCTGAGCTTTCTTGCCTGGCTGTGCTAAACGCACATAAGAATTTGTTAACCAGTTAGAATTAAGAATGTGTTCAAATGATTTTGCTAGTCTGAGGTCAAAATGTGCGTTATGCAAACCATGCAGGATTGCACCTTTAATTAAGAAAAAACCTAACCAGCAAGGCATGCAGTAAACTCGTTAAATGTAATGTACTGATGTTCCATCTCTATTTACATAGACGTGCTTGTGAAATACCATTAAGCCTCTGCTGAGCCCCCATTATTTTGGCAGTTGCTGTAGGATTTTTCCATTATACTTTCAGGATATTTTTACRGACAATAATGCAATTTGTGGTTATGCAAGCTAAAAAAGATCAATCAAATTTAATGCTTGAGGATATAAGCTGCTTGCCACAGAGGTCAGGGAAGAATTTTTCCTCGTTGCACTTCTATCATTATGCTATAGGTGCATTATAGGGATTGTTTGGAAATTTTTTTCCCCTTTATCTGGAGCGTTGTGAATTGGTTAATGCCAGAGGCAGGATAGCAGAATTGATGGTCTCATGGTCTAATCCAGGGTCCTATCTATCACTCTCTTTTAAATAACATTTGCTGTTTTGGCCTTAGACTGGAGACTTTGAAATAAAGTATATTTTGCAACTGAACATGCCCCCCTCCCTAGAATATGCCCTACTGATTTTTTGGGGAGAGGAATCAGTAATGCATAATAGTGCTAGGAGGCTGAATTAGAAAATTAGCTATTGGATGTTCACAGGATATAATTGTTTTTAAAACTGTTTTTAAAGTGACTAAGTGGTTCCTGCAGGCCCCTGGGAGCAACAGAGTGTATCTTCTTAGTAAAATATGCAGGAAACCTTGTGAGGGGGGAACCATTGACAGAATATTGTGACCCTCTTGCCGTTGAACTGTTTCAAAGGCAGTACCAGAGAGACGTAGATTTGGGGGATTAAGGAAAGTTTACTACCTCCAGCAATTTTCTCTGCTGTGTTTTTTTGAAGATATTTTTTCCCCTCCGTTTGTTTTCAAGGGAATAGTATTTGGAGATTTTCTTCTAGAGTATTGTGCCTCTTATCTTTGTTTCCCTCAGCTATGTTTTAATGGCAAGTGTACGTGACCCTATATATTTGAGCCCTGTTGCCTGATGAGATGAACTATGTAACATCATAACAGGGCTAATGAAAGCAAAGGGGAGAGAGCTTTCAGGGATGGAAGAAAACCTGCATGTGTCACCAGGCTTGGCAGTGCTTCCTGTAGTTGTTTTACTGGTGGTTTGGGATGCATGTTGTTCGTGCTGGAGTCATTATTCCATACATAAAGGCAAATGTGCGGTGTGTAGACGCTTGCACTTACATGAATCATTAGGGGTTGAAGAGCCTTTAGTTTCGCAGTGGGAAGGAGAAGACACTGTTTGTTGTTACAGAAACTCCTTGACCTTGGCTTTTGCTTTGTCGGTTTTGCTGAGTTTATTTTCTTTTTGTGTTTCAGTTGGCTTTGTTACCTTCTGGGGCTCTGGTCTGTGGGAACAGACTGTTTACTTCTCGTTTGGGGTCAGTGCTGGCTCTCCTTGAGAAAGTGTTTTGCGTCCTCATGGAGAGAGATGTGACAACATGGACTTTCTCGTGAATACTGTATTTCACACAGTGGCTAGGGATGTTGCTAAAGCAATGCAGGCACTTGCTTTCCAGTCAGCTGGTACTATGGGAATAGTTTGGGGGGAGCGATGCTTCTTCACATGACTCCCAGTCGGCATGTATGTTTGAACCAGCCACTAGGTTTCTGTAGGGAAACCTGGTTTTAGCACTAAGCACTGAAGCCATGATTAGGTCTTTGTAGCTGTGCAAACATGAAGAGCTTTGTTGGACCCGCTAGCTCCTATCTTGTTTTCTGTGCTTGGTTGTCTTTCCAGGTTCCATGTGTGTCAGTTGAACTGTACCAAATTCTGTTATATTCTGCAGTATTTCATAGGGAAATGTATCTTTTCAAAATCTCATGGGAAACATTTACATTTTTTTCAGAAAAGGGGGGAAAAAAAAAGGTAACAACCAAAACCTGCCATCCCAAGAATCATGAATATACCTTGTAACAGTCTCAGTAGTTTTTCCATCGTCAGGTACACTCAGATAATGTTCAAGAAAGTGAAAATTATTCTTAGATTTCGTGTGGTTATTTCTAGTGTTGTCAGGATTGATTGCAGTATCAGAGTAATTTACAGGTCAATTCATGAGAAAATCTGCATTGCCATAATCTTGAATATGGATATGGCAGTTGAATGTGTGTTTCTGAAGTATATGTCAGCATATACATGGCTTTGATAGCAATTTTGTGACTAATAGGAGTGAGACTTTCCTTTGAAAGCTGTTGCACTTGTGGCAAGGGTCTAGCTGTCCTCCTCTTCTGATGTCCATCGAGATGTTTACAGTGGCCACAGTATCATTCTAGTCTAGTGATCATCATCTGACCTTGCAAACACCATACTTGCAGGGGTCTGCATCTAACTGCACCTCCAGAATGACTTGCTGTTTGCTTCGGAAGACATGCACAAGCTCTTGGACATGGTGTGGGGTGGACATTCTTCTTTATARTTGGGGTCGGGTTGAAAATTCAGGACAAAATGAGAAATAGATCCAACTCTCACTCCAAAAATGGAATCTCCAGTCTCCAAAATGGAGACAAGCTGAAACTTTCTGAAGTTAAAATGAAATTTGGAATTGCCTTTTCACTTTCGTTTCCAGCAGAGCCTGTCCTTGCAAAGGAATTTTAATAGCAGTACTCACCTGACTCAAGTTATGTGCTATGCACAGATGAAAAGAGAATAAAGGTACTGTACCAATGGGCCCAATGTTAAAACTGAAATATCATGTCATGAAATTGGAATCAGGAGTTTTTTTATTTGGATTTTTAATTTTTTAGTGTATCTAATAATCACAGAAACCTTGAATTAATAGAAGGGTATCTCTAGCTGGGTGGGCTAACTTCCTTCCACACCTTACTTATTCTCTGCCCTGTAGTTTTCTCGTGCTTTGTGCAGGCTAGCTTGAAACGTCTTAGGTTTTGGGCCTTCCGTCACCTCCCCTGAGAGGGTATACAGTAATGTAAGAAATTACACTACATAGAAATTTTCCTGCACTTGATGAAATGTTTTCTTTTCTTCTCCTTCTGCCTTCTTTATTGATTGTTAGGATGTTATACACTGTTACAGAGGTGCCTAGAAGACTTCCCCATTTGAAGACTTGGACGAGCACTGAACTGAACCAGAGAGTTCTTGCCCACAAATCTTACAGTCTGAAGAGACTCTCTTTGTCTCTGAACTATCCCTTTTTGGCTTTGTACCGATTGCTTTCATATGACAGTGATCAATGTACTACCCATAATGACACCTTTAGATTGCTTGGTTACAGGTATTTGCTCCTAAGATTGGGTTAATGATGTAGAATGGTAGCAGTGGTTTATTTAGGAAACTGAATTGTTAGATAAGGCCTCATGATATCAGACTCTGTTACTGTTCACTGTGGAAAGTAATCGTGGTAATAGTAGTATTTTTGCACTTTTAAGTAAGGGTTCCTTCAGTCAGAAAAGATCATGCAACTTTTCTCCTTTAAGAAGTCCTAGGATAACTTGGTTTTTAAATAATGAGGTTAGAAGGGAGAGACATGGTGGGTCTTTCTACTTCAGAGGAGGTTTGGAGCATGGACAGTGCCAAACATTAAACTAGTGAGAGCATCTGCAAATTCAGGCTACTAGCAAAAGGAGGTAATATCAAAGGTAAATGAGGAAGAATGCATCGGGGAATAGCATGAATCTGCATACACACAGATATGCACATGGATACACATATCCTCAAGTGCTACTTATTTCTAATTATGATCATTTCTCCCTTTGGTTAGGGGAAACTATTTTAAAAGACTGAGGATCATGATTTTCAGTGATGGAAACTTGACTTCCTGATTTCTTGCAGGTGACATCTGCTATGTATGGAATATTTTTGAAGAAAATAGAGATATCCTTCGAGGGCCTTTGGTTTCATTAACATGCTTAGGGTTTAAAAATGACAGTAATTATTCTAAGCTGAGCCAATTTTTAACCTCTGTTACTTTCCGTAATGTCCAAGGACTCATGTGCAGGGAACTGAGAGGAGGATATGGAAAACATCAATTACAGCAGCACCTTGATTAGATGCCTTATCTTTTACTTCTCTAGTCTATTTCTGTTTCTAAGTTAATTTATTTTTATTGTGCATATAGGAAGGAGAAGATTGCCTCAGTCCATGACAGTCCTGCCAGAGAAGAAAGGCTGTAAATATCCACTTCTGGGAATATGTGATTATATAAAATCATGTGGCCCAGTGGAGAGGGAGTCAGAAAAGGTCTTCGTCCTGTTGCTTTTCCGCAGCTGCCTTTCTGAGTCCCAGTGTTGCCACCTGCAAAATAAAGACAATTATGCCCTCTTTGCAAAGTGATTTAAGATCTGTAGATGAAAAATGATTTAAGATATGTTGCTATATTGTAGCCAGGCCTAATTTTTAGACAAACATATCTTCAGGATTATTCCATTATTACATATGAAAGGGTTCTATACTTAAGACTGTGAATTCCTAAGTCTGGACTGGATAAGTACATTCAAACGCACCGACTTTCTCCCATCCTTGTGCTGTAAAGTTGAAATGATCCCTAATGCAGAGTTGCAAGGAAGCTTGTCATGACAAGGTGCACATGCAACACTGTAGGTAGGTGCTGGTAACACAAAGGATATAACCTGATAGGTTTGCATTTGATAAGTTAACTTAATACATTTTTCAGCTTTAGTCACAGTGTTCAGCTCATGACCTGCATCTCTTCAGGGTTTGGGGTATTTGAATCTGTACTTTCAGTTGAAGATGATTCGTGCTCATCTTAAAGGTTTTGCTAAGTGAAATCCTGTTCCCCACTGAAGAAAGAGTGGTGTTTTGCCATTGACTTTATGAGGACTAAGATTTTACCTATTTTATCTAGTGGTAAATGATAGGTAAGCGAACGTTAGCCAATTAAGAAAAACGCACTGCAGTGGTTCTTCTGCAATGCACAACACACAAAAATATATTGTAGATTTAATGATTTGTTGAATGAATGTAAAAGCTGGTTGCATAAAGGAGATTTATTTTTAACTGATTAATACCATCTGTCACTAGGTTTTCACTGTGCTGCAATAAAAGTGTTTCAGATTCTCAGCAGTTCAGTCAAATAAAAAAGGGCTAGTTTCTTGTGAAGGCGTTCCCCAGCTCTACCCTTTGAATTGCCTCTACAGATGGTGAGTGCATGAGGTTGGAAATGCACAAAGAATGGGTGAAGTGCGGCTAAGAGCTTCCTAAGTGCAGATTGCAAAACAGTTCAGAGAGAAATAGTTGACCTGGATTTCAGAAGGTGGGTATATTCCATATCTAACTTCTACAGTCTCCCAGTCATCTTACATCCTGTAAAGACATGGGGACACATGTTTGCCCATGGCTACTGCTACGTCTTTCTTTAGTCTGTGTTCTTTCCTTAAGGTTGTAGACTCTTAGATAGAAAAAAAAAGAAGATAAAATTGAAGGCATAAACAGCTGGAAGGGTTTTTCTTCTTCCATTCACTTTAGCCTCTGAGGAGAATCCCATCATATTGGAAAAAGGATGCCTTGCCTGCCAAATGCGGAAGAAGTCAGACAGGCAAAACTGCTTGGAGTTTCTTGATGATTTGATTTAGGTCATCCCAAAGCTACCCGCTACCCACTAGTCAGCAATGCAATCTCAATTATGCTGTAGCTAAATTTACAGTGGTCTAGCAGAGAAAGTAATGGAGCCCCCTTCTGGCTCAGGGTCCTGGTGCTTATCCAGGCCCTAGACTTCAATTTCCTCCTCTGCCTGTCAAGCTTGAATGTATTTCTTCTCTCCTGGGAGCACAGGCTACCTGTAAGTCTGGAGAATCATTTTGTGCTCTGTCAGAATGAATGTTTCAGTATTCTGTCCCAGGCTGGGACATCTGCAGCAGGAAGAACGGAGAGAATTTCTTCCCAGAGTACCCTAAGTATAAAACTGACTTCTTAGGATACTCACTTGGTAGAGTCAGAAGACACACAATCTCAAATCTTTTCATCCTGATTCAGGTAATTTAGACATGTCCAGCCACTGGGAGAGCACCCGCCACCAAAAGTGTTTCCTTGCTGACATAATTAATTTCTGTGTATGTGCAAGAAGAGAGCACAGAAAGTAAATTGAGGGTAAACATACTCCTGCTGCCTTTGATTCAAGTATTCATACACTGTGAAATCTCATTAAGTTGGGTTTGTTGAATTATTCCTGCCTGCTTCCCTCTTCTCTTTTCATTTCAACAGCATTGTACTATGCTGCTGTGTTAGACAGTGTTAGATCCTCTCCAACTGGCTTTTCTTTTCTTCCCATCCTTTCTCTCTTTTCTGCTTCCCTTGCCACTTTTACTCCAGAAAAGCCTGACCCTGAGCTTCAGCTGTAAGGARCCCTGAACCCACAGTAAGGCTGGGTCAAGAGTGGACCTCTGTGAGTAAAACCTCATGTATTCAGATGATTCTGCACGATCTTGCCTTTCCATCTGTGACGGGTGTATTGGAGAAACATGAGTTTTTAATGTCCTAAAACTGATCTGCTCTGGGCTATGAAAATTTTGGGATGTAGAGACCATACCTAGAATGCTACTGTAGTCTCTTACAATAAAAACAAAATGGCTTCCATGCCTTTTAGCATGGGACTGATGAGTAACAACTTCATTACTGGTACAGGTTCCTGCTCCCCTGAATTCTTTTGAATGAATTCCCATGATTCCTTCTCCCATGAATTCCCCTGAATCCTACTCCTATGAATTCTGCCATGAATTTTTTCTTTACATCTCCTGAATGAATCTATAGCTTTGTTGGCTTCCCTTAGCCTTAGCACCACCACACTGAACGAGTGACAGATGCTGGCAGGCTTTCTGTGCCAGTTTTCCCTGTCAAAGCTTGAAGCATTTTACAGCTCCAAAATATTTTCATTTTCTGCTGTGGGGTTTTGTAAAGTTCTGAAGGAAACCTAAACAATTCCCTGGAGGACTTTTTTGCTCAGAAGGACTTGCCTTCTCCTAAATGTTTTTGTGCAAAGTTAGGAAGAGGATAGCCTAATGAACGCAATATTGCCCTGTAGCCTTTGCAGCTGGAGTGGGCCTCTTTGCAGAAGTCCTGTTATAGGCTTGGCACACATGGGAGTTCTTTCCCCAGCCTTGTTGCTTGTTTGAATAGTAACTAGCTAACTTCTAAGTCTAAGGTGGCTAGAAGGTTTGAAAGCCAGCTTGCTTGGACACCTGTACTTCTTGCTTTAGTATGAAAAAGAGCAAGACCCGCCTTAGTGTTTCTGTTTCTGTTTTGTTATGTCACTTGATTCTTTTTTTTTTTCTCCTTAATTTGCTGAATCTTTTCTTGCAGAGGTAGAACACAGCTTTGGGTAGGAGCTGGCAGCAGGAAGCTGAGATTCTCTTTTAGTCTGCTGAGCCACTCCACCAACCCCTTTAAATAGGACCTGCCTCCCTCTTGGGTGCCATGAAAATATGGAACACAGAGAAAGCAGAAGGAAAGGAAGGAAGAGCATCTGCAGGAACCAAAGATACTATGAGGCTCTCCTTCTTCAAATTCTAGCTCTTTCTTTTTTTTCCTGTGGTTCCTTGTGATGACTGATGGAAGTTCACCTATTCTGAACTATAGGCAGAAAATGGCTTAGAATAGGATTTGTTTTAATAAAGTAGCACTCTCTTTCATATCCCCTTGCTTCCTTCCTTCCTCTGACTTGGAATCTGAAATCTCTTTAATATAACAAGAAGTAAAAGGAAAGGAAAGAGTTACTAATTTTGATTTTTTCCATCTTAGATCAAAATCAGCAATACAGAAGGTTAGTATTTTGCTATAAGCGAGTGATGAGGACATCAATCATGTTCTCTTTATTCGTGCCCTGGGAAAACCAAAGACTATTAATGACTAACAAAAAAGAGAAAAAGAAAAAAAGAAAAAGAAAATGCTGTTACTGTTACGATTTCTACTGAATCATTTTCCTGGCGCTTTTTTCCTAAAATTGATAATTTGGTATTTTCTTGTTTTAGTAATGCCTTAAGGTATTAAGAATTTTTGCTGTTTCAATGGCTGCTGAGTTCCATGGATTTCTGTGCCTAGTGCTTAGGAGGTGTTTTAGGAATTTGCAGGATGAAAGGATCGATATTATACACATAATTGGTATTTATTATTTTTGTTGTTCATACACAGGATTTTCAGCCACAACATAGGCTGATGATTTGGTGAGGTATTCAGCTTCATGTGTGTTAATCTTGACTGAATTTTTTTTTCCTGTAGGGAGTTTTATAGAGCCATTTTGTTTCCCTGCATTTCTGCTTTGCTCCACTCATCCCTCAAAGTCTTTCTTGAAGACAAAAGTATAGCACAACAGTAACTCTTCTGTGTCCATGTAAGCAGAATCACTGAACAACTTAATTGATCCTCTAAAGTAAGATCCAATTTAGATTCCATTGTGGAAGTCTGGGACCTTGAGCAGATCTCTCAATAAAGAGCCTATTGTCTCTGGTTTTGGACTGGCTCTTTGCAGTTTGCACAGGGAGCCCTGTTCCTTCCCTTAGGTATGTATGCCTTTCAGTGCTGTGTTTGGACTGTTTGCAGGTATCTAGTGCATTTCCTCTGATCAGGTCTAACAGTGCCAAATAACTTAGTCCACATAGTTTGGCAGTCTGGTTTGAAGGCCTTGATTCTGTAAGGCTAGGTGAGCATATTTTTGCTGAACCAAATATTTACTACCATAGTGTTGAAATGCTTTGCACTTTCTCAGGCTGCAAAGAGATAGTGTTTGCTTGAACTTCATGGCCAAGATGTCTCCCAAAAATTGCAGCAACTTAATGACAGCAGAATTTAATGTGGCTCTTTCCTTGAATCAAAGGAATGAGGTCAGAAAGTTACAGAGAAAGTAGAGGGATGGGGATGAGGTGTTCTTCATTAGTGATGGTGCTGTCTTACTCTTCATGAAGGTGTACTGGAAATGTGTACATAGATAGATTTGGCAGGACATGCACTACTTGATGCTTTTGAAGTATTGTCCAAATCTTTGGTATTCTCTAGTTAGTTTGAAATAGTCAAAATCAAATCCAGAGAGTCTGAAACATAGAAAAGATTCCACACCTTGAGTTTCCTAAGTTTGGGCAAATTTTTCAAAAGGATCTATGTGACTAAGTGACCAGCTTAATTTTGATTGTTTTGCAAGTGGAGGAATAAGAGGAAGACAAATGACTGTACTGTTACTACTAGTCATAGGAAACTTGGTCTAAATTACTGTACACATACAATACTGTTACTATCCTGTGGTCTAATTGTAAGAGGGGAGACCTCAGCTGGCTAACGTACATATTAATCAAAATAACCTATTCTTGACATATCATGTAATGATATGTTAGTAGCTGTTTATGATCTTATCAAAATATGTTGTAGAGGTCCTATCTTACAACAGCTCCATTTAGCAATCCTCATTATCCTTCAAATGCTTTAACAAAACTGTACTCAAGACTGGAAGGAAAAGGTTAGGAGACATGAAAAACAGGGTAGTTCATTTTTATGGAACCCAGATTTTCCTTTTTTCAGCTCCGTTTCACATCACCCTGGTGTATGTATTTTGGTCTCTTTCGTAATCCTCAAGGGACACAGTACCAAACACAGTACCTTTCACGTGGAAAATTGCCACTACAAAGAAAGGTCATTAAAAGGTTCAAAAATGTCAGAAAAGAAGTTTAATTCCCCAACATCTACCCATACATATATTTGACCAAATTCTCAGGCAGCTTGCATTGCTCTGTTCAACATACGGAGTTTTTTAACCAGCTGAAAGACAGCTGTCTCATTTAGCATGATATATACATGCTTTTAACTAACATCTCTCTGAAAAAAAGCTGGAGAAAAAGTTACAGAAGGGAGGAGTTCCAAAAAAAAGACATGTTCAATCATTATCTATTATCTCTCTAACCAAGAGTCCTGGTTAGTGTGAAACTGAAGATATTTTATCTTTGCGAGAGTGACAGTAGGTCGAGGGAAGAGTTAACCTTGATGTCTGTAGTCTAGGTCAGCTGGACAGTGATTGATGCTTCAGGAGTGTCTTGAGAAGTATTTCCAAATTGGCTTTGGGAGAATGTTTTTATATTCCTTCCCGTCTATTTATATTCTATCCAGAAACACAAATGGTTGGATGGTTCCCAAATAGGCCACTGGAACACTTGGACACTGCTCAAGAGGCAAAGGATCAGATCCTCAGCTGGAGTAAATCACTACAGCTTCACTGCAGCAAGAATCTCAGTCCTGTTTATTAGAATACTTTGTAGTTGATGGTGATGGTAGATAAGAAATTATGCAAGTCAGTCACCAATGATAAGTGCTGGCAACTTCTGCCAGAGGATATTGTATGTATATGTGCTGTGGTTGTTCCCTTCTGTCAAAGTCTGTGTTTTCTAAATTTCTGTCTTAATTCATCTTTATTTGCCATCAAGAAATTATCTTTGAAAGCAGTCAGCATGTCCAATACCTGTCATGGTGTAATATATAATCTTAGAAACTACAGAAAGAGACACTAGCAAAATTGAGTAGTATCTTGTTTTCTTTATTGCATTGCATAGTTTCAAAACAGCAATAGTCAGGAAGCAGCAGTGAATTAATACTGTGGAGAAAGATGTAGGATCATGCCTTAGCTAAGTCTCTGGAGACTTGAATGTTCTAAGTAATTCTCCATTTTCTTTTCTCTGTGTAGACATTCTCCTTGTAATCAGTATCATGCATAGATCAAGGATAAGTAAATAGTTTAGATGAAGCTGGCTGAATAATTAGTAGGACAAAGGCTCTGAAATTCCAAACAGCTCAGGGAAACAGCAAGTCTAATATCTTGTCTCTGATAGTGCAAGAGACTGGATACTGTAGAGAAGATGGACAGTACTGTGTTGACCTGCCCAGAGAGGTTTCTTAGCCCATGTCAGTTAATGCTTGGTCTAGATCCTGAAGCTTGAATGCTTATAGGCTCCTCTTATAAATTTTTTTGATGCTACTTGCTGTCGTTTTTTGTTGCCACCCAGAAAGCCGTAGGCTTCATGCTGATTTTTATATTGTTTGCATTTAGACTTCCTGTGGATATTCGTTTTCCCTCTCCCTCACTCCTAGGCACTATAGTCTTCCTAGTTTATAGTATTACCATTTTGATATTTTCTTCACAATCACTAACTACATATCAAATGCAAACTTTTTATTATATACAATAATGTACTGCCATCATTTAACCAGAGCTAACTTCATAAACATATCAGTGATACTCCCCAGGTTGGAAAATGCACAGGAGTTAGTGACTGCAAATAAGAAGCAAAGAGAGGGGATATAAGTAGGATGGATTTGTCTGCATTCTCACTTAACAATAACTATGATGAAGGAAATAAAATTCAGGTCTTTCCTATGTGATACAAAGCCATTCAGTTTTGAGAAGTGGTGAATTAAAAAGTCATGTTGAACGTGCTTCTAATATTCTACACTAGCAGTTACACCAAAAAATAGTCTTTAGCATAGAGCTGGTAAAGCATTCTTTGTTAGAAGCACTGCATTTCTGTAGTTTAGGAACTGAAGAAAACTGAAGAAAAAGAAATGAAGGCTAAGGGCAAGCACAGGTATTGTTGTGATCCCTTGAGAAAAGTTTTTCTATTTTGAGTAGCAGAGGGTGTTTCCTGATGATTATGCCAAACGGGCCTCTGGTGGCTCGTGAAAATAAAGGTTTGCAAGCCAAGCCGTTGTCCCTTCGGTGAGTGTCCAGCTTGCTCTTCAGTCCATAGTTCTCAGCCAGGTATGGTGGAGAGAGAGAGAAGGAGGCAGTGAATTCAGTAGTAGGCCAATGTGGTGCAGCCTGGAAGGCCCTGATAGAGATAAAGGGTCAAAGATTTATTTCAATTTATAACAGCCTTGTTCTACTTCACCTGAATTTTCTACAGTCCAGAATCTCCAGAGCTCGAAATAATCTTGCTCCCCACTATTGGAGCTCTAATGGATAGTCTTGTGCATTTGGGTGATTTGGTGCAAGGTGGAAAATGGATCCCAATATAGAGATAGGTAGATAAAATTTAAAAGAATACTTTTGTATTTAAATAACTTTGACCTTTATTTTGGATATATATTTTTCATTACAAGGAATTCCTGGAAGTGGAAAGGACCCTTTCAGTGTAATGAGAATCCACTGTTCTGGGGGGCCCTTGGAAAATGTGGGCTAGCATATAGTACTGCTAGCTCTACCAGAAGCCTGCCAACCCAATGTGAACAGCAGCTGTAGACTGCACTAGGTGCACTTCAAATTGGGACTTCCATAAACTACGGTAGAAAACTCACTGATGAAATAAGGGGCCTGAGCGAGTTCTAGCAGAAACAGAACTGGGCTTGGTATGTCTAGGCAGGAGAGTGAAGTATTCTTTTTCAGTTCTTATAAATTTGAGTGCAAGGGCCAAATCAACCTATTGTCAGGCAAAAAGGAACAAAAGAATTGTTGTTACCCTATTGATATTCCAGTACTGTGTTATGTTTTGTATGTCTTTATGCAAGAAGAAAGGCTGCTGTCGGAACATATGCAGCAGGGGAAAGTGCTGTGCTGAAGTTCTTAATATTTGTCTCAATATTTGGGTTGTAGTTCAATAGCTTTTTTATTGTACTGGCAAGATCCCCCTTTAGTAAGTGAGAGCACATTGCAAAATCAACCTGTTAGGGATATACTTTGCTTATCTTCTGCACGAAGAGCATTAGTCTTCCAGATGTTAGTTGCAAAAGGTCTCTCATTTTGAGACATACATTTTGGATTGGGACAGACAGTTTTTTGACAGTTCTATAAAATTAATACCTCTTTATGACAGAGTGTTTCACTTCTTGCTGTATAAAACAGTCAGTTTCCTTCTTTGCTGCTTATGTCCTTTGCAGGGAAAGAAATTGGCTTCTATATAACAGTACACTTGGAGTGTCACTGGCTTTCATATTGTCTATTAAAAAAGATAATTGTGAGGAGCAGATCAGGCCTCAAGGAGGGCCTCTGAACTGAACCCATTTCAAGAGGGGAAGACAGAGCTGTCAAAATGTTGACTTCCTAATTCCTAAAGAGCTGTTAATTTGCTTGGCTGCATGATCTACTGGGAGTAGAAATGAAGCTCCACTTGCATGACCTCTGGTGTCAATCATTATGGGAGCCATCTGCATTTATATTATCAATGCACAAACTTTCTTTACTTCTTGAAGCATGAAATCACCTTTCAGACAAAGTAAGAAATATAATCCCCCATTCTAAAGAGATGTAACAGTTCTGTCTAAGAGTTCAGTTACACAAAGAAGTCTTTAAACACCATATTCTGATTTCAGCATCAACCAGCATCTTGGAAGTTGCCTGCTTTGCAAGAACAAACTTCATCATTATTTTTAAAGAGATCTGTTAATGTTTCTTATTATTTTAGGGCTTCTAATTCTCTGTCTGAAAGGACAAGGGAGGTTTGTCACTGGCTTTGACGCTGACAGCAGAATTTGGCCCATAGTGTCCCACAGTAAGTTCCTTTCTAGGCCTGTGCACCTCTGGCACAGAAAAAAATAAGGAAGTATATATTTCAATGAACTTTTTACAAATAGGAAGAGAAGGGTGTGTTGGTAAACTCAAATGCAGCAGCAGGATACCGCTTAATGTTACTGATACACAGTCCTGTAGAGAATTTGTACTGCTTCATTGGGCTATTTTAGTATGTGAAAGGTCTCCTGGGAGGTAAGGAGAGCGTGTTTTCCTCACTTCTCTCCTAGGACATGATACACAGGAGTCAGGAGTCATCCAGGAACTGAGAGGGTGGCGGGATTTGAGGATCAGGTTGTTTTGTCTCTGTCAGCAGACTGCAGTTTGTTCATGGAAGAAACCAAATGGTCTGCAGATTAGAACTGCCTGCTTTCTTGATCTCAGTCTTGTTTATATGGACTGACACGAGCCTGTCTCAGTCATAAGGTGTCTTCAAACTGTGTTCACCCTTTAAAACTAGTCTTTCTCACTTTGGAGAGAATGGGAGAGAAATTTGCTTCATTTTTAGCATAAAAATGTTTTGTGAACTGTGATATGTGTTTCTGTGCACTTTTATTACATGCTTATATTGTAAAGAGGCCTAGTGTGAAATGAGGTAAAATAACTCTTGGGGATCCATCCACAGAAATTGAACGACCAAATTGCTCCAGTGCATGCATTTCTGACTTGTGTGAGACTTCCTTATAAGCTGCTGCTCTAGTTTCAGTAAAAAGGATGGTTGAAAAAATCTTAGGAAAACTTAGGCAGCACAGAATATTTAGAGCTTTCCTCTCAGATGAGCAGGTATGCCAGAGAACAGGATGGGGCCTGGAAAGCTTGCTGAGCTTTTTTTCAATCAGAGACCTCCACTGAATCCATTCAATATAGCTGCACCACCCATATCAGTGATAGAGCCTTCAAAGCAGGCATTGAATATGAGGAAATACGTAAGCTTTCAAAATGAAACTTGTGATTTCAAAAATGGGAAATTTCTATGAGAGCTCACAGTTAAGCCTGCTGCGCTTGCTGTTAAAATGTGGTTACGGTAAGAGAAATGAAAGTTAAAAATGCTACCTCCTTTGCTCAACAGATTTGGGTTTTTTTTAGGAGTCAGGCAGGATTATTTTAATGCCCAGACCATACTCCTCCTGATCTTCTTAGCTTTCTTCCCTTGCTTATAGATCACCAGATTTGCTAAATGATGCTCATTGGCGTTTCTTGCAAGATGGCAATCGTATGTTCATCTGCTAGAGAGAGCATTTGCTAAAAACAAATCAAGCTGATCCTCATCTTTGTTCTATGTTGAAGCTCCTGTTCCCCTGATAGCAGCAGGATAGCATGGAGCATAAAGCAAACAGCCAAGCTGCAAACAGCTTTTCTTAGGGACCAAATGTACAAAACCAGGGTGCTTCTTTCTCCGTCTTAGCCATCCAAAGTAGCTGTGTCCAAGGCAAAGGATATTGTGAGCATTTCTGCATCACAGTCAGCAGGAGAGAGCGCTCCGTGGGCGGCAGCATGGTCTGAAATGCTTTGGGGGAGTGTTGAGTGCCCTAGAGGTTCCCTTCTTGCAGCATCCCAGCAGAGTCCATGGATTGTGTCTGTGCATGCTCATGAACCCTTGACATTTCCTTAAACAGGAAAAGAAAGTCCAGAAAAGATCCTGGGAGGTAAGGAGAGTGTGTTTTCCTCACTTCTCTCCTAGGACATGATACACAGGAGTCAGGAGTCATCCAGGAACTGAGAGGGTGGCGGGATTTGAGGATCAGGTTGTTTTGTCTCTGTCAGCAGACTGCAGTTTGTTCATGGAAGAAACCAAATGGCCTGCAGATTAGAACTGCCTGCTTTCTTGATCTCAGTCTTGTTTATATGGACTGACATGAGCCTGCTAGAGTTTTGTGATGAAGCTCTTTGCAAGACCAGAAGCTCAGAGAGGCCTGAATTTCTTTCTCTGTCCCTAAAAACATACTAGAGCCTAGAAGGGATATAGATATAATTAGAGGCTGAAGCCTTAAAGAAAATTTGTTCTTTATTCTTCAAGCCAGAGTCTACAGCCTAAGGCCAGGCTTGCATGGAGTTACAATTTTTTTGGCATAATCTAGTTTTCTTTAGCTGTTATTCCACAGGATGTGAATATAGGTGAGCACAATCCTTTGTTTGCAGAGATAGCATGATGAAGTATGAGCCAAAATGAATCTAGACTGCAGGATGAATTTATATTTTTTCCCACGTAGGCACTCTTGATCCAACACGGAATCTCTAAGAGACTGTAAATATGGCACCTTTCCATGCCAGTTTTTTAAGTGGGTTTTCACCATGTTGCGCTACAGTTACTCGGTTAAAGGAGCAGTTTCATGTCAGGTGTAATGTGTCCACATCTTGCATGACACATGCTTTGGCTGTTCCTGCAATATTTCTGTATTCTTAGCACACCTTCTGTTGTTTGCTTGGCATAATGAAGATGGTAGCAAACTACCTAACTGTCCTTAGATAACTGTAGGTATCTTAGCCTAACACCTGTCAAGTTTAGTGTGGCTCCGTGTCCTGCGTCTTCTTACAAAACATCTATTGTTCCTAGTCAGGTGTTTTTGGTGGTAAGCATATTAGCACATCAAATAACCTGCTTAAAATGTCACCTGGTGCAGTGCAGAATGTCTTTGATATCAGGCATGAATTTAGCCCAGATGCTCTGAACTTGTACCTGATACACCTTATGTTTAATATGTTCCACAAAAAATTCAGGGAAACATCTAAATAGCAATTCCCGTGAGCCCTCACATCCTTCAGAGCCAAGGCAATGGAAAGCAGCCAAGTAAGTTTGTGCTGCAAAGTCATAACTCACTTTTCATTGAGTGATGAGTCCATCATCTCTCGCCACTCACAATTTTAAGAAGCGGGAATCCTTCAACTAGACCCTAGGAGTGCAAACTAGTGACCCTGTTAATCTCTTTTGTATTTCAGTGTCATCTGTTCCTTTTTTTTTTCCAAAAAAACATCTGTACATCCTGTCCAGCAGGAAATCAAAAGACCATAAAGTAACTTGTGTTCTCTGTAAGTAGGGCACCTTTTATCATGTGAAACAAAGAGCATTTTTTTAACCAGAGCCCGAGTGGGGAATTAACATGCTGTAAAGAAACTTTTTGTGTAGAAAGCTCTATGAACAACCTTTTCTTATTGTACTTAATGTTTACCACAGCTTGATTGCGAGAAAGGCTGCTATATGCACGGTGTCCTGTTCCAGAGGAGATGCTGTGGTATATTAGAAAGGAGGAATGAATCCTTAAGCGATACACCTTTTGAGTTAGAAAAACCTGTGGAATATATAAGGATAATTTAATATGCAACTATAACATACAATTATATGTCTCTATTTCTGTGCACACTCTGGGAAATAATGGGTCTGGCCCTTAGAAGTTCCTACAATGATAAAACAATTAAGTTGGGGATGAGAAAAAAACAGAAGAAATATTTAAAGGACCAAGAATAGGGGTTTTTTGAGCCTAGAAACATCTTTCCCTAGAATTAACAAATAATTTGACTTATTCTCTGTGGTAAAAAAAGGAACAGAAAACGGGCTGGGTTATGCTTTAAGCCATGCCCAGGGGTTGCCCTCAAGATCAGATGCGCTGTTTGTACAGACAACATACCTGCAAAATCCATCTCCTGTGTGGCTGGAGGGCAGGCGCCAGAGCTCGCTGTGCTCCGTTCCTCTGCCTGTCCCCAGGAGCTGACTGCAGCTTTGTGCTGCCTCGTCTGCCAGCTCTTAGTGGATCCGATAGGAACACGATGGGACTGGATGTGGAAACTCAGCCCTGCTGGCTGCTCCTGAGATCTCTTGGTAAGAGAGGTGGAAATCTCTGAAGGGTATCTTTAAGCATGGGTCTGAGCTAGACCAGGTCTATCTCTATTGCAACAATTGGAGTTATAATGCTATCACCACTGAGTCCGCAGGGAAGAAGGGAGGTGGCTCTGAGTCCACACCGTATTCTTGAGCCTTATCATGGTTTGTTTTTTTAAAGCTGGACCATGTCTTGGGAGAGCAACACAGCTCTGTAATGTGTTCCAGCTTAGCTGCTATACTGAAAATGCCATGTGAACACAGGTTGTGTGTGTGTGTTTGTGTGTGTGTGTTATGTACATGCGCTGAGCATGTGTGTATCAACAGTCTAAGCAGTTCAAAATATCAAATATCTTGAGTAGCATTGTGACATTTTCTGATTTAAAAAGAATATACAGTCTGATTTGCTATCATGATTTAAATCCCTTCCACTTCTATTGAGTTTTGAAGCACTATCTTTTGTTATTTGAAAGAAATAGTAAAATGCCTGCATTTAAGATTAGTGACTTCAAAATAGAATTACATTTTTTGCAATAATCCATCATATAAATATAGGATGCTGGTTTGTGACCTTCCAGTGCAGTCAGCTTTAGATTGACTACTTGTGCATGTACTTGTGCATGTTTTTAGGTTGGAGAACCTGCTGATTAAAGAGACCTAGACTAAATACAGACTACTTATTCACGACTTTGGGGTCCAGGTCTTGGCTTAGCTAGAGACTACTTTGTAACATGACCGAATGATTATTCTAATGTAGGCTGTTTTAAAAGTACTGCAGCTGAAGAGGTAGAGAACTTTGAGACTCTGGGTGGAAAGCAGAAAACTGAGTGGAAAGAAAATGTTAACTCAAAGTTTCTTGTGTGAAAGAAAACGTTTGCCTAAGTGGTCAGTGAAAAGAAGCTTGTCTAGTAGAGCACACTGGGTGCTTGTAAGCTTTGTGTTGGTCAGAAGAGCAAGGATACTAGCCTGATGCTGGGTGTGAAGATGATTGCTCATACTGAAAGCTCTGAATGCAATACAAAAGGCATGTGTTGTGCAGGATTATGTGGTGCTTGAATGTTTCTTCCTGACCAGAAGTTAAACATAAAACTTTTGCATTCTCAGTAAAAGCATAAGCATAATTTCCAACTCAGGTAAAAAAAGTGTGTTTTTTCCTTCCTTTTTGAATGGAAAACATCCATCTATCCATCTATCCATCTATCTATCTATCTATCTATCTATCTTTTTACACTTCAGTACCTTCCTCTCCAAGCTACCCTTTATGTAGGTGTCAGCTGATTCCTTTGCTTTTGCCATTGCATTACTTAGAAATTATAGGGACTGTGGACCTCAGAGAAGCACGTACATAGTTTGGGAACCTGGGATGGCACCTGGAACCTCCTCATCAGAATTTCCAGCAGCTTTTCTGTGTATGGTAGTTTTCGTAATTCCACGCAGAGGGTTCTTGATATCAGCAAGAAGGCAGAAATTGGGTAGGGCCTGAAGACACACTTGTTGGCGATCATTGATCCAGACTAGTGCTAAATACTAGGTGCAAATGAGGGAGATCAAAGACCCTATAGTAAGTCTCCGGAAGACCCAAAAGCCTAAAAAAACCTCACATCTTTTTATGACAATCACAGTTCTGAATGTTAAAGTATGTAGGAAAATATCCCTGGAGAGAGAGAATGCTTAGTTGTAGCTTTTTTTAATTAGCAGCCTATATTGTGTGTTTATAATAAAGTCTTACTGACAAAGCTAGAAACATTTCTTATGCTCCAGATGGCTGCTTTTCTTTATGACTTGCTGTAGGGTACAGACTTTGATTTTATATATTCTGATAATCTATCCTGATTATTCAACTAATACACATTGTTCTCCCTGTGCTGCAACAATACCCTTTGAGAAACTGCAGCATATGGTTTGGTTGGGGAAATTTCAAGGTCAAGAAAATCTTCTTTAGCTGATGTCTCCCATTCTTTTGTTTGCTTTCCCTTAAGGCTAGGACCTGTGACTTTGATAGCTTTTCATTAAATGTTTCCTAGTGACAAGATTTTCATTCTACGCATAGTCTTTCAAGGCAGGGGGGAATGGTCTTGGAAGTCTATTTTAAAGGGACCCAATATGTAGGATCAAATTCTAAATCAAAACAAACCATCAAACCCCCCCAAATGCATGGGAGAGCCTGGTGGAAAGAAAGAGCAGAAGAGCAAAGCCACACGCTTGTTTTGTGTTGGTAAGAGAGGAGATGGGAGCAGAGACTCCAAAGCCCTGGTGCTGCTGAGCAAAATTGCCCCATGAAGAGGTGCACTGGCAGGATGCGGTACAGGGTCATTGCAGCACCTTCTGATCAGAATATCATTATCATTAAACAGGTATCCATTTAGAAGGAGAAAATAAGGGATTTTAAAGAAAAGAGAATTTTGACTTCTCTGGAGGGTTGGCATTTTGATTTGATTTCTTCTCCCCTTCTCCAGGTTAAAACTCCACTGCACGTAAAAATCTTGATGTCAGATTTTGCCTTCAGAGGTGTTCTTCTTCTTTTAGTACTGCATGACCTTACAGTTACAAAGCAAGAAACACTGGGCTGCGATCTTAACACCATTCAAAGTAGTCTCTCTGAAGAGTTATCTTGAAATAAATTGTTTTGAAAAGAAGGAATTTCTCTGGCTACCTGTGCACCTCCATGATCTCGCTTTTATTTCTGGATGTGGCCTGTTGCAATAACGCTCCAGTAAAATTCTTTTATGGTAACTGTGAGCTGCTTCAGGGTTTTCTTGGAGGAAGGCAAATGTATGAATCATAACATCAGAAAGCCTTCACAGCACCGACTGTCTTCCCAGAAAATGACCAGGATGAAAAGGGCCAAAGTGTTACTGTGTTTGATAAAACAGAAATGTATTGTAGTGCTACCTCTGAAGATGATCTTGAAATTTGTATCCTTAAAACGGTATCTGTTACTGGGCCAATCTGTGACCTACATGCTGCACACTTGCATCCCGGGTGAAATTCCTCTCTGGGCAGTGAGATGTCTGCTGGAGTGCTCTGACAGCTTCAGCAGGCTATTTTTTTTCTGTTTGAAAAAAAAGGTATTTTGTGAAATGTTCAAGAATGATCATTGGGATGGTTTCCACAGCCCATAAAGAGCACTTTCTAGAAAAAACAGAAAGAGGAGGCACTTTAAGTGAATCCCAGCAATTAGTCCAAAATATGAACCAGGACTGGAGACAGGTATCGTACATCCCACAGGCATTCCCTGACTGCTGGACTAGAGATAGTGCAGTGGTGTGAGAAGTTAACATTTTACAAAGTCAGATGATGCCAAAAGGGTGTCTCTCTAGTCTGGAGAGCAGGATGGCGCAGAGTTAAGTCTGCACTTTTAGCCAGGGTGAAGCAAGGCAAAGTTCTGAACCTGGGTCTTCTCCTGTTCCAGTGAGCACATTGGCCTATTAGCTATGCATAGCTACATGTCTGTCTGTTTATGATGGTCCAAGCTCTGTGTTATTTCCCAAATCAAAAAAAACCCTTCTTCAATAGAACAAAAACAAATTTTTGAAACTCAAAAAATTTAATGTGAAAAGGATTTTTTTTGTTGGTGTCAGTTCTTGGCCCATATGACTTGAAATCATCTGAGATGTTGAAAGAGGTTAGTTAAATTTGCCCTAATTCAGAGGTTTAGCTGTGCTCACAGTTGCACAGATTTTTCTCAAAGTTACATTTAAATATGTGACATTGTAATAGCAAAACTAATTTAAAGGGTATTTACGTGTCTTCAGACTTCTCTGTAGTACTTTGTTGTATTTAACTAGATTCATAGTGAAACTAAAATATAATCAGTCTACTAATGTTTTGTGGAAAAATATTTGCTTGAGATCTGTTTGTGTGTTCCAAACTCAAGCGGTTTTTCTAATTGCTTCAAAATATAGACAAATCCCTTTCTAATATTTTGCTTCAGTGCGTTGTGATATTACAAGTGAACCCTGATTAGAACCACTGATCACATTCTTAACTAATAGTAAAAAATTAGTGTCAAATGAACAGAAATCCAGGAGAGAGAGCATTCAGGCTAGATGTTTTGTTTGTTTGCTTTTTGAAAAATGAAGTTGAGCCAACAAGGAATGTGCAAAATATTTCTTATTCTTAAGGACTGTAGTGTTTTCAAACTGCTGTTTAGTCAGGCAGTTTGTCAAAGCTATCTAAAAATAATGATAATGATTAGCTGATGAAGTGGGTCTGTGAGTTATGGGCGATATAAATATTTTGGCACTGGTTCTATATTCATACCATGGAATAGACGTGCTGAACCTGCGCACTGGAACATAAGTAAAAGGGAACATGAGGGATATATTGCATGGATGTTGTTTTTCTTAGAAAAAAGGACTTTATTGATATCTCTGTTTTTCAGATTTTCTTTGTGATTCCTAGATAAATGCAACTCTCCCTCTACCCACCCCCCAATTTAAAATACAGTGTAAAGAAAACTAGACAACTGTTTAAGAAAAATATCTTACTTAACTAGACTCAAGGGGTTGTCTTGACCATGAGAAATCAATAGAGCTATTTATTAGGGAGAGACATACCCTTTATTGTATGGGACTTCACAAAATTATTCTGCACTACTCAGCTACTGCTTAATTGAGTAAACCCGTGCCAGCTGTCTGCAAGGAGGAGAATTTGATTGTAGGAGACATGAATGAGACTGCTCATGTTGCTGATGTGACTATGATTTGGCCCAAAGATACTTGCAAGGTTATAAATTTGGACTTCACCTGGGAAGTATGAATGTGGCCTGAGAAATGCAAAGCACACAGGTGTTTCTGCAGTAAAAATAATCCGGAAAAGGGAATGTGCCTGTTCTAGTGCTGGGATGTAATGCCTGATGTTTTCTGTCCAAAATTTGCTTGGTTATAAAGCAAAGGACCACATCGTAAGAAAGCAAGATGAAATGCACGTTCTCTGGGCCAAACGGTTAGGATCTGACTTTCTCCCATCATATTAATGACCTTTGGTTTGCAACAGGGATGCTAATTTACCTGTTAATAAAGTACAAGAAGGCTGGTTTTTGGCTGTCAAACTCCAAATAAATAACAGTCATGCAAAAACAGATGGGCATTTGTTCTTACTCTTTCCTTGGAGGAAAGAGTGATTAAGAATTAGAAAAACAAAGTTCAATGGTATAAGCACTGTGTACTTACTAAAATGATCTGTACTGTTCACAAGTGGGCCAACGTAAAGCCAAAGACTCCTTGAATATTCAGCACCTGGGACGATGTCACTCTAAGTAGTTCATCATCCATATTCTGTAGCTGGCCTTTGCCCTCAAAGATACTGCCACTGTAACAGTATCTTGAGAGGAGATGAAAAGCTCTCTGCCACACATAATTTTGGTTGTGGGAACAAGAGAGTGAATAAGCTCAGCCTGAACAAGCACTGCTTGGTTCCCGAGTATTTTCTGCTGGATCCTGCGGTAGCACAAGCTTTCAGAGAGTTGAACCCACATATGTAGACTATGACTAAAATTCTCTTTTTCAGACTGACTTTGCTGGTGTTACTCTGCACTTGCATCCCTGTGGGGGAAAGAAGAAACTGCATGTGCGATTCGTAGATAGGGTAGACTGAGTGTGGGCTTATCCCAAATGGCTTATCCTGGGATATCTGCCTAGCCCTTACTTCAGAAGGAACTTATAAACAAAGTGTAAATGAGCATGCAGTTCACTTGATTGATTTATGTGTACAGTTTAATGCTGAGGTTTTTCACTTAGTATTCACTTCACAAGTGAGAGATGTAAAATGTTTAAATTAAATGAAGCAGAAATAAAAAAAAATATTGATTCTCTCCTTTCCCTCCATCCTTCTTACTAAAAGTTTTTGGCTCTTTTACATTAGTGGCTGTGCCGTGTATTGGCATTTACTCTAATGAAGAGCCTGTGATGTTTCCTAAATGTTCCACTACAAGGACCGTGTTAATAGCTTCCATTTATCCAGCAAAAGGGAAGCTCTGGCAATCTCCACCCCTTTGTGCAATAAACCAAGGACACAGAAGGGGCATGAAACTGGAGTCTCTTAAGTGTGCCATCCTTTATTCCTGTAAAGCCAAATACTTTGTTCAGGGAGATAAAACCTGGAATTGCAGGTCACAACAGGCTTGACCACAGAGCTGCATCTGTTCCGCTCCAGTGAGGGAGATAGACAAAAATGAAATCTTAGCGTTGCACAGCAGTTTGTATCACAGTGCTTAGTGATTTGTTTGTGCAGGACAACATTATCCTATTCTAATATGAAATAGTGATTCTACTTAGTGGTTGGGCTTCTTTCTGGGTGAGAGAGAAATTTATTAACATAAATAAGCATTCCCTTTTTTACCTATTTTGCTGCAGTATGAGATGAAAACGCCAGAATATGAAGTTTATTTCATCAATTTTATTTCTATGAACCAAAAGGAAGACAACACTGATATTTCTCTTCTTCATATTTTAGCAAGGTTTCAGGATAGCTGTCTTTGATGAGATAGTGAAAACATCAAATCAGGAAGTGGTGCAAGATCAGCCTGATTTCTTCTTGAAATAACACAGAAAGAGTATCATCACATCACTATTGGGAAATAAGAATCAGTGAGAAAGGTAAGACAGCTTCTTTAAATTTAGTTGGTTTGCATTTCCAGAACATGAAAACCAAAATTAAGACTTACAGGACATGACTTGGGCAAGTTCCATGGCTTCAGAGAGCTAATAGAACAAGCACTATAATAATGTGAAATACACTTAGCTTAATATATTTATATATATTTTTTGGCCAGTGTCTCTACACGTAGTCTCATGGATTCATGTGGAGCTGATATTATAATTAATACAAAGATGGGCCACTGACGGTGATGACAGCTTTCTTAACTTGCCACTACTCTTTATTCAAAAAATCATAAAATACAAAGCTTCTGGCTAATCTTGAAGGTTTTGATCTAGGTGATCTTAGACAGGTACAGTAAGATAACGGCAGCAATGCCAAGATTGTAGTTTGGGCATAGTTTACTTCCCATCCTCTGCTTTAATAGCTGTTTCATTGAAGAGTGAAGATTCTTAAGAGTAAAGATTCTTTTCACACTTGGAATGTGATGCTTATTCATACAGAATAAGAGTAATTAATTTATCTATTTTTTAACAATTAGATTTTCTTGACACTTTGTAATGGATTCTGTAGTCTTTATCAAATCAGCAGTTTTTAAATGGTCATTTAAAGCCTGTAAGCCATAAGGATTAAAAAATACAAATACTAATAACTTTATGTGATTAAAAAATCAATTGGATAGGAAATTAGTTTTATCTAAGTGAAATTGCAAAGTATATAAGAAGTCGTAAAGATATACAAATGGAAAGTAATCAGTGCCAAAATTTAAAACAGCTTTAGGGGATGTTAATGTTATTTGCATATATTTTCACTAATTTGTCTGTCTTTATTACATTGCAGAAGTCAATCTTTAAAATACTCCAAATGATGCCAGGGTTTTCATTGAGACTGCTGCTTTATAAATATTTGTATTTTCTCTTTGGAAATAGAAGTACTTAGAAATTTCAGCTCTGCTTGAAAACTGTGACCTCCATTTTCTTAAAAACAGGAAAAAATAAGAGGCTCTCTAGACTGATTTTTTTCATTTTCTCCTCTGAGTGAAAAAGGCTACCTATAGAATTGTTTTTGGAGAGTATCTATTTTTTGTGGGTGTTTTTTCTACCATGATCATTAAAATAGTAAAACAAACCTTTGTGTTTTCAGCTCAGTCCTTCAGACCGAGTGAAAAGCTAAAACGTGCTACTTCCAGTTCTCTCTATTCTTGGTGAAAACTGGGTGGCTCTGTACAGTACGCAAATACAGTAAGAACGCAAAACTTCATCATTTCAGTTGAGTTCAGAAAACCCTCTGGCTCTTCTGTATATATCCACAGAAAAGCCCAGTTCCCTATATTTTAAAATTCACTCCAGCTTCAAGCTGTGGAATGCTTTGTAAACAGGGGATGAGTTGGATTCCCCTGCACTCAGAAGGTAAACAACTTTGGAGGTGGGGAAAGGCATACGTGTTGCAATGTATTCAAAATGTTTATTAATAATGCAGTGGTAATTGTCATATAATCCTTTAAAAACACATCAGTAATGCTGGCAAATCCTACAGTGTACCTAATAGAGGAGAGGAACAGAAAACTGCTCTGTCACATTAGTACTGCATTAGAAGCTGCAGGAACAGTTTCTGGAAGCACCGCCAGGAATCCCCAAAGATGACAGCTGCCTTTAATACGTGCTCCAGGCACTGATTTGAAAATGAAACTGATGCTTCATGCATCCCAGCTCTCAGTTCTGCAAGGCTATACAAAAGGTTACTGTGTTGCTACGTATCAGACATAACACAGCTCTTCTGAGGCTGAGCCATTGCTATCTCAAATCTACAGGCAGTACTTTAGATGGCTGAAATTAATATAGGCAGATTGTTTAAACAGAGAATTCTCTGAAAGCCAGTAGGACCCGAACAAAATGAGATATATCGTGTCCTTGGATATTTTCCAAAGATTCATAATCTGCTTTTCTCGGGTCAGAAGTCTTGGCAAAAATAAAAACAAGGACTTGCAGGTGAAGCTTCTTCATTTTCTGCTTGCAGGAGCTCTTTAACATCAGCTTTGCAGAATTAGAGGTTCTTGGGTTTTCTTCTTGAAAGCCTGCTGTTGTGACAAACGGACAGATCTGAAGAAAATGATTAATACTGGCTCAGTTGAATGCTCTTACAGGCTCACCTGGTCTCTTAGTGGAAGCAAAACTCCATAACCACTGTGATGTATGAGCACATTCCAAGCCTGTACTCTGTTATGGGATTCACTCTGGAAAACTGTCATTTTCTTTCCAAAGACCTGACTGCCACTAGTTGCCCCAGATTGGCCTTGTGATTCAAGAAGTCTCTTCCAGTTATATTTCTGTACAAGTGTAATGCAAACATTTTCTCTGTGGAATTGCTGCCATACTTGAGCTTTGTTTCAAATGCTGTTTGGAAATGACAATTACATGCGATGTAATGTCTATAAAATTCCTTGCTAAGACCCAGTGAGACTTTAAGTATGTTGGAATTAGGACATTTTCTTGATTTATTATTCTAAAGTGTTTTCTTTTTGTTTATTGCTCTTTTTCACTCTTCTACTCTCTCTCTTCAATTTTATTTTCACTGTTATTGGGAGCAGTTTGATTACAGAAATAGGTCACAGGGAAATCGTTTTACAACAGCACTCCTTTAAACTCTCCTATTATACTTTGATAAAGAGACTGAGTTACTTCTTTGCTTTATGTGTTTCCAAACCTACCCCATGTGGACTAGAAGGAATAGCTAGATTTCTGAAAAAGGTGTTATTTAGTCACCTGTTTTCTTACTTTTTCTCTCTTTTTTTGAGTGTGTTCTGCCGGAAGGGGTACTGCCTAGTCAGATACGAACAGCAGGCTTGAAACAGTGGTGGCCAGAAGTCAGCACCTAACTAGAAAGAGCTACCAAAGCACACCTCTTTCCTTCCTTGGTGTGTCCTTGAGAACACGAAGTAGCAAAACCACAAGAAAGTATTAACTTGAAGTTAATACTGCAAGTCGTTTGAGATGAACGACTTATTAGTACGGAGACTTATATTGAACATCCCCATAGGGGTAGCTCAGACCCATTCTTCATCCTGGTTCCCTTGAAAAGCAGCAGAGGTATCACTTGATGTCTTCTATCAGCCAAAGAAAATTGCTCGCAGTTGATAATACAGAGAATCTGCAAATTTTGCTGTTCCAAATGTAAGAAAAGCACAGCAAAACTGCAACACAGAGTACTAAAGCAAAATGATGTGTGTATGGGGAGGCGTGGGGTTCTGCTAGGGCTTTTTTTGTACATGTAATATTCTGCGGCTCTAAAGAAATGGTTTTATTTGCATGCCCTGCTAAGAGAACTTAAATGTCCTAACACAAAATGAGCTGAAAGCAAACGATTCAGTTTTTGACCAAGTTATATCTAAATCAATCCTGGATAAGCACTAATTAGGTCAAGTTCTGTTGCTCTCGATGCCATATCCGACACATCTTTTCTTTATGTTGACTTTAGAGATGCTGTTCCTGTTAGTTTGGAGAGCAGGATTTGATACTCTAGCCATTATGTTTGTTAGCAACCACCAAACCCGGTGGGGCATGGGACCTGTTTTGGTTAGTAAACTCCCTGATTGTCTCAAAGTACTTCATTAGTAAGCTGGTGGACCAGGCTTTATTAGCAGGTCGGTTAGCTCTCCTGTAGTCTTCGGCTGCTTTTCAGCAAGCCTGAACCACAGCAGCTCTCTGAAAGTGACAGGTGATTTATTCTTCCTGCAAGAAGCTGTTGAAGTTGCTCATTAGCAGTTACTGAGACCATAACACTTCTTGCTATAACAGACTTTCTTTTGCATTATTAGAACTTCTTTTGGCTTGGGTTCTCAAGAGCCCACTCGTAGCAGCTTAATCAATATTTTGGTATTTCAAATTGGATTTTTTAAAAATAATTTGTTCCATTTTTCTTTATTTACTGAAATGTCTGTTGGAATCAAAGGAACTATTTCCTCATTTTCTTCTCCCCAAGAAAATTTTTCAGAAGTTCAGATGGCATTTTGCAATGGTTAGGGATATAAAGTTATAGGTATGCTGTGTTTCTTGGATACTTTTTTGAAATGCTCTTAAGTGCTTGGATATTATAATGTATGGTGTCATCCAGCAAACTGTGTGCAAATGACATGCAAGGACTAGTCCAAAATATTTTAATAGATATGACTATTTTTTGAAAACTAGGCTATATTCTGAGTCCTAAGATCAAGAAACTAAAAAGTAGTGCTAAAGCATGGTATTCAACACAGCAGGTTTTTTCCACCAAGTACTAAGCTCCTTTGTAATAATTTCTGTACTATTTTATTTGTGTTTGATCTGGCTTTTGATTAAAAAAAAATCAGAGACATTAGCACTTTTCCATTCTTTTAAATGGCAATAGGACTACTGCCCGGAGCTTTCCTAATAAGGCAATACACAACTAATCCAGAGAAGTTGTTAGTACAACAGGTTTTTCCAATTGTTTGGGTTGCTTTGCTATTACAAGCTTTAGAATTAAATGTTTTCTACTTCTTAGTATTTGAACTTTGTTTTTTTATAATTCTTAAAATACATTTTTATAGAAGGGCATTTCTCTTGGGTTTAAGTCACTGCAAAAAATGGTAAGATCTCAAGCAAGCCAATTTTTTCCCCATGTTTTCTGTAATTTGTGCTACTTTTTTTCTGTTGCAGTCTATGCATGGTGTGTCAGATGGATTCTTTTCTGCTGCTTCATGTTCTTGGTGGGGGAAAAAATGTTTTTCAATTTCTCTTACTTAAAGAAGTAAGAAATAGAATTACTTTGGCTCTTTTCTTTCAAGCCATAGAACTGCCCAATGTTTGCCTGGCAAAAAATGGAGATGAAAAACTTGTGATCTGCCAGAAAGAAGCATTCCCCCCCAGATTCATCTTCCCACACCTTTGAAGAATCAGTCTTTCCCCTTCAGATTTGTCAGTTCAGATTAAAAGCAGACACCAAATTTTGTATCAGTGAAAGAGAAATCTGATGGAATAAATCAGTTGTAGCACCTTTATGGTTGGTCAGTTTAGATTCAAAGCACAGCCTGTGACTAAAGATTCAACAAAATGCTCCAACAATAGCTTCAGCAGCCTTAAGTTAATGATAATGGAGGTCATTAGCAAGCTGAGCAAACAACTTCACTGCCTTAAAGCTCTTTACTACCTTTTTCTCCTTTTATATTCTTTTAATTATGGATACGTATCTGTAAAAGTTATTAGTTCTAAATTTCGAGCTTCATAACACATGAGATGGTAAGAATATATGTTTTGGAAGTTAATATCTACACTACAGTTTGGGAGACTTTTTGACGCCGAAGTTTCCTAGGCTACAAAACAGATTCATGCTCCAAGTCACAATATGGTAATGATCATATGTCTGTTTATGCCCACTTAAACACACGTGTGTGCGCACAGACACACACACACACACACACACACACACACATGCTCTCACAATATATATCTCTTTCTTGTTATAAGACTAATGATTCCTTATTTTCATGAACTCTAACGATGAGCTCTGTTCTCCTTTATTTTGTATCCAGTGAACTACAGCCAGCTTAATCTATAAAAGCGCTGCTGTGCAAGGGTGTTCATGGTAGAGTGTGAAAGCTTGGGGGATTGGTGAGGGACTGGAAAATTTCTGTACTCTTTAGTTTTTTATTTTGGCGACCTTCAGAACAATGCGTGGTGGATACAGGGAGGAACATGGAGGAATATTTTGTTTGCACCACACAGTATGTATCAGATTTATGTTTCCATATGGAGCCTTTCAATGAATTGGCAACCAGAATCATTTTAAGGCAGATTTCCAACTAATCCCGCCTTATTCTAGGTGAAGAAGTTTGGTTCCCAGCCAGCCTAATAATGAGGAGTTGTAGAGGTGGATTAGAAATACCTCTGTTCACCAGAGTCACAGTTTCACTATGCACTCTGTGACTGGGGCTGAAAAATCAGCACTTTTAATTCTGTTGGACGACAAAACCCCTTTAATTAGACAGACACTGGTTCTCTATCAGTGGGTCATAATGGTCTGGGATGAATATTTGAAAACCTACTAAGAATGAATGAATTGCTCATTATCATTCAATATTTGAACATGAGACTGTGTTTTTTTTTCCCACTGAAACATTAAAAGGCTACGTAAGGAACCCAGTGAAATATTACAGTTCTGCGGTCCTCCTGGACAACTTTTCCCATTGCTGTCCTGCTTTATTATGAATTACTTTCTTTTATCCTGAAAGAAAGATTATCCTGCTGGTGAGGAAGATTTTCTAAATAGAATTAGTCCACTACAAGAGCAGAGGGAGAGTTGTTTTTGTTTTTTAAGTAGTCTTAGGGGACTCACTCTAATCCTTAAATCTCTCAGGTTGATAATAGGATGCTTTTCCCAGTCCATAGTGCCGTCTGCTTAAGAGTTCCCAGAGAATTGCCCAAATTGGGCATGAACCAGGTGAATATTCTGTTCAAGCTTCGCATTATCTAAACATACATCTTTCTTAGGATTTAGCTTTTTTAGCAGCTTGAGACATTAAGGCAGAGGGGAATTCAAACCCAGTGCATTTCAAGGACTGTGGTATCTCTCTGGCCCCTTTAAAAATTACTGTCTTAAGTAGTGGCAGGACAGGACTTGTCAGATGCAACCTTTTAGACAAGTCTGGTTGCTTATTTCGTGAAGATCCCCTTTGTCTTCTTTCGCTGCATTCCTACCATCAGGGAAACCTACTGGTGCTCAGCTATTCTACAGATGGTTTTGCTTACTGGGGACTGAATTTGGTTTGTGTGTCACACTTGTGACATATGTCTCTGAAATTTTTAGTGTGAATGACTTGCTGGGTGACAACAAGTAGGTTTATTGCAGAGAGAAGATTAGAACAGAATTGTTCTGCCTCATGGCCCAGGCTTTTAACTGCTTGAGAATGCAACAATCATCTCCTCCATTCTGTAAAGCTGTTATAAAAAGTCTTGGTGTCTTTTTATTCTTTTTTCCATGACTGTCAAAATGGTACTTAGGAGGTTTATCCAACAGTCTGTGAACTGGAGGTATAGTCACTGAGCTGGTCCTGTTTTAATCATTGACCTTAAGTGGAAAAAAGATAAAGATCAAACAAATATTTTTTTTGATCTTTGAAAAGCTGCCAAAACTACCGAAGTTGAATTCATTTGGGACAAAGGAGATGCTTTTGTTTTTCTGCCTCTTTCAGCTTAGTGGCGTTTTGGATGGCACTCAGCTATTGCAGTTGGAATACAAAACAAATCTGCATCAAATCGCTTTGAAACCTAAGTCTGTCTCATGTAATCGTAACGCTGCCCATACAACAATTGCTCATGTATTTTACATGTGCGTATGTCTTACCTTCTTGTTGTATACCCCATATTCACACAGAATTTGTTTTGGTGGGGGACAAAGGTGGGAAGAGGAGATAATTTGACTTCCCTGCAGCTCTTTAACTTGACCAGAAGAGATCAAAGTCCTGATCCAAAAGCACCTGCTGTTTAGAATGATAAAGGTGGCTTTTTAAATATGAATCTCAATTCTCATGTCAGCCAGACTGCTCACATGAAAAACCCAGGGAACTGTTACTTGTGTCCTTATGCTCAGTGCTCTGAGGGACGTGTACCTGTTCACAGTTTAGCAGCCTTGTATATGTACACTTGTGGCACAGCCTGTCCAATTGCATTATTCATGCATTCTTCGTGTTTGCTAGACTGGGAATAAACCTTATAGCAAAGCCATTTTTCTTTAAAGGTCATTAAGGCTTTCCAGAAGCCAGAACTGTTTGGTGATGTTCATGTAGTGGTGCCACGTTTGTGTTTAATGTCAATTAAATAGCAAGGGCTGATCTTGCATGGTCTAAAGCAATTTCATCCCATATTGTCTGCTGTGGGACTTTGCAGCAACTTTGGTTCTGGCTGTGGGCCCTTGGCTTCTCTCGAGCTAAGATGATAAATTACGAAGGTCATTTGCAAAGACTGGGAGGTGAATCATTCAGTATTGGAGTGGTTGTTAACATATTCTCTGTGCAGTAGTCGATGTGGTCCAGAATATTTTATTCACTGAATTACAACTAAAACTATAAAACACAAGAACAAAAATGAGCCCAACTGGGCCAGCTTTGTATGTATTATTCTACATCCTGCCCAGTGATAGAAGCATTTGCTTTCGTAGGAGTGTTTGCAGGATGAAATAAGATGATGATAATGATGATAAAAATAATAAGTGGAAAGCAAATAAGTCCCTAATAACCTGATGGATATTAAAATCCAATGACAAGTTCCCCACAGGGCATCCCACAGAGAACTTGTACTTTGGCCAATTATTTATATTAGGGAAGGTTAATAGCAGGAATGAATAGCCTGTTTAGGGATTCTCAGCAGAAAGCTGTGTAAAATAGAGCTTTGCCACTGCCTTTGCGGTTGCTGGGCTGGCTCCAGACTTTGGCCAGCCCAGCTCAGGAGAGGCTGGGTTATTGTGAGGGTGAAGGAAGAGCTCTGGGGAACGACGCTGACAGCTGCTGCTAGAAGGAAGGGACTTTGAAGCATGAGGTGCCACCCTGCGCACCCACACCTTCAGCGGCAGCTGCCCTGAAAATCCCTAAAGGCAGGACTTCTGCCATCTCTTTTGTAGCCTGTTTCCTCAGGCATTTGCCTGCTGTATCTTCTCCAAGCCTGTTCTGCTGAGGTCTAGTCCCCCAGCAAGATGTACACTGACATCTTGTCAGATACCGTGTTGTCTATGAAAGTGTGTTAAAAATGTTGAGTACCTGCATTTAAGAAGGGATTCTGAATCAAACATCAAAGCAGGGAAGCAACTCTGTCATCTATTCAAAAGTGATCGAAAGTATTTCCCCCCGCCCCCCCATCTCAAGTGTAGGCCATTAGGAAGGCAGGGAAGCATCTGAATTTAAATATTAACTGGAATCTCTTCTCACCCCTGCCTTCCCATTTCCCATGGTTAATGCCGGCTTCATTCCAGACTGCAGCAGCCTTGGGCATGGGATCCAAAGGGTGGAAGAGCACTGATTTTTGGACTGATTTCACTGCAGCCCAACAAATGTTAACCTTATTTCCCTTACCTCATCAGAGAGGTGATCAGTGGGCTACAACTCTAAAATTAGTGTGCAGAAAGTAATGCAGAAAATAATGGTGGTGAACTGACTTAAAGCTATTCTATCAAGAGAAGTTAGTGTTAAGTATGAAATTCCATCCTTTCGTTGCTGCGTTGGGCCTGGGTGATGGATAGCTTTGAATTGTACCGAGACACTATAGGGACTCGTATGTAAGTCAGGCCTCTCTTTCGTTAAACCACATACTCCATACTATGTTAAAGGACAAGATGAATACAGTTTTGAAATCAGTCATATTCATCCTGAGATGTAAGGGCATTAACCAGTGCTTGATGCAGGAAATATTTTTCACTCAGCAAGGACAGAACGCGTAGGCAAAAAAGAATCTTGAGAAGGTGATACTTCTTTAGAGATCTGATAAAATGAGTATTTTCAATTGGAATTTAAGGTGTTATTAAGTAAGTGCATGTAAACTGATTATGTTATGTAAGTGTACATTTGGTATACTCTCTGGGTGAGCTTTTTTATCTCTTCTCGCTCCCTTCATTTTTATCCTTTTGTATTGCACATGAAGTCCGAACAGAGGCTATTGTCTGTAATTGCTTTTTGAGAATTCAGTGAGAACAAAGATCTTTCAGTTGTATGGAAGCCAGCATGCCTGGTTTATAGGTATATTGCTTCTTTCCCCCATATTTTATCATTTATTCATCAAAAACTGCAGCTTGGGGGAAAACAAAAACTACTCAGAAATAGTTTTGGCTGAGACGTGGGGGAAAAACAGTTAAAAGAGGTTTCAGGCTTTTCATTAAAAGTGGTTTGGTTCTGTGAAGCTACTAACATCTAATTGAAATAAGGCTAAAAATTACAGTATTTGTTGAAGCCAAGGTCTAAGACATCATTTATTCACACAGGTCTGCAGTTGGATTGCTTGCCTCAACTGCTGCTCTTAGTTATTCTGAATCTTACTTCTAGAAACTTTTGTCAGCGTAAATATTATATTAGTTTGTTCTTATGCCAACATAGTCCTTCAGCTTAAATAGTTTTTCAGTCTCCATGATGCTTACTCCTCTGGGCATATTTATAGAAAGTAATTACATTCCCTCTTGGCCTTCATTCCACCAAGGTAAACAAGCTAAGCTCTTTCAGTTTTCTCTTGTAAGATGGGGTCTGTGTTCCCATCGTCATTATAGACCATTCCTTCATCTGCTCCAGTTTGTCTGCTGCTATCTTGAAGAAGAATGAACACTACTGTATAACAGTGTTTGCAGTAATGCTGCACAAATGTCTTGTAAATGCTTTTAATATGTCGCTCTGATTTCTGGAAATGACTTTCCTGATTTATGCTAGGTCTTAATTTGTCTTTTCTTTGAGGGAGGGATGCCACACATTAGTGGCTTATAGCCATTCTGATACCCTTGAGGGCTCTCACTTCCTCTGTTATGTGGATATCAAAATGTTTTATGGAGCTCCATCTGTTCTGATGAAAGCAAACACCAAACACTTTCTGTCCAGCCGGAAAGGTTTTGGCTGTCAGGCTGTGTGATTGCCTGAGAGTTCACTGACTGTTGGGCTCCAACTCTGGAGCAAACCTGCCATGCAGAGTCCAGTCAGGAACAGATGACCTCCCAGCAGGGCGACTGAATTCAGAGGACCAAGTCTCAACCAAGTAATCATCAGATTTGGGGATCCTAGTCCCCACCTACCTTCATCTGAGCGAAACCCCCAAACCGTTGCTTAGCTGGGACTATTGGCACATGGGTACTAGGATTTCTTGAGGTCCAGTTTTGTGATGAAATATGATAGTCTGTTTCCAAATTATAGTTGGAGTTTCCCCTGACTGTTTCTTTTTTATTTTCATTCTCAAGTGTTTTTTCTTCCCCAGAACTTAAATTGTGACTTTAAACTTCCTCTAGCAATAGTAAATATTCTTCTGTTTTTGGAGTAGTGCGACATGGTTAAAAAAGGAGGCCTATATATATTTATCTTTGAGATTGGATTAAGACGCTAGCAATGAGTACAACCATTTATATGTCTCTTCATGGCTCTGCTATTCTTAGTTGTCAGCATTTTCTTGAAGAATGTCTCCGTTGTACCTTGCCACCTTCACTTTTTTCTTAGCTAACTACACTTTTCATCTGAAAAACAGGAATCGAATATATAAGAAGAAAGAACTTACTCCTTCAACCCTTATCCTTGATAGTCATACTGGTAACCGCATCATGCTAATCCATCACATACAGCTTCTCCGTGTAAGAATCCCAGAGTGAAGGGCAATTTGTCAATTATTGTGTTACTGAATGCCCAACACAGTGGCTAAAACTTTCTTTCTAAAGCATTGCCTTATCCTCTGTCCAGTTGCCTTAAAATACTGGACTTCATTCTCTGGTAGACTGATATTCGCTTTTCTGCTATTACTGATTTTGCAAACTGGAGTTCCTTCCTAGAAACACCCCAGATGATTCTCTGTCATGATTCTCTATCGCCTGCTCTTTCTCTCACATTACCTTTTTTCCTCGCTCCCTTGTATAAACTGGTTTGATTAGGAAACCCACAAAGCATGATGGTTCTCTCCTGACAAGTAAATTTAAGGTTGATATATAGTAAAGTGAAGCCCTGTTTCATATTAAATGTATCCATTTCCTACAGTGCATTACTGTGAACTTTCCAGAAATACTGTGTTCAGGAGTGAAAGAAGGTTAATTCACTTACAGGAACAGGCCATCTTTCATTTTATTGTTTATATTCACACATTGTTGAATTATTTTCTACCAGTTAAATGTCAGGTTACCCTCCACTGCCTCCTTTGAGGAAAGATCTGGCACGAGAGGTAATCAGTAGTGCAGGTGACTGTAGAATAGAACATCACTGCAAATATGATTGACATTTTTCACTGTCTCACTGCCTTGTCTCTTCCTTGGTATCTTTTCCCTCCCTCCCTGTCTCTCTCCCTTCTTCTCCCTAGCACTGCTGTTTTATGTGGTTAGAACCAGCAAAATCAAATACATAGCTTTGTCTAGTGCACAGGTTAAAAAATGTAGCATAGTTTATCTCTGTATTTCATGACTCATTTATGTTCATGAACAAAATGAGTAGAACAGTCTGCTTTTATGAAGGCTTGAGAATCCTTTTTTATGACAATAAGACATAAATGGACTGGATATAATTGACAGAAGGATGTGATAGATTCAGTGGCATAGGGAGAACAGAGGACTTCATTCTCTGCTAATACAGGCAATATTTTCATGGTTGTGATGTCAGTTTTGAAAAGGCCACTGATTTTTTAAGGGAGTGCCTGCTCTGCATAGGCTAAAATTGGGCCACTTTAAAAATACACAGAGCTGAGCTCCCAGAATAACTACTCACTTCTGAATAATCTGGGAAGGTGGTTGTTCTAACAGGTTTTCTCACTAAAGGGCCAGAGAGACGAAATAAGGTGAAATAAGCTGAAGGCTTGAATACTGTCTATGCTGCACTGAAAGGCCTTAAAGAGGGAAGAAACAGGAATTTGGGAGCAGTAAATCCACACAAGCAAGAGAAGGCTATAGGGAAAAGAAAGAAAGGAGAGCCTTAGTTCACCCAAATCTGAATTGACTCTTCCACTGTATAGGTGACGGAATCTTCTCAGTGACTGAGCTCAGTTGAAGGACTTCTACTTTGCTGCATGAGGATGTCATCTGACCCCTATTATTGTCTGGGTCTTTGAAGGCATTACATGTGCGGGGGAAGCAGTCACCAGACTTGCCTTCAGTAATTTGGAAAGCAGCGTTACACAGTGAGTTACCTGATTATCTACAGCAGACAGTCTTAAAGAGATTGTATTTAGTGTGAAATTCATCTCATTTAACTGTAACCATCTAAACTAGTAGTCTAGACTCCTTTTAGGGTCAGTGGAGGGAGCGATGCATCACTAGAGAATTTCATCCTTGGATGAAGTCCCCCCTGGCCTCTTTCCCTTGTTTATCAACAATCAATCTATAAAGCTTACAGGAAACCCCTAATTTTTGGATGTCAGAGGCTTCTCTTTAAAAACAATGCTGAGAAACTGGTATTGGTGTACAGATAAGTGCTCACAGAGTGACCTCTTCTGGGACAGGGCCTTTCTCTTGCCTGTTAGGCCTATCAGGGTCATTCTTCATGCTAATATGCATCACTACTATGTAAATAATAATAAAGGAATAGCTGGTGAAAAAGCACAAGGAAAAAAGTAGTCATCTTCACATACCACGTCAAGCTGTTACTTCATGAAATCCCATTATAAAAAGCCATTTCCCATACCAACTGTCTAGAATACTAGACCTGGTCTGAGAATAAACTTCTTCTACAGGATCCTTTGCAGCTGTACAGTACTCATCTGCCTATCAGGCAGCGTGTTTATATATAGACTTATGTACTGTCTTTCTATCTCCTATGAAGAAATCAATGTAAGTGGCATGCAGTCCTTCATAAGCATTATTCAAGCCTCAGAGCTTGACATATGATACAAGTTTAAATCTGAACTTAATCAAATGATTCTGTTGCTGACCGTTTTGACAGCAGTAAGCTGTTGTTTTGCACACTAGGCTAAAACTTCTTTGGAGGTCATGTGTCTTTTCATTAGCAGCACAATCCAGCACAGTCCATAGATACCTTTTTCTATACAAATACAACAACAAAAAAAGAGATTTCCTCTGTTTTTCATAGATTACAGTTGGAAGTTTTTTACAAGTTACAGGCTTTACAGTTAAGACAGTAAATTGGGATGTGAGGGACTTGAGTATAACATTCTTAGTAATCACATAGGCTTACGTGAGCTCAGGCAAGTCATTGGCCTTAAATAATGACTAGCCTTTGTCTTGTCTTGTATGCTTTTGAGGATGGGAGCAGCTCTGCTTCTGTACAGCATCATCCCACTTTTGTCTGTGATTCTTAATATCTGGCATAAGACAAGTTGGAGTTGCAGTGGATTTCAGCATTTACTGGAACACTGTATTCCTTTGAAAGTCTAGCCGTAATTATCATCATCATCATTTATGATGAACAGTGAAACAGAACAACTGGGACTAGATCAAGGGCCTCACAGCAACTGAGAAAATTATCTATGAAAAAAATTTAGAAAGTTTTATCTTTTAATGTAGCCCTAGCTCTTCCATTTCTATTTTCTTGCTAACAGGACAAGGCTCAGTCAAGCCTGGATTTCAGCCTGATTTTCCTTTTACTTGTAAACGCTTGGTCTTGTCCCTCTATGGACTTAAGGTAGATGTGCAACCTTAACATAGATAAGGTTGAAAAATCTTGTGATTTTTAGTACGAGTGGTAAATGATAGTCACTAGCTGATGCGGATTTATGGTGTGTGTGTGTCCCCTGACAAGCATTTCAGATTGGAAATTAATTTTTTTTTATTCTGTTGGAGGGTTAATGACTTTTATGTGTTTGCCAGGATGTGTTTTATAAACTACATTAGCGTACATCGTAAAGGAAACAGACAAAAACATTTTAAGCCTTTGCTATATGAGGCAAGGCAATGGGGAAGTTTCTTCAAACCAGCTATTCTTTCGCTATACATGTAATCTCACACTTGCTGAGCTCTGTAGCAATAAAAAGCTTCTGTACCAAACAGTTAAAGTTCATGCCAGGTGAGTAAGTGCTTTAGTCTAGCTTCTAACTGATAAACAATTTTTTTTTTTTCCAAATCAAGGCAGAAGATGGATGGAAGAAAGGGGATGCAATGTTCATACAGTGACTTGAAAGCACTGCTTTGCTCTTAATAAAAGATAGGAAATTTTTACCTCATTAATATTGCCCTACTACTATTGTGTCTTTTCCGTGACACCCCAAGTGGCACTTGTCTACCTGGTCAGCATACACTGTCTGAAATCAACCTGACTGCAGTGGGCAGGGTTTGGGGATCTTCTGGTTCTTCTGCACTGCATGTCCCCACTGACTTTATACTATATGTGCACTGAGTCTACACAGTGTCCTGCATGAACTGGACCAAAAAGCTCGCATGGGAGAGATAGCAGTGTCCTTTATAGAGGCAGTTGACCATAGCTCTTTTTTCTACCTCTGGAAAAGACATGTATATTAGGTTTTACATCTGTGCCAATGTTTCCATTTGTTTGTTCTAGAAAAAGCAATGGCAAGCTCAGTAAGCAAATGATATAAAACTGTATTAAACATTCAGCAAAAAATAAAAATAAAAGCTGCTGGGCTAGCTGTGACTTCACAGCTCCCAGTGCTGCAAAACACCATATACATGCAACTTCTCTGTGTCTCCATGGCACAATATGGAGAGGCGGGATATGGCTGGACAGGGATGAAGGTTTGTGTTAATATCACAATGTAATGCTCTGTATAGCCCTGCCTTTTGCTCTATAGTCTTACTGCCAGATTTTGTAGGTTCCTGCTAAGAAGTTTTCTCCCGAAAGAGCTAAGTTCATGCTTTAAACCTGGAGTGGTGTGTTATCCTTCTTTTTTGGGATTTAGTGTGCAAAGCTCTGGAAATGGATATGATGTGAAGTGCTAAAATGAAACTAGTTTTTTTTTAGGCTGTGGGAAACCTAATACAGGAATTCATTTAACTTTATACCCTTGTGTGTGCTGTGTAAACATGGTATGCTCTCTTATTACATTTCCTCCTCCTTAATTGAAAAGTTTATACTGAAGTTACACATGGGAATTGTTATTGGAAAGTGATTTCTTTTTTTTCTGTCCAATAACTACAATTCTCAGGCAATTAAGCTTTGTTTCTGTTATATAACTCTAGCATCTCTGCTAAAAATTTCACAGGAACATGTTGCAGTTACAGAAGAAATAAAACCTTTCAAAATGAGGGTGTTCTTCACTCATGCTGACCAAAAATTTAAACCTTAAAAATTGTGTCTGGCCTGTGGACAACGAAAAGTGTTAAGAAATATTTCATACTGTGCTTGATCTTTTTCTGAATGCATACAATTTGATAACTTACAGGCAATGGTTTGGTTTAGAGGAATGGAAGCACAAAGCTGTGATGGTTGATGGCTTTTGGAATAAACCTGTATATCTGTAACTTTTTCTATGTCCTGAAAAATTGCACAAATTTTATTTTATACATTTTCATTTTTTCTGGTTTTAAACCTGAATAACAAGAGAAGTATTGTCAAGTTCTCCTGGCCTGAGGAACCTCTGACAACATTCAGCATGGTCATTGCAGCTTAGAGATTTCCAGAATCCCCATTGCCTTCGTTCTTACAGTCTTCAGCCCTGTTTTATTTATAAACTTGTACTCACCTGCTTAAAATGGTTTAAATTATGGCTTAAAAATAAAAGAACTGAGATCCTTGTTTTTGTCCTTGTGCTATTCCAGTGGCACAAAGGGGACTTTAAACTTGTCTTACTGAGAATTAGATCCTGACGTCCTTCGAACAGATGCTCAAGTAGCATCAGGTTCACTGAACTCATTGTGACTTAATGTGCCTCAACCTAAGAATATGCCTTTGCTTTACTGGATTGTAGATTTAGTGCTGGTCAAAGGATGTATGTATTTGCAGGAACTGCATGATGTGGGCTCGAATCCATGCTGAAGACCTCAAGAATTCTTCAAGTCTGTAGGACCTTTTGTTTCCCACAGAAAGTTAAAAATTCTGTGTTTGTCTTGCCTTGGAGAAGGAAGTTTGTAGGTCTCTTTCCTTAGGACTGTTTATGAAACTCCTGGAGGATATCATTTGTATGAGAGCAGCTGGGTCTCAGCCATGCTTTGGGAAAGTGGTAAACGAACCACAGTGGGTTTGCATACAAAGACTAGCTGAATGTCATGTAGCAGTGTACCAGGAAAGTTTTATGTGAGAAAAGGAGGGCCTAACTCATTAAAATTGCATGGAATTTTAATAAGTATACCTCTCTTCAGTAAAATCAGGGTATTTTGCACTTTCCCTTTTAAAAGCATCATAATTTGGAGCCTAGGAGCCAGGCCTTAAGTGAAAATAGATCAGTCCAGCTCCATGTCTTTAAGGCAGTTACATAAAAACACCAACAAGGCTTATGATCCTAAAAAACCGAGCATCCTATTAGAGCATCTTCTGAACCCAGGTTGCCAGTCTAAGTATGTAGTGACCAAAGCAATGCTTCCATCTTGCTATATTATGACCTAGCAGTCTGGTCTTCTCATTTTATCTCCTAATAAATGAGCGTTACAATCAGCGTAATGGGTTGTGCTTGCCAGCAGCAATAGCAAAGAGGGCAAGGAAGGAATGATAATTCATGAAACTACTTGGGGCAAAGTGTGAAACATGGTTTTTCTAAAGTGCTGCTTCTCTGTTATTGATGAGACCTTCAGTCTCTGATGCTTTAAATCCTTTAAATCCTTCAACTGTGATGAGCTACCAGCTCATGCACTGAACCTGGAAAAGGCATCATCAAATAAGTAGAGTGTCTTCTGCAATTTGGAAATAATATCTTGCTCTTTGGACCTCCAGTGGAGGATACCTATGTAGTCAGAGAACACAACTACAGATGCTGAGAGAGTTGAAACACTGTTCAGCTCTCTGGGAGCAGAGAAATAAATGGCTTTTATGTTGGGACAGAACTACTGTTCCCAGAAGAAGACGTTTGAAGCTCAATTCAGAGATCACTGAGGCTAATGAAAAGCATCCCATTGACTTTTCTGTTCTGTTCCTGTATAGGCTTTTGTACCATTCTCATTGCTGTAGAAGCAGATGTCTTCCTATAGTACATTTAGGCCATGCAGCTATTATCGGTCACATGTACTTTCTTGTCTCATCCTCTCCTTAGGAGGCAAATTGTGACTGCATTATGGTGGTGATTCTTTGAAGCAGTTTTGCATACATGTTGCTTTGTATTCATTTCAGAAAGCAGATGAAGACATACTTTGCAATTGGAGAAGTTTGTGAAGGTCCTTAGCTCCTGAGGAAGTTCAGTTAGAAATCTGGTCCCCAAGAAAGTTCTCTTTGCCTACAGACACTGTAAAGGGGTTAACTGTGCCTGACGAGTTCTGCCCAGACTCTCTTCTTTGGAAAGTATCTTTGGCTGTTGTGGGTTGGGCCACTGAGAGCTTTGAAATTGAGGACTCTGATTGACTTTGGATCATAGGAATCCAAACTTCCATGAACTTTGAATCACAGACTGAGAGCCAAGAGCAGTGGGATAGTATCATAGATAAAAAGAACTCATTTTATGATAGATTTCTGGGGAATGTAGGAAAATTTTAAAATTCTCCATGTGCTAAATTTGGGGAAAAAGTACTGAAATTGGTAGATATTACGCTTTTCCCCTTTATTCTCTGTTTTAAATGTCAGGAATCCAAGTACAGTTTTGGCCCCTTCCTGCCACATCTATTTAATATGCAGGATATCAGTACAGTATTTTGTTAGTTTTTTTATAGAATTTTGCACGCGTCAGGAATATCAATTTCCTTTTCCTCAGTCCTGCTACTATATGCCAGAGACGGATGGAAAAGTACCTCAAGAGATGAATGGAGGCGCTAAAATCAAGTTATGCCTAAATAATCTTTCACTTCTCCTTTTGTGTCCACCCTGATTAATTTCCTTCCTGCTTCCTACCTGGTACTTGCATCACCCTTTTGTGTTTGTCTTGTCCACGAGTCCCACCTGACATAAGGGTTATGAGTTTTATGACTTCTTCTCTGACTTCCTTGTGTGGTGCACAACCTCAGGTCTAGTGTACAAACCTACTAGCCAAACTAAGGGTCTTTGCTGAGACTCTTGGTTGACCACACACCCTGATGAGTATGTGCTGTCTCAGAGGGAAACATTCTTGGATCTCTTCAGATGAATGTATGCTCACTTTCAGATCTTCGACATGTAACATCAAACCTCTGTACCGAGGATTCCTGCTTAGTTCTTTGAATACACTTACCTTTCTAAAGTTATCCTTAAAAAAACCAACCAACCAAAACTTGTTAATTTGAAGGCACAATCTGAAATTTTGTCCCCTACTGCTGTAAATTCTAGCATCAAAGTCTCTGTGATAAAAACTTATTTCATATTGCAGACTCCTCTGTTTGTACCAGTGGTGGTGTTTACAACACTGTTCCTTTTTAAAAATGTTTTTTCCTGAGATTTTAGGACAAATAAGCAAGTCCTTTTTTTCTAATCAGGACATTACAAGCTTCTCAGCGGTATTTGGTCACAAAGAATGTATTCTATGTGAGTGTTGGCATTGTAATTTTCACTATTTTAGAAGAGTCAAAGGATGGAATTTGTCTTTGGGTATGTATGTGTGCACCAAAAGAAGGAAGGTGTGTGTTTAAAAGAGAACATAATTTAAGGTTTGATTCAAAGCCTCTTAAAGGCAGTAGGAAACCTTGTATTGATTTCAGTGGATTGATACATATCATTTGCACAGATTGGCAGAAATCCAACCCAATAGGTAATTTCACTCAGATAGAAACCTGGCCTTATTTTTATGGTATTTCCTTAATGATCATATTTGTTGTTTACCTGCTGTAGTTTCAGAAACACTTTGTGCTGGTTATTGTTCATTGAATTTCCTTTGCTCAGGTCTGTCTGATTCTTTGCTTTTCAAAGGGCGAAGGGCGAACAAGAAGTTCAGAAATTTCATCACAAAAGCTCCACAACGTACAGGAATTGACACCTAGAAAAACAAGCAGAGTTAAACAGGATTTGACAGGTTGCAGAAAAGAGAAAGTGAACAAGGTGGGAACAATGAACAGCAGCTACTTATTATTTCACTGGTCACCACAACACATTAAAAACTTTCAAAGGCTGTGAAATTAATTGCATGCAGAACAGCGCTCAAGGTGCTTAATATTTTGTCTCCCTGGGACAATTTGCTAGAGACATCTTTTGAACTACAAATACAAAGCAGGAAAGATGGGGCGCTCTCTGGCTGTGTCATTCTTCATTTTAATGAGGAAAAAATGTCGCATAGAGCAGTGTGAATTTGAAATATTATAATATGCTTCAGTTTTATGTCAGAGTAAGTATGTTTCTTAAAAGAGCCCTAATGATTCTAAATTCTAGACCTTGTTGACAAGACATCTGCTTACTTGGCCTGTGGTTTGTGTCTCGTCTATAAGCTCATTTTCATATATATTAAAAGAAACCTATTAAAATATTTGCATTTTAAAATGAATGATAAAAACCCTGCCCATCTTTCAGTAACTTGTTCTTTTTGTCGTGCAAAACATTCCACTAGGGAGAGAGAAATAATATTTCACTTATTTTCAAAGCATTTAACATTTGGGTAATTCTTATAATTACTTTTCTCTTTAATTGTTAAAGCTGGAAGGCTTATATAATATTACTTTTAAAATTCATAGTTCAGTGTAAATAATCTTTTCTATACCCACAGACCTCTCAGCTGGATGCTGACTATAACCCTAAGGGGGCTCATTCTTTCTTTTGGTCTTACTTATTATTTTCTCCTCATCAGTTTTCTATTATTCTCTTTCCTGCCTCTTCAGCTGTCTAGCTGCACATGTAACGGGTGAAATGACACTTGAAACCATGCTGGTTGTTTATTTAAACAAATCATATTGAGATGAAAAGAGCAGATGATTGCAAAGATATAATAAATCTGATCTAGAAGCTCATTAGGCTCTCGAGAGATCTCACCATTTTAGAAAATCTCCCACCTGGACCTGTGGCTCTGACATCTTAAGTGTCACCCCTGCTGGTCTAGCATGCAAGAGGTTTCATTTTCTTTTAGCTTTCTGGGTTTGGTCCTTAGTTGTTGCCCTGCAAAGACAGGTGTGAATGCGTTCAGCTGCTGAGTTCTATCTCAGCTCTGTTAAGTGCTGCTGAGAGCAACCTGGTGGCCTGCAAGTTGCAGACAGTTCTTTTGGGTCTCCTTCGGTGGTAGGACTGCCATAGATGAGAAGCTTAGACAGCCTATACCTGTTGGCCACGGGTCTGCCTGCTGTCCAGGCTGTTTTCCAGACCTGTTTGTGAGAGAACCTCTGCACAAAGGATAAGAGAGGTGCTGCAGCCGCTAAGGGAGAAGTAGCCAACTGAGGAGATTTCACCTGCTTTCCAATACCTGCTCAGCACAAAGAGACATTCTCACATCAGGATGTCTTTTCTAGCAAGCTCAGCCAGTGAAAGCAGGAGGGCAGATAAAACTTAATCTAGTGCCTGGCTCCATCAGCAAAACCAAGAAGGAGGCCTTCTCCAAAGGCGCCCGACAGTTCCTGTCACCTCTGCTGGAAGGGGTGCGTGGCTTGGATGGCATGGGTCAGCTAGTGCACCCACGATGACTGGCTGTACTGTGATTCTTATTTCAGAAAACAGATTTTCCAGTAGATGAATTTGTCGCAAAGGTGAGACAGATTTACTTTGGAGTACTGAGGTTACTCTGAGAAGAGTCTTTCCTGGTGACAGGATGAGTAAGAAACAATATTGGCAGCTAAGGGTTCCATGCGTAACAAGGAGACATCTTTATTACCAGATATCCCTCTTCCAGTCTCCTCTCTTAAAAAAAAATCTTTAATGTGGCAGTTTTTTTAAAATATCCTGAGTGCCTTCTCAGCCATTTAAACCATTTTGTTGCATATTGAAAGCAGCTGTACGGCGAAAGGAAACAGCTCCTGCTGCTTCTCAAAAGCAGTATGTATAACGTCCCAGCTGGAAATAACATGTTTTATGAACTTGATTTATCCTCTTTGCTGTTTGGTATAAATCCTGCTTCCTTACTGCATGGCCTGCACATGCATTGTTTGATGGCCTAATCCTGCCAGGTCCTGGACAAGGTGCGGAGGAAGGTTTTAATTAAAAACTAACATTGGTTTGGGGATTGCTGACTCCTACACATCCTCTGATGCCTGGCAGGGGGAGGCGCTAAGTAGAGTGGGAGGAATTGGTAAAAATACCCCCCCCCCCGCCAAGAGTTATTAGATACTTAAAATTATTAGATACTTAAAATGCCTAATACAGTCTTTTAAAAGCAGAGTTATAACCCATGTAAAGCAGAATACGATAATGCCTCACTTAACACAACATAGTCTCTTTGTTCTATTCCATACTAACTAAGTCGAGGACAAACTTCAGTGACTTCCATTTTATGATGGTTTCTCCCCTCAGACAATGTATTTTGTTGCCACTCTTCACAGAGTGCTGCCTTCTTTTTTAACGGGCAGCTGCCTGATCGCTCATCTTAGAATATCCGAGTCCATCATTGTCCTTAACTCGTTTATTGTCCCCCGTCCCTGTGGGAAGGGTCATAGGGAACTGAGGCAGAGAAAACAAGATATGTGGACACCTTACATGACTGAAATCTGTAGGGATTAGATGTTTGGAGTTGAGTGAGCTGCTTACTGTCGTATAGGACTAGAGGTAACTGAACCCCGGATGTAGCTCTGCTCCTGGCTGCTGGCCCAGGATGCCATTTCCGTCTTACCTGTACTGAGGGTTATCTTTGGATGTGATATAGTCTGTCAGGTATTAAAAGTCAGGGAGGCTGTTGGCTGTTCTGCATCTTAGAAAATCCAGCTATTGATTTAGATGCCCAAACATCTAGTCCTGTGATCAATATTAAATACTGAATTACAAAACCTTGAGTAGCTCTCTGTCCTAACTGTGTACAGTACATGCAACATGATTATTTTCATGAAGGTAGCACTTACGTGATGATCAGAAGCCCATTATGGTTGTTACTGTACAAACCCACAGTGAGATAGTCCCTGTCCTGCAATTTGGAAAAGATAAGATGTATAATAGGTGGGAAGCGTTGTTTGAACAATGGGGGAACTGAAGCACACTGATTAAATATTTCACCCGGCATCACACAGGCAGTCTGTGGTGGGTCTGGAAAACAATTCTGTCTTCAGTCTTAACAGTAAGGCTCCTGCCAGCCCTGTATGTGAACCTAATAGATATATAGTCCAGTGACAGTTACTGATTAACAAAAAAAGGATGTTACGCTTTATGAAGTGTTGGAGTATTTTATCTTTCGTGTCTGTTGTGGTGTCCTTCCCTCTCAGCGTGAGAGAGAAAGAGAGTGAGATCCTCCAGATAGCAGTGTCCTTATTAATGACAAGTTCAGCCAAGCATGTGCTAGTTTTTCCATCACTCTATGCTGCAGTTATCTGCAGAACAGGAATAGAAAGCGAATGTCTAATCTTTAAAAAGGGCTTAGGAAGATTACTTCAACTTCCACCCTGCCCCAGCTGAGCTCTGCTTAAATCCTAAAAGAGCCTAAATAAAATAGCTGTTGTTTCAAATGTGAACTGTAACATTAGTGTATGGTGCTGGCACCATGTAAAAGGAAGCAGTAGGAACTAGCTGGGGAGAGAGATTTGCACATAAAACAAAACTGGGGAGTGTTGCCTTTTCAACTACCTTTTTAAAATCTTTTTTTCCTAATAAAAGTGGGACTGTGTAGGGCAGGGGGAGGTGAAGGTCAGATGAGGAGGGCTATCTCTTGAACACTGACAAGGAACACTAACTCCTAAGAGAGTCTGGGTTGAATTCTTTCCCTATGTTGTTGTGACTTTACGGGCTCCCAAATAATGATTTGTGTCTTGATTTTCACTAAAACTCTTAGGGAAGTAAAAAAATTATTAGGGAAGAAAGAAATCTGCAGTAGTCTGTGGGAATTCTACCTAGTGCAGCCTTACTTAGTCCTGCTGTTGGAACATGTTCAATCATGGTCTCCTAAGACCACTGGAGAAGACACCCTTGTTGCTCCAGGAATGTCCTGAAAACATAACCCATGTTTAGGCTGGAAGGGGACAAGATTGCATAACCTTGTGATATTGGCTGATGCTGCATTTAAAACACATAAGTTGCCTGATGGGAAAGAGAATATGTGAAGGGCCAGTTCCAAGAAGAGAGCTCTTTCCTTTGGCGTTGTGGGAAGAGAGTGGACAAAACTTATACAGTTGGAGGGTTTTTTCTTTAACCTCAATTTCTACTAGAAAACTGGTCAACTTATGACCATACTTACTAGCTTCAGACTCATTATTACCCTACCTATACATTTCCCCTCAGTCTGGATGGTGCTGTCACATGGAGCACCTGCCCCCTCCAGATCACACACTCTTCCCCTACAGAGCTAGAAGACCTTCCTGGGTAGGTGAATGAAGATTGCAGGGCCTGAGTTACCTGTTTGTGCACCCAGCTGACAAGTTGTTAGGGCAGCAAGGAAGAGAATCTGGCTTCTTATGAACGAACGCAGGTTTTAAGGAGCAGGCTGTGCAGTTTTGGCCAACTGTAATGTTTCAGGATGTTTCAGTGAGATTTGTCTTAGCTGAACACAAAGTGCCTCTGGCAGCTCTACTTTATTAGGTATCTAGACACAGTCTGGATGATATTCCTAATGGGTAGAGGTTGATCTATCTGTAGTAGAAACTTGATTTGTTTTCATGTATATGCTTTTGGATTCAAAGTACTGTCTTCCCTCCTCCTTAAACAACGGCAGAGTAATGAATAACTGAGTTACCAGGTGTAGAGTGGGGACTGGGAGTAGCATTAGCAGGTTTCCTGTCACACCACTGCCCCTAGGAGACAGATACTGGGGAGTGCCTACCACCACTCAGAAGGTGTTTACGTGCTCCAAATCACCATAGGAGTCAAGGACACTTGATACTTTGCAGCAGGTGTTTGTGGCGCCAATCTCTAGGACAGCATGTGAGTTAGAAAAATGATCATGTATGTGCCTGTCCTTGCTATTAATTGCCTTACCATTGAATAAATCAAAACAACATAAAATGGCCTCAGGAAATATCTAGAGTAGCTGGAACATAAGGTTAAAGGTTTCTAGTCTGCTTTATGATTGATAGTCCCAGTAGTTTGGAGTGGGGGGAAGGGTCTTCTCTTTTTGGGTCTTCTCTTTTTTTTTTTTTTTGGCTGTCAAATGGCCAGAAGATTTTCAGAATTGGTCTTCTAACTGCAAACTTCCAGCACCTCCCCATCTGCACTGCAGCTGCAGGCCTTCTCCCTGATGTTTGCACAACCTTGCAGCAGTCTCTTGTTGCTGGAAGAATGGAAGTGAGCTTTCTTAGTGAGGCAGGACCATATATTGTGCCTCTGTATGTTTTCCTGATAATAAGTGTATGTTGCAGCTGCTTTTTTCTTTATCATCCATAAAGTTAAATTATTCACAACTGATTTCACTCTAAAGAGCTCTCTCATGTACATTTCAAAAATAGAACACATTTAAATGAAAGCGAAATCTTGTTTCTAATCTATATGAGAGTTAGTTCTTCTGCTCCTAAGAGACGTCTTTGAATTACTACAAGAAGGTTACCTTGCTTCTAATATATACCTTCATCTGACAATTCATCCTGCTCAAAGCTACTCTTTCCAGCTCAGTAATGTGTACAAATAACATGCTATGAAAATGTTGTCTTTTCTAAGACCTTTTTTTTTTAATTCTTGGGCATTACCTGTATATGAAGAGATTTCTGCACTAATAGACAAGAATTTCAGCAGCTCAATAATCTTCTCCATTACACTGAACTTCTCCAGAGTCCTTGTAGATCTTCAGAAATCATTCCAAATTCTAAAATACATTAGAAATAAGTATACAAAGAATCAGGACTCTTTTGATTTTGAAAATACTTCAGGTCAAGGGAAGAAGTGTCTATCAAGTAATACAAGACAGCAGCTTGCTGCTCAGAACTGCTTGAACATTCACAATGGAGAATGTAAATCAACCCCTTTCCTCCTCTTCTCTTTCCTCCTTCCCTTCTTCCTTCACCAGTGCTGCACCTGACTAATATACTTCAGAGCCCAGTGTCTAGAAAAGTCATTCTTGTGAACACTGTGAAACCACTGCCAGCCTGTACATGTTATCCCATGAACATCAGTGGTGATCACCTCTATAAAAATGTGAACATTTTGTTAAATGCTGTCACTTACTTCAATGCATTTATTGCCATAAAACATCAAAGACGATTTAATTAAGAGCTTAAATTTTTATACTGCAAAGTAGAAATATTTATGAAGGAGCTTGTCAGAGGTGGACTATTAAAACAAAACAGGTGTTTTAGCAGAAACACAAATAAAGTGTCTAACAGTAAACATTAAAAAAATCAATTATTAATCCTGGTTCTTTTCATTCCTGTTGAATTGCCTTCCAAAGATTTTGTGTCTGACAAAGAATATGGCTCTGCAGTATTCTCTTATCCCACCATTTGGCCTTCCTGTTTGTTTCTTGTGTAGCAGCTGGTTAGATTATTTACTTGCTCAGAAGAAGTTTTGGGATGGAGCTGAGGTGAAGCAGGGCCAAGTGTCTGAATTCCTTCCCAAGTGCTCTGCTGGAAGAGCTCTCTTTGCCACTTCCCTTGGCATGAGCAAATTTTCACTCTTAATGTTAGCATTTCATTAAAGTTGGTGGCACCATACCTATCAACTTCATTACGAACTCTTTTGTGGCATGTAAAACAGCATGATATCTTCCTAGTTTTGGCTCGGGTTTCTACTGTTAGAAGGAATTCAAAGTTATCTATCTGAGGTATCTCAGGTTTCTTGGCCAGTCTGGTTTGGTGATGTCTCGGGACTGGAGGGAAAGATGGGGTTGCAACATCATCTATTGGTGAGGCAAGTTCTACCTCATGCTCCATCACTGCTAAAGTTGCACTTCTTTTATTTTCTTTCTTTTGGTGGCAGCTGGCAGATCCCACATTGATCAGCACCAGATTTATTTTTATGTCACTATCTAAGAGCCTCTAAGTCTTTGACTTATTGTGGTCTGTAGGTTTCCTCCAATTCTGTTCTTTCCTGGTGATGTTGCCTTAACTTATCCCCCCCTTACTGAAGCACTGGGTTCTTACTGCAGCATGCTATAAATTATGTATTGCTTATGGTTTGCTTACACATATTATGGAAAACATTGCTGTTGCCTCCGCTGAAAGAATGATTGGGTCATAACATGTTTCGTGTTACAAAATCTCTGCTATATTTTCAGAGGGAAGAGCCCTGTTTAGTTGCCTTCCAGGTTTCTGATTATCTTTAAATTTTTGACAATAAGGAAATAATGCAGTCATGGTAATTATCAGGAAGCAGGGAGATATTTTACTTTCTGCAGCTCTGAGAACTTATTCCAGGGAAGTCTTAATTTTTACCTGTGGTGGAAAAGTGTGATATTGTAAGAAGGTTTGTGTGAGAAGTTGCTAAAACTTACAGATAGAGGTTAGGGAGGGAGTGAAGACCAGGAAGAGTTACCCAGGTGTTAGCAGCCGCCTATTAAAGCTCTGAACAGGGCGTGAGGAGGCACCTGTGCTGTGGGGGAGGGTTTTTTTGCTGCTGCAGAGCCTTCTGGTTGCTTGGCTGGGGGTGTTGGGCTCAGCCAAGATGACTGTGTGGGGCCCAGCTGGAAAAGCATGAGAGCCTGCCCCAACCTAGCAGTGATTGACTTCCCCACCACCACCATCCATAGGATGGTAAACAGGGAACTGAAGTAAGCTTGAGACTGCGTGCCTGAGTGATGTAGTCAAGCCAGTAGATAGAATTATAAGTATCTGCTTTGTAGGAGATGAAGGCAAAAGGGAGACGGCTTGCTTGGAAGGGAGAATTATGTCTTCCTGTGAAGCTCTCTCATGTTTGTTTGGATTAGAGGAAGTAGAGCTGTACTGATGCTGGGAATGGTTGGTCTGCCCAAGGTAAGTGCATTGCTAAAGGTGGTGTAATGAACTCCCCCACCCTGAAAAAGGGAAGGTGCTGACTGATGGGTGCCGATGGTTTGGCACATTCGGGGTTTGAAGTTGTATGTCTGAGAAGGACAAGGTTGCTCGCACCTTGGTACCTATGTGTGATACAGAGCCTTCCCTGAGGCAGCCCATGATCCAATTTGTATCTGTTCTTTGCCCTCTGCTCTTTAACTAGAGCTAAAAGCACAAGATGAGGTGCTTATCTAAGGCTTTACTAGTACAGTTAAACTCTGTGGTTTCTTGCCAAATGTTTTCTGAAATGGTAAATCTATGCAGGTAAACTAGTCTTTACTATACCTTCACACTGATGGTAGTGTTATTATTGCAGAACTTAGTATGCCAGGTGAATATACTCCGTTTCATCAAACTACCATCCTTTTCCACTGCAATCAACTGCCAAATGACTTTGTTTTCTCACCCCAAACTCCTAATGGAGCTATTCACATTTTTCCAACAACTATTGTTAAACTCAGTGGGTGAACTTGGCTGGCAAAACTCTCGATGGTTACAGTGGAGGCCAGATTCCACATATTGCTGTTTCTCTGTTAATTAGTGGATTTATGTTTTCTCCTTTCCAGCTCTTGTGAACAATTGAGGGAACTGCAGTGGGTGCATCTCATGCTGTCTGCTGCTTAAGAGAGTGAGGGAAGGAATTAAACTGATTAAAACTCATTTATTCTTTGTGATGTAAATTTGATGACTTAATTCTACATACAAAATCACAAGTGATTTGGTCTGCTAGCTTTGCCAGTATTCTAGTACATGAAAGGCTTCCAACAACTCCACCAGTGAAACAGGTTTTGTTGTAGCTCTTTGATTAGAGGCACAACACTCTTTATCTAGTGCTAGCTATAATAGCGCTTCTGTCTTTATCTGAAGTTAGCAAAGAAATTGGGCTGTTGGTTAAGATTTTTGCTGTCTTTGGAGCAGCTGAGTATTCCTCCATAATTCTTTCCTTCAGAGAAATTTTTTACACCAATGCTGTGGGACATGTAGAGAGGTTTTTTTTTTTTTTTTTTTTTTTTTTTTTTTTTTTTTTTTTTTTTTTTTTTTTTGCTAAGCTCTCTTTAACTTTCAAGTTCTGGAAATGCCCATCTTTACATGTCCTGTGCACAAAATCTTTGCTCACTGGAAGCCACAGAAAATAAATAGCATGACTCAAAAGACAGGGCAGAGCTCTGGTTTCGTTGTGGGCAGAGGGAGAATAATAACCCATGTCAGAGCAGCCAGTACTTGGTTAGAAATAAAATACTGTGTAGTTTCACCTGAAATGTTCCCTCTAGCTTCTTCTTAACTATTCATTGCATTCATTTGCTTTAAGTCAGCCAGTAAACTAATGTGGGAAAGTCACATGCCAGTTCAGAATCATTTATCCTATGGATAACATGATCAAAACTCCCCCAGGATGGCATTAACCTTTATATTGATTCAATCAAAGAGCCTCACATGTGACTTCTCAAGCTGCTGTATGCTTGGTGTGAAGGGAATGCAATCAAACATTATTCATCTTGTAGCTGAGTAATTAAGCAATGTTTTGGTAAAAGTAACAGCAAAGACACTCACTGTGATATACTAGATATGTTACAATTTTATAATTACAAAAGATTATTCTGATTCCTTTTTCTTTCATCTTGTCTCTGCCTTTTAAATTTCAGAAGTTATCATGCTTGTTATATTAAGAAGTGTTCCCTCCCTCCCAAATTAGCTGTTAACTTAAATGCAACTATACTTTTAATTATCTGTTAGTACTTGCTTGACCAACCTGAAAATATTCTGGCCTGACTTGTGACACTTTGGATCATGTCTAGCTAAACAAACAAACAAAGCAAAGTCCCTTGTTCAGTGCAAAGTATTGAAGTCACTTCCTTGAACCCCAGCAATGGAACAGTTATGTCAGAGTAATGATACAATGCAAGATGTTTGCTGACATTAATGGGAATAGTATGCTGAAATCAACAGATCATCAATCCATGCCTCTGCTTGTGCTCTTTCACCCCCCTTCCTTTTAATGCAAAGGCCTTTACTGTTTGCTTGAATCCACCAAGCACTGCGTTTTGGAAGTACTCTTTCCATTAATGGAAAGTTGCTTTAGAAATGTTGCATACGGTGAATGTACATTCTTCATGGGGTTCCCCCACCCCTGTGTTCACATGGTGTGTTACGAGAGCTCCTGTGCTCTAGGAACAGAAGTGACTGTTTCTAATACTTTGACAGCATAGCATGTCATAGAGGAGTTTGCTGTAGGATGTCAGGAGTACTGCCGTAACAGAAGATGCAGGAGAATCTAATTAGCCAGGAATTATCTAATGTATAAATTAGCTAGAGCAGTAGATTTACTACTGCTGCTCTTAAATATACTGTCACACAGCTCTTGCAAAGGGCTGCCCTGAGTTGACTAACATCCTTTCAGAGGGCTGTTGTGCATGAGTTAAGGGGACTTTCTACTCAAGTATCTTGCATTCAGGGTTGGAATATGGCCCTGTGCTTTATAATAGGGGAGCAGCTACAAGTTCCTAGAAATCTGTTGCCTCACTTCTGTGAGTTGTGATTTTTTTTTTCCTGTCCATTCCTTTCTTTCTTTATTTTTTGTAGTGTATGTTGGACTGTCTGTGTTCTTCTAAAACTGAGGAATGCAGATAGCCCTGGGAATATTTAGTTGTTGTCAGTAGAATGTGGTCGTCATACTTGGTGGGTTTTTTAATGAGGGCTTTTCAAAAAACCTTCGCTATTGTGTGTGATTTATGGTGTCAGAGGAACTAATTAAAAATAATAGGAAACTGCCCAGAAGAGAGTAACAGGAATTGAATCCAAATGGAAATCTCAGTTTTGGCCTTTCTTCTACTTTCTTCTGAATTTTGGAACTCTTACTTGAGCATTTTCGAGATGAGACTTATTTTATAATATGCCTAAACTAGGATGCTGAATCCAAAGTCATCTGAGCATAGGGTAAGTACAGAACTCTGTGGCTTGTGTATCTGACTAGTTGCAACCTTTTTAATGTGGGTTTTTAACTACTTGAATGCATCTTCAAGTATGTAATTTCAAAAATACAATTTTACGTTAGTCTTATGCGTAAGAGTGATCTAAATATTATCTTGGGAAAACTTTCTATTCCTGTTTCACTAGCAATAGCTCTTCTTGGTGTTCCTTGTCACAATTCCTCTAATTTCACTGTTCGCATCGTAAACCTCTTGTTATGTTCCTCTGTATGAAGCGCAAACATGTGGTTTGTGGGCCGAAGGAAGACAAGGTTCTACCCTCTCTACCTCCACAGTTCTGAGAGTCAATTTTAGATGTTCTATGAACACAGAAAACTAAATATAACAGTGCTAGTAAAACAAACTGAGAAGCTCCCAGGCACGTAGACAGTGTATCACAGGTTATAAATATCTGCTTAAATTTTACTTCAAAAGAGAGAACAGTGTGGACTCTCTTGCAGTTCAACAAGAAAATTCTTGTGGCTAGTGGTAAATGATTCAGCTGGCATTTTGATTAGATCTAGTTGAGAAACTTGCATTCAAGGCTTTTATTGTAGCTTATACAAGCTGTCCAAGTATTTACGCTTCATCCCCGTGGAAAACAAAAGATGTATATGCAGTTCGGGTTTGCTGTTGGAAATAAAATATGTACTAGCTTAAAAAGGAGAAGAAACATTGAATGGCTGGGTTTACTAACAAGTTAAATGTTTTTAATAACCTGTGTTGCTTTTATCGGTGGAGCACAGCAAGGCAATAGAAGGTCTTGAAGCCTCTGGTTAGGCCAGTGCTTTCTCCTTTGTTCCAATACTTTGGGTCCTTCCGTTTTCAAAGATTCAGTAAAGGTGTCTGTTAACCTCTCGGTCCCCAATGCCTCTCACTCTAGTGGGAATCCCTGTATGCTGCTTTGCTGGCTTTTTGCCCTGCAAAAGTTAGGCATTTTTTTAGGTAATTTTCTAGGTAGATTTTGTCCTACTAAAGCTTTGGATGCCACTGCAGCCCTTCTCTTACACAGTCTGTGTTCTGCACTGCCTCTGTAATCCCCTGAAGGTGCCCTGCTTCTCTTTCCAAAGCCCACCCTGACCAAGGCTTGAATTTCTATTGCGCAGTGAGAAAGGAGGAGGTAACAGCCCAGCAGCTGTCTCTACCCACCCAGCCAATACACACAGCCTGTGGTAAGCTCTCCTCCCGTCACTGTTTGACTTAGTTACAGTTTGTGTAGTTACAACCCAGGAGAGCACTCAAGGGAAGAGGATAGAGAGGATGAGTGAGAGAGAAAGCCAGACAATTTCCTGGGGACTTCCTGGGCCTCTGACCTTCTCGTACCAGAGGAGTGAGCAGTGTTGCGTGTCCTGCTTGCCTCACTGGAGAGCCGCTGCTGTAGAACAGCTCTCTGTTTTGTTGTAGAGCTGGACTTTAGAAAATACTTTTTTTCATGCGTTTGGTTGATGTTAGAATGAATGTGACCTGCAGGCTCCTGAGGAGTTCATATAATACAGCATGTTGTCACTTATCCGTGGGTAACATAATGCTAAAATACCTGCTGAGCTCTGAGATAAAAATCTGATGCTTTTCCCTTTAAACAGGGGAAAAAGTAATACAGAGTTTAACCTGCCGATTTACACATCCTCCATGTATCTAGAGTGCCGAATCCTATTATATGAGAGATGTGAGTAATAGTAATAAAAAAAAGTTGTTAGCTTTAGGTACCAGTAGAAGCCTGTTCTTGTACAGGTAACTAGAATCAACGTTTCAGGTTATTGTGTAAATTGAATTCCGTAGCTGCTCCTCCATCTGTTCCACCTCTGCCTGAACACAGTCAAACCAATATCGTCTCGCATTGCCCGTATTTAGAAATACACTAGAATAACTGCCGAGAAATATTTGAAACGCTCGTGCTTATTGGCTTTGAGGTAGTGAGGATTTCACTCCTAGACTGAGCTTTCTTGGTGGTCTGGTGAATGGTCAAAAGCTAGATGGCCAAGGGTGAAGTTTTAGAGTGTCTTCTGAGTGCATGGCAGACAGCTAGCTCTGTCCCTTCTGCGAGCTGAGGAGAAGCCGTGGGAATGGTGTTTGTGTGGTGGCTGGCCAGAGCTCATGCCCCTAGGAGGGGAAGGATGTGTTGCTGGTCACAGCTTAGCACACGGCTGAGTGCATTTATGCAGGGGGAGCTCACTTGTGTCTGCAACAGATGACACAGATGCACTGCTGCAAATTGCAGTGTAGTGTCTGCACATGAGAAGTACTAATCTAGTTGTTCAAAGCGCTAGTTTGGCGTAATGCCATTTCCACACCACTGTGTGGTGGTTTGCAAAACCATTCCAGGTCTGGCTCTTAAGGAGTAGTGTGTAAGGAACTGGCAGGTTTTCTGCCAAGAGCTGTGCCGTAGTAAGTATATGAGGATGGTATGCCTGACGTTGAGTCGAAACAATTTTAGTGACAGCATTGGGAAGAGTTCTTTGCTTTGGTGTGTGGATGGCTCTAGGGGAACCTTCTCCTGTCCTGTAGGATGCATGAGCAAGTTCAGCTCCTAAAGTGTAAAAATCATATGGTAGTTCTTCATGAAGTGATGCCATATAGTCTGTAAATATGTGGCGGAATAGCACTAACTGTCTCTTCTAACCGCTTTTGCAAGTTGGCGGGTGACCAGCTTGTGTTGGTAACAACTGTTACTGTTCCACTTTCTTTTGTTCCCCCAAACTCTAGGGAACAAGAGGCTAAATATTATTTTAGAATATTTTTGATATTTTTCAAAACTGTGGATGAACCAGTATTTTACAAGCTAAGATTTTTCTAATAGCCTTGAAGTCCCCAGCAGTGTTCAGAATGCAAATTAATCAAGGGTCCTGTGGCTAAAATACCAGGTGATCATATAATTAAAACCATGCATATGTACAGTGGGGCCAAACTGAAGTTGCTTGGGCAGTTCTAATTCTGGCAGCTCTTAATTTCAGAGTGCTTGGCTTAGCAATAAAATGCTGTTTTATTGTAGTTCTTGGATGTAATTGAAAATATACTGGGAGATGAACAAGTGAAGTAGGAAACCACTGAAGATAATTACAAGCAGATCTTCATTTCAAGCAGAGAAGTTAATCTTCCTTTGGGCTCTTGGGCCTGTTTTAACAGGGTAATTAGCCGTAGACCCTGTGGCTTTTGACTCCCAGTCCCGGTTCTAACCTTTGCATCCTAATAAATGAGGATATCAAGTTCGGTGCCTGGGAGAAGCTGTCAGAGGCACATGTATTATGCATGTCTGAACTGTAGGGAAAGCAGCCTGAGTTCAGCTGGACCCTGCTTACTTCAGCAAGGACATACGTCCAGCTGTGAAGGTGGATGGTTGCAATGAAGCAAAGAACCACTACAGTAATTTCATTTGTGTGAATGGGTGAATTATTAGTCCTCTTCCTCTGCATTGGCTTTTATTTGCAAATGTATACAGTTGTAGCTGAAGTCAGCCTGGCAGAGGCATAATGTCAGTGAGTTTGGTTTCTCTTTACCTTTTTCTGCACTTTGCTTTAGGTTCATCCTATTCAGCCCTTCTGTTTCCTTTTCTCTAATTAAATAGGCATTCCTTAGGTATTGCCAGATGTGAGTCATGTTTGAAAGGCCTTTCATTATGAATCTGGTGCAAATGATTATTTCTCACTCTTCCCCTGCTGCACAGAAGTAGGTCCTGTGTTACAGGAACTGGTCCTTGGCGTGTTTTTGCTTGTTCGTTTCCTTTGCTGCCTTAATGCTTGAACGCCCTGTCAGAGAGTCTCCTTCAGAAGGTGTTTGGAGAGGGAGAGGTCTGTGGCCACCACTGCTGCCCCAGAGAGGGGTTTATGGATTGGCAGTAGCAGGGAAGAGTGCTCATTGCTGTTAGTAGCTTGCTGGCACGCTTCTGATGATCCAGCCCTTCTAAAAACCACGTGGAGCCAACAGCAAAATACTGTATTAGGTAATGTAATCTGGTCTGTCCTGTCTCCAACAGCGACCAGTCGATTCAGAACAGGGTGTGTAGGTGAGGGAATATGAGAGCTGTTGATGACGTAGCTGCCTTACTAGCTCTGGCAACTGATGTTCGAGTTATGCTGGAATACCTCAGTTTGAGTATACGTTATCAACTTTACATCGTATCCTATGTATCAGAGGCACCTTACTATATAGTATCATCTGCTAATGTGGACAGCTGTCCTGGTGCAGGTTTATGTTTTCAGTAAGGGGGGTGAATGGTGCAGAGATTAAATTGATCTGCGTGAGCCAGGCTCAGCCCTAGAAATTTTCATAAAGTTTTTTGCTAGGGGTGCGTGTGTGGGAGGGATCCACCCAAAAAACTCTTGCTTGTTTTTCTAGCTTGCCAAAAGCTAACCTTTCAGCAGCTTGGAAGAAACCGGACCAGACTTTGTTCCTCTCGCCCATACCATGGATGCTGCTGTTTCCCATATGTACCTGAGGAGCATTAAGATGATGCAGGCTGCCTCTGGGAAATGGAAGGTGCTTTGAGTCTAGTGGGGCTGCCTTGAACTGTATGATTAGTGAACCCAAGAGGTACAGTCTGTGTGGCCGAGCCATGCAGGATTGCTGTGAAAACTTGCTACCCTCGGAATAGAGCCCCTTTCTTGAAGAACACTCACAGTAAAAACTGATAGAGTTTATTAAAAAAAAGAAAAAGAAAAGAAAAAGAAAAACCCCCTAAGCATAATTTGTGACATATTTCTTCCAGACACCTGGAAAGGAAGGCTTTTGCCAAGCTAGAAAGATAAACAATGAATCCAAGTCCTGAAACTTGAGAGGGCAGTCTAATAGGTTTAAACAGACTAAATACTGCCCCTACTTCTCATGGAAGTTAACATTTTTCAGATTTATGGTTCTCAGTATCTAACACTGGTTGATTCTTTCTGTAGAACAGTTGACATGAGTGTTCGGTGTGGGGCTCACCATTAATGCCAGTTGGAACGGCTTGGACGGCTGTCCCTGCTCCGTTTTGCACCACTCCTTGAAGGCGGGGGGAGTCAGGCTCAAAAGTTTCTCAATGAGGGTATTCAGCTGAAAAGCAAGAGCTGCTAGTTTCATGGGAAGATTATTCCTTAGGCAAAATTTGTGGGTGTATTGAGCAATCTACATTTCAGCTTTTATTTTTTTTGTTATTAACATATGTACAGAAAACTCACTGGGTTGTTCATTAACACTTTCCCTTTTCCAGCGCATTGTAGGTAATGCTGCTTTCAGTCCTGCAGCCCTTTCTCTAAGGCAGTATGAAATCAAAAGGTGATCAGTGGAAATACAGAAGCCCCTGTACCTCCCCAGAGGTCTCTTCTCTGGGGGAATGTCTATCCCTCCAATTCTTAGATGTGTCCAGTAGTGATTTGTTCCCTAAGTGGCATGCTCCAGCACACGGGAGCTGGGTTGCACGGCTCTATGCGCTCACTGTAAGGCTGTAGCAATGCCAACTAATAGGTATGGTTTGGAGCTAAAGAAATATTAGGCAGCTTAATTTTTTTTTTTTTTTTTGGTGGTGTCTGTGCTATAAATGGAGGGGAAAGGATTAAAATTTTACACGCTCTGGAGGTAGCTAAATCTACTAAATATTGTATGACTGTCTTTGTCATCAATAATTCAAGAAAACCTGAGTCCAAAATGGCACTCTCACTTGGACAGCCATAGCTGCAGGCAGAGCAGAAAGGATTTGAGCCAATTGTGGGCTTGGTGCTTTGTTGACTATAAAGGTTGAAGAGCACCTGAGGTCCCTGCAGTCTTGAGAAGAGACGGGAGCAGAACAAAGCAGAATATTGCTGCAGAAAAGGCAGTAGACCTGTCTCTTCACTACAATTGTATTGATAGATGTAAGGGTGTTGAATATGTGCTGCAGCACAAGTTACACTACCCTGAAATGCCAGATTAATTTAGGAATGTGTCAAATATCTTTTTACCCTATTTGTGCAGAAGATGCTGCGCATGAAAATGACAGCGCTTAGTCCCTGCTCTCTTTTAATAGTTGGATTGGATGCAGAGAGGGGAGGCTAAACATGGATTTCTGTCACGTGGAGGGTGCAGGTACTGATCTGTGTGCTGGGGGGAGATGGGAAGGAGCTGGGCTGTGACTTTACTCCAGCATCACACGACCGGCTTCAGTGTGTGCACAGAGAGATGGGGCTGCGCTTCCGATTCCTCGGTTCCCCCGCCAACCTCTGCTGGAGGCTGTGATGTTACAGCAGCGACTATCCGAATGTCTGGGGACCTCAACGGTGGTTTGAGGAACTTTTCTCTCCAAACTTTTCAGCCCCCTTTCATTGAGCCTTCGGATCTAGGGCCATGCCAGAATGGGGAAAGGCTGGTGCTCGGTGCTCGGTTCCACCCAGAGAGAGCTCAGAGATGGTATGAGAGAAGCTGAAAGCATCAACTGAATCAAAGGGGCAGGGGGAGAGTGAAGGGAAGGGGAGCTTTCTGGTCATGACATGTGGGGGGGGGGTTGATTACTTAAGTTTGAATTTTGACTTCTCCTTTTTCAAAGGATTTTTAATTTTATACAAAACAATTTTTCACTTTGTGTTAGGACCTGAAAATGGAACTCTAATATTTCAGCAAATTTAAAAGACTTGAATATGTTTTTCTGGATGGGAAATGTGTCAAAAATGAATCTTTTCTGAATGAAAGAACTATTTTTTCCAGAACTGATAACTTCTGGCATGAAGATCTGTTCAAATTCACTGGAACTTTTCTTCGATACCCCTCTCTCTACCCTATCAGGAGTATTCCTGAACTCTTATTCCGCCTGTCCCAACCCAAACAAACAAGGTGCTTCAAACCAAGGTACAAAGGCATAATTTTAGTAGTCGGTGAAAATGAGTGTGGGTGTATAGAAGAACATGGCAACCACTTCTTTGATTGCTTTTCAACCAGTGCTGTTATTTGGTCCATCAAATATTATGAATCTAGTCCAGGGTGGGTGTAAGGGTTTGTTTTTGGTGGTTTTAATTTTTTTAAATTTATTTAAATTTATTTTTTTTCCTTCCCTTTAAGAGCCTGACCAGGCCACGCTTCAGTGCTTCTGGGCTCAAATATGAAATGGTTAGACTTACAAATTCATCTCCATAGATGAGAGTTTATTTTCTGTCTGGAGTAGGTTGGCCCTCAAAAGCCTCAGGCTTTTTTCTCCAGCTAGACTGGGAAGGATCTCTTCCCTCCAACTTCTTCCATTTCTAGAATCTCAGATGAACCTCATGATCAAAAGAATAAAATATTCAGTTGAGAGCTCTGGTCTTTGTAATCACAAGATTGTTCTTTGCAGTATTTTTAACTGAAGTGAGAAGATAATAAAAACCTCTTCTCATTAAATTTTCAGCCCAATTTTATGCTGCTTCACAGTCCGGAGCAAGAATCTTTCCTTTTGGAATTCCTATCTGAACTTCACTGACACAAAGGTTTTTACTGACTACTAACCTGCAAACCTCCAGTGCATATGTGAGCAATTCTATTAAATTTAACCATCAATGAAATTATTCAGGTGAATAACTTTAAAGGATCAGTCCCTTTAAAGTGTGCGGATGAAATTCTAGTTGTTTCTCAGAGCTCTGTTTGAACTCAATGAGGCTTTTGAGAACAGAGATCAAACCTTGGTAGGACATGATTGACACTTTGATACCAAGTATTGTCTGACTTCTTCCAATAACCTCATCTGAAGCCCACAGAAATAACTGGATCAGGTCTCGAGTGAGTAGAGCGCAGACCTGAGACCCAAGTTCTCATTTCATTTCAGGCTGGGAGTGGGTCCAAATCATTCTCCCTCTTCTAAGACATGGCCCAAGTCCCTGAAGTCCCTTAGACTTCAAAGGAGACTCAGATCAAGCCTTTAATAGCAAGACACACTGTGAAAGGGTCAGGATTCTGGCAGGGTGTAATCTAATGTACCCTGAAGCCAGCTACAGCCTTTGCAACAAGCCCTTGAAGCGTTTTATGATAGATTAAAAAGCAATATATATTTAAAAGTCAAATTGTCAAAACTTTCTCTTTAATATACTTTAAGGACTTTGCTACTGCTGGCATACTGCTAGCTTTTAAGTAAATCTGTATTACATGAGTAGCTAATGCAAATAGCTAGTTTTATATAAAAACATTTTACTTTAAGCAACATGGCTAAGGATATAAGTACCATATTTCCTTTAATGTGTTGTAGCTGCATTATATATTTCGCTTACATTTTTATGTAATTATAGGTACAAATTATTCACATTTGGTCTTATGAAGCCCTGAAAAGTTATGTCTCATGAGTCAGCATGTAATTTCCTTCTGCACAAATTGCAGAATTATGCGTCGAAGCTAAGTACATTGAATAATGGTAATTTACAATTGAATTTCTATGGATTTACATATTACAACCACATTAATGCCAAAGGAATCCACAATATTGTCAAATAGGTTAATAATGGTTACTGTTAGCACAGAGAATGCCAGAGGAATTAATAATGATTAGCCACTTATTTCAAATGTATGCAAAATTATGCAGTTACCTTGAAATTATGAAAAATTTTTTAAATGTAGTGCAAAGACTGGAAGGTGAATGTCTTTGTTAGGAAGGGTTAGCCACACAAAACTGGGGTGGCCGTGCTGGTGCTGGAGCGCAGACAGTGGGATGTCTCTTATAGGCTTCTGGGGGCTCTCCTAGGGAGCGCTGCCCAAGTTCGAAAGCTCCAGGAAACTTGACACTCCTGAACCTGTAGAATTTTTCCTGCTTTCCAAGGTATTTCCTGTCATCGAGGCTTGCAGTTCTGGTGTCCTGCTCCATTCAGCTTTCTCCTTCCTTTCTCTCAATACACGATGCCAGACCAGCAAAATTCTGTACTTACGCCTTTGTACTATCTTAAAAATCTCTCCTCCTCAGCTCTCCACTGCTAAAACATCTGTTCATGAAGTCAAGTTAAGAGACTCCTAGTGACTTTGAACTGGCTCATAAATAACCTGCCTGCCATCATTCTAATTCTTTCTCAAAATACAGTTTGTCCATGGGAAGCTTCAGAAATAAGCCACCAAAAATTGATGTTGAGAAATCGGTACCACTTGGAGATGAAACCTTAAATCTAGACCCAGTGCACTTCTGCACTGTGGTGTCAGCTTGAGAGCTTCAGTGCAGGCTCCTTTCAGTTGGCTGTTTTCCCCTTTTTAAATGCAATCAGGTGCACTGAACCTAGACAGAAAGTCTTGTCTGCTGGGGGTTGGGATGAGGCCACAAATATCTTTGAACAGGGGCAACAGGGTCAAATTATGGAGCTGAGGCTCCAGTCAGTCTGTCTAGCGCATGGATGTTCAGCCTGGGGTCAGTATTGGAGGCCAGTGATGACCTGTCTTTCGTGGACTGTCAGACAGATGGTCAGTGCAGGTGAGAAGCAGAGTTTGAGCAAGGAAAAAAGACTCCCACCTCAGGAAAATTGCAGCTAATGTGCTAATTTGCAATTTTTTCCAGACTGTTTCCATGCTTGTGGTACAGTATTAACGTTCAGCTCCTCATGTCTGAGTATTCACATACAAGGAAATGCAGAGGCACAAAGAAACTTGGTTGTCTTATAGCTGTTTTATGAATTGGTGTGGCAAACCTTATTTACGTCTCTCCTGAGAAGAGAATGCAAATAGCAAACATTCTGGAGTGCATGGGGAAGGGAAATAAAACCTACTGCAAATGGATGAGGCCTGTCATTTGTACAGTCATTAATATTTAACTTTCCTTTTTCACAGGCTATTACCACTTGAATTTGTGGGATGCCAAAGCTTTTCTGCTTTGGATGAAACATAGATTTGATGCTGGCAGACTTGAAAGGTGCTCATTTTTATTTTCCTGATCACAATACATGCAATGCATTGCAGACAAGTTTACAACAGAAAAACGTGCAGCCCTGGTCCTTGGGAGCCTGGGTTCTGCAGTGGGCTTTGCATTTCACCCTACCTGGGTTAGCTGGGGGAAGATGCATCTCAACCTCATACAAAAGTTTTTTACCCTCTGCTCAGCATGAGTTAATGGCGTCTGAGCTGTAGGAGTATGTAATAATATTTTGATCATAGAAGGAACTCACTTTGCTAATTGTTTCAGTGTGTTCAGAGTGGATGGGCACATTTAGCAGCTGCACAGAACAAAATGAGAATTCACACCTGCTTAAACAGAGAGAAGGAATGGATGAAATAAGATATGTTTGTTTCTTCCTGCTTCATTCAGAGCAAGTGTTTGCTAGCTGTTAAAATGGATGCTATACAAGAATATTTTACAGCCAAAGGTGTTTTTTTAATTATGAATTATGGTTTTGTGCAATAAGAAAAAGAGGTAATCCATGACAGCACCTGGTCTCTGTATAAGCAAATGGCTAATAAGCCAATTCCAGAAAGCAGCTGGTTTGCTTTCTTCACCAGAAAAACAAAAGCATGCTTAAGCTTTGATTTAGGAAAACCTTTTGATGAACAGGAATGGTGTAAGGAAAAATACTCTTCTAGTCAATTTGCACATTTTATGGGGATCCGTCTAGAAGGTGGCTGTTACAGGAAGATAAGGATTCTAATTTTGTAATTGAGTGCACTCTGAAAAGACAATTAGGAGCTAATGTGATAAGTAATTGTAAATTATAACAGCAGAAGAAACCTGATTCACAGTCCTCTGTGAAAACTGTATTTGTGTATTCAAATGATGCATCTGTACTTTTATATCCCCTGCATGTACATTTTATTTAATAAAGCTAGAAAAAAATTTCTGTACAGTTTTGATTAAAAAACAAATTCAAAAATAATGCTGGGGTGCAAATGTATATCAGCCTCAAGTGAATCTCAGTGCAGTACTGGATTAATATGAGATAGGATATAATTTGGCAGGTCTGCCACTTAAGAGTATGTATGGGTGTAGTGCTTGCTATCTCTAGTCTTATGAGATTTGCAGGATATGATCTATGTCTTGTCAGGGATAAATGCCCAAGTCAGTGAAGAACAGGTGGAAATTTTAGTGCCTTTCTTATAGCAAGAGGACAACATTGGGACCTGTCTGCATAAACCCTTATGGTGCAGGTTACAGTAGTAGCTCCAACACCAAGGAGCTGGAGCCCCAGGCTAAGGAAAGATGCTTCTTTGCTTATGGTGCTGGCTTACTGCTAGGCAGGTGTATGTATGGTTCCTTAATGTGCCCTGTGGTTTTTTTCCTTGCTGTAGACTTTCCACTTGGTATTGCTTTTATTTCTCATCATTAAAGTGAAGATAGTATTTGTATACCACCAGGGAAGAAGTGAGGAGTTGGAACACTGGGGTTATAGGGAACTAAGTACCTTGTGTCCACTGACAAGGTGTCCCAGCTGCTCTAACGCTTTCCCTCTCTGGTTGGGTCTGCTCTGGCTTCGCATAGTGTTCTGCTGTAAAAGGGTGTCAAGAACAAATATCTCATTGCACTTACTGCTTTAGGCAGGTTAAAAAACTTCCAAGGACCCTCTGTCAAACATGGCTAGAGCAGGCTGTAGTTGAGATTCAAATAACTGTTCACAAGCTCTTTCTGCAGTGTTTTAGTCAGCTTTTTTTTTTTGTGTGTGTGCTTAACTCTGTGAGCAAACTTTTTCAGTCTCTTTTCCTAAGGCTTTTAACCAAGCTCTTATATTTAAGCATTAAAGTGGTTTCAAGGAGCTAAAGGTTTTTTATTTTTATTATTATTATTTTTTTAAATAAAAACATGGGTCCTCTGAAATGCCATGTTTTCTTAGCCTCCTCATTAATCCGTGCTCCTAGGTCCCATGCTACGTAGTGTGGCAGCTAGAGCTGGTGCAAAGACTTTGGTTTATTCCCTGTACTCTCCTGTCCACACCTGTACCTGGCCCAAGATGGGGGGAAAGCGAGGATGCTCTCCCTGCACCATATTAAGTAGATGGGAATGCTCTTGTGGCAACCAGCAACTGCAAGGGAGTTTTCTTACCCTTCTGCTTTTTGACCTGAATCTATGCAAAAGGCAATAAAGGCTCAAATTTTTCTACTCTTCAACCTGAAATGTAATAATCTTAATTTCCTGAAAACAATTTCCATGTGTTCTGCATTAGAGAAAGCAGTTGTCGGTGTGCCATAGTTACTTGTACATATTTTACCTAATAGGATTTAATTCTGGAAGGATTTCCAGTGTTTTTTAATTTGTAGACCATTCTTCAGCTTTGCATTTCTCAGGGGCTAGTTTCAGCCTTATCCAACTTTTAATTAAAAAACCAACAGAAGCAGTATGGTTTACAGGTGCTTAGGAAGGTCAAGCAATAGTGGTCTTAGGAGCACTTGGTTTAAAAATTACTGATAGGTGGTATTGTTCAGCAGCTTGGTTTTGTATTTAAACAGCCTCTTACTCCGTGATAAGACGATGCATCACATCTTGACCGAAATATTTTTTTATTTTGAATTTTAACTTCTGCAGTGTTTTGCAGAAGCTCTCAGGAAACTCAACAAGATCCAGTAATTCTTTCCCTTTAGAAACTTTCACCAATTTGATATCTTTGGCCTCACTTGATGCTCAAGTTGTTGCAAGCATTCTTATTTTTTCAAGATCAGATCTGTTTAAGAATAGATTATTTTGATATATAATTCTTTTTTTCCTAATAGTTTTCCAGTTACTAGATCTCCTCATCTGGTATTTTTATGGTCAGTCACAAAATTATTAACTTTACTGGATAGATTTCAGTTATTTTCCTATAAAATAGTTGTTTAGCTGTGGATACAAGTTTTTAAAGCATTCCTGGCTTTCTTAAGGCCCTTTATCTAAGGGGTATTCCTGTGCCTTTGTCTATGATGCTGCTAACATCACCTTAAAGAAATTAGCTTTTCTTACTTATTTCCATGCTTTTATGATGCTGGTCTCTCTCAGCTCTTTGTGGCTTTATTTCAGAATCATAATTATTTGGGATCTTTTTTTCTTATGTTTTATTCTAACTTGAATGTTAGCCTTTCCTTCATGAAGTAATGCTATTAGAAAATTTCTAAGTTCAGAAATAAGAAACGTTTTGAATTCCCAGACTACAAGGACACATTGGAAAATGTGCCCCCCATTTTTCAGATGTTCCTGTAACTGTAGTTAACAGAGGTTTCACATGTAACCCTTTAATCTGTACATATAACCCGTTATATAGTTGTTTGAAATATCTTTTATGTGATCCTTGTGATAACAGCAGTTCCCTAAGAATCTTGTGGCAGTAATAATAATTCAATTAATGAAAGTGTAACTTTCTTGCTTTTCCCTGTTTATGTCTCAGCCTTTGTAGAGAGCATTAATCAGAATATTTTCTGGCGTGTCAGAGTATGAAACTGTCACAACAATTAGTACTTGTAGTAATATAAGTGAAAGCCCATGTAAACCAGATTAAATACTTGTGTGACTTCTTAATGTGAATCATAGATCTTAGGAACTGGCCCATTAGAAAACAGTCCTTTTCCATTGCAAAGAAACGGGGAGTAAAATTGCCATGTGTTGGTCCCATACCGGCAGCCAAATGCTGGACTCTGAAATTCATTTTTGAAAGCAAACCCATCCTTGATCAGGGAAGAGTGCAAACTGATTAGTTTATCACTGCTGAAATCGGACTAGCCCTTAAATCCATCAAATCTGTCATATTACTTCTCTCAGTTCCCCCAGTCTCTAGACTCGGAACTGCTTCAGATACGGCAGTGCCAATTTAGCAGGTGTTAAACCTACAGTAATTTTGTGTATCAGCATTTTTTTTACTTGATAATAAAACTCCAGCAGTAGTGGAAGTTGCTAGTACATGGAGACTTTAGTGCCACCATAAAAACAGCATTGTAGAAAAATAGCCTTAAGCTGAGAATGGATGAGTAGTTTCAAAGTTGTTGTACTGTACCTCCAAACAGAGCCAGGATGGGAGATCTGAGCAGAATCCCAAATGTTACCATTCTCTCAAGTTTTGTTGATATATGGTAAAGGACCATGTTGTGATCGAGTTGAAAATACGCTGCTGTAGTGCAATTTGTTATATAAAGCTAAACTTCCTGGGTCCTACATACAGTTCTCTATTCGAAGCTCCCTAACGTGGTATTTATTGGCAGTAACTGTCCTCACACCAGACAGCTTTCTCCAAGCCTGCGTTGTTTGTCCTCATGCCTACCGGTTCTCCTTCGGTAAAGATCTGCTGCAGGGAAAATAAAGCAAAACAAAACCACAATGGAAGAGCTTATTTTGCTTTGAAAGAATTTAAAAGTACGGGCACGGTCAATTAAAAGAATTCAGTACATATGAAGGCTCCTGAAATCTCTAAGTGACTCGCCAAGCTAGGGGATGTTACTCCAATTTTATATATTTCTTAATCCCACCTAAAGATATTTCACAAGCAACTAACTTGCACTGTGTAGCTTGGCAGTTTTGTTCCTGTAAATACTGTGATGGAATCTATCTATATAGATATGAATTAACTACACTTTGCAAACTTTTCTGGACTTCTGGAGGTATAAATGAATATATTCCAAGTGTGCAGTTAGCAGGTTTAGATGTAGGCAAAGCAGCTAAAAAGCCATCGTGGTCTTCCACACACTTCTTTGACACACTCCCATGCGAGAGGCCTGCCCTCGGGGCAGGGGCAAAACTGTAACACAGCTGCCTTCTGTGTCGGATCGCTGTCGTTCAAGCTATGAGATGGTTCTCCGTTACCAAAAAAGAGGATTGGGATGTGCACAAGTCAGCAAAACAGTCTGATGCGATGCTGGACAGGCAGCAAGCCTTCATACACTGCCCCTTGGATCAAAAAGCTAATCATAGCAACAGTACTATAATACTGTTCTAATATAACAATATTAGAACAAAATGATCCTATTATAATCTGGTATTTTTCAGGAAGAGGATAAAGGGAGATGTTTTTGTCAAGTCATAGAATTAGAAAAAGTCAGGCATGATCCTGAAATGAACTAGTACAGGAAGCCCTTCAAAATGTGGAATTTCTGGCCCTTCTCTATACATTGTTTTGAAAAGGGATCTTTGGGGAAAATCCATGTGTGTGGGAGTATGAAGAAAACACGAAAAACTTCTACCTACATCAGGGAACATACTAGCAAATAAGGTTTGAGCAGTATTAAGCTGATGTCTGCTGTGTGACACCGCATCCCTGGACTGTTTGCTTCAAGAAGCTTTAAGTGTATACAGTTTCTAGAGTAATTATGATGAGGCATGTTTTTAAAATGATGGGGCAGGTCTTGAAATTCTTCATCCTTTCTGCAGATGGGCTGAAGGTGGATCTTATTACCATATTTAGACAGCTGAATTTGGTCTGGGACAGTAGTGAGAGATTCAGGTGCCTAAATTCCTAGAATTTTTTTTCTAAGTAAAAATCCAATATAGAGTCTGTGTTTAGAAACTACATCTGCAAAGACAAAGGCCTGGTCTGAGTCGCCTTGAAGACTTGTCCCTGCACATGATAATATATATGAGCACATAGTTGCACTATGGATTTTAAATCTTTTCCTTAAAAATTGGGGACAGATTCTGTGTGTTTTAAATGATGGTTGTCAAGTCAGTGTGATGAAAACTGCATGAGTCTTTTGCTGGGTTAGCAAGACTCTCCTGTAGCTAAAGGCAGAATAAAAGTGGTGGCAATGGTGCTGTTTTTAGTGAGATCATAACTGTATGCAGTAATGTCAATTGGGGAATTACTATATATCAGCCTCAGGTGAACTGGCCATAGGATTTCCAAAACATTTTCTTTTAACATATTGTTCCTGAATGTTACTCAGGTTCCTGCTGATGTGGAAGTTGCCATGTGTACCTAAAGGCTGGGCCCATCACTTACCTCTTTTCTCAAAAGCATTTGCCTATCACTACTTTATGAACCTCATCAAGGAGCACTTTGCTGTTTAAAACCTCTCTTGACTGTAGAGTGATTTTAATTACATTCAATTAAATGTCTCTTGCTTAAAAAGGAAGAAAAAAAAAACCCCACAAGATTTATTCCATTGATGAAAAGAACTGCAAATGCCATCTAAAAATGATGCTGAATCGGATTCCTCAGGGACACTCGCCTCATTCAGAGGAACTCTCTCGGTTACAGGTGTATTGTTTATTAGACAATAATAGCTCTGTTATTTCTTCCTCAAGCAGGTAAAAGCCTTTTGGCAATTTTACACTGCTGAAATGCCTGTCACGTTAGAACCTCTTACAGGAAGCTAAAATGGTGGTACGAGATTAGCATTAAAATTTTAAAGCTTTTGGGTTTCGCGAGATACTGAAAATCGTGATTTTTGTAAAAACATACATAAAAAGATTAAAAAAACCCCCACAAGGTCAGAGGTGAGCTCGTTCTGGGTGTGGGTTTTTGATTTGGTATGCTCAAGTTTCTAAACCTATCCGAACTGCCTAATTACCGTGAAACTTTTATTTATTTTTTTTTTACAAAAAGAATTGCTGGAGACTTATCAGTAAGAATATGAAGCAGCACAAGTTACCTTCAGACTCCCTTAAGCCTTTGATGTGGCGTGTGTTTGGAGCGTCCGCTCGCTGAAGGGACGCGGTGCCGCGGCTGTGGCGGCGATGGATTCCCTGCTGCGCGGGGGCTCCCGGCTGCTCCTCTTGCCGCTCTGAACCGCAGTGATTCACTGTCGAGCCGACCAAAGCCCTCAATACGCTCATTACCCAACCCGGGAGCGAAGCGGTGTGGAGAGGATGGGACTTGTGGCTATGCTAAGCATCTAGGAGAATTTTCAGCCAAAAAGAGAAAGAGGAGCCTGAACGAGTCTCTTTGCCTTAGAATTCAAAGGAGGTTTTATGTTTGTAATGGCTTTAATTAAAATGACACCTCCCCGGGGTGTTTCACAGGTGCTATCAATCTCCCGTCCGATCTTTAGCTGTCTGCTGTGCCTCAGACGGGCCCCACTGCYTTCTCTTGCCGGTCACGCATTTTCAGTGGTGCGAAGCGATTGAAACCACGCGGGCTCCTCCACGCCGGGGGCGCCTCCGGCTCGACCCCGCGGGGCTCCCCCCGGGCTGTCGCCTGCTGCCGGCAGCAGCGCCCGCCGCCGCTGGGCGTTGGGGCTGGCGTGGTGGGGGCGAGCGTGGCGTGCTTTCTCCTGGGTAAAAAGTTAATTTGGGCATCTGCCCTGATCCTGCTGGGAGTGTAGAAGGTTTTCATGGTCAGAAAAAAGGGCTGGTTAGCAAGCTGTTTATGAAAATCAATAGTAGACATGATGGATGAATCTTTGAAAATGATTTTTTTTTTTTGTTCTTTTATTTCTCATTTCTCCTTTTTTCTTCTGTCCTTTAAATTATATTTGGAAGAAGCTTTTCTATTTTCTGGTAGACTTCTTTCTTTGAATCAAAGAAACGTTGAAAAGCATCAGTCCATTGGCCTGGTTATATTTCTTTCAACTAACAAACCAAATCTGTGGGGTGGTGGTGTTGTGTGTGTGGTGTGGTTTTTTTTTTGTTTTTTTTTTTTTTTAAGAGGAATATTTCACATAACGACACTGTACCTGCTCATTCTTCTACTAATATTTCAGGCCTCGGTATTCTAAATTTGAAAAAATATGAATCCCACAAATAACCTTCACTGTAATCTTTATCGGTCTGATTTATGTTTAGTGTTTTCTAATAGTAAAGTAATGGCTATAAAGGACTTGGGAATGATAAATATTTAGAAGCATTTAGAAGCATAATGTGCTTAATCTGCAGCCATTTTAGTAGTGCTTCATAATGTTTTGCCTTAGCTTTTTTTGTCTTTTCTCTGTGTTAAGATAGGATTTTGTGGCCACCTGTTTGCAATTGCTGGTTTGGCTGCGAAAGAGTTGGTGTCAATGGTTTGTTTTTGTTAATGGTTTGGAGAAAAAATAGCAATCTAGGAGACCTAGCTAGTGGGCTGAGAGAAGTCCTAGAAACTGCCCTATCCAGAGAGGTTAGCTCAACAGATGATTCTATTATTTTAATTTTTTTTTTATGATTTTAGTATTTCCCTTGGTAGTAATGCCAATTCTTTGGAAGGGGTGAATTTTGATTACATGTAATGTGTGGATCTTGACAGCTGAAGAGGTCTCGGAAGCCTTCTGCTAGAAGCGTGAGGGCTTCTGCCTCCTTCAAGTATTCCATTATCTGAGACCTGATACCCGATGAATTTGTGAAACAGCTCCCTGGTGTTTAATGACAAATGCTTTCAGTTACACTGCTCACAGCTCAATTAACAGAAAAGTTCTGGAGAAGGAAGGTTTAATTAATTTTAATACGATACAGGACTTTGTGAAAAATTTTCTTTTACAAAGATTATGTGCTGAACTGGTTTTTTTGGCTATAAGATATTTTCAAAACATACAATTACAAATTAGCACGAGTTACCTTTGTTTTGTCTGCAAGTACAAAAAATAGGTACTACCCTGGGAAAAAATCCCAAGTTTTCATCTGTTTTGAGGAGATGTATCCCTGGTTTGTAAAGCCAGCTGGAGAATAGCAGACCCTTCAGTTCTGCACTGAGCCTTGGGGCTGTCGTTTTTGATAAAACAACAGGATGATAATATTTGTTTTACATGTTTTCGAGCCCTAGCTAAAACAACTACAGTTGTTGCAACAAAATGTTTCCAAAGTTGTGTTTTCTACTGAATTCCTTTTGGAAGGAATCGCTGTCTTATGTAGTGTATCATTTAAAATGGGGGTGTATTTATTTTCAGTGGAGATGGAGCTATTTTCAGTGGAATAAAATCAGTTCTTTGGGGGGCGTGGAGGAGAAGAGAAGCAAAAGAATGTGTAAACTTTAACCCTTAGAAGAAAAATGCGTATGTGACAGGCGTGTGTGTGTGTATCTATATCCTTATTTATAAGTGCAATATATGAGGTCAATATATGATTTTCACAACTCTGTGTAAAGTCTCTGAACAAGCCCTGCTGCCCTCTGGGCTTGGCGCAGCACAGTGCCGATGCCTGGCCTTGTTTAAGGCTGATCTAGGCTGTTAAAGTTGGTAGAGGGAGAAGGGCGCTTCCCGGGGTCGATCCTGCCTCCTCTCGAGGCCCTGGAGGCAATCCACGCTGCAGGCTCGGGCACTGGGCTTCTAAGCAGCTGGGGGGAAAGGAAGGCGAACCCCACTGTCCACAAGAGATTGCCATTGTCCTGAAGAGCTCTAGGGTAGTGTTACTTGAATATTAGTTGCTCCTGAGATCTGGCAATGGGAGATTGTGGGAATGACCTGGCTCTCATAAAAAACAGTTTTATTTCTGTTGACTTTAACAGAAGTGTGATCAAGTGCTGAAGAAGGGATTATGAAGACAATCCTTGCTGCCAGTGGGCTAGCTAAGTACGATGCTCATCCTGCTTACGCTTCTCCCTTGCTCTGTGATGGTGCAGAGTTTTAAAAACTGAAATTAGCTTTAAAGGAGTGGAAAACAAGCTTCCACTACATTATGAAAGTCAAGAAAGCTGTGAGATTTTTGTCTGATTATTTCTTTTGGAAAAGTCCTAGAGATTAAATTCTTCTAGAGGTATCAAGAAAATAATCCACTGGTCGGAGTGATTGACCCAGGTAGAAGTTAAATAATAAACCAGATGTGGTGGCAATTCAGAGGCCTGTGTCTGTATTGGCAGGTGAGGTGTTATAGGAAAGCCTTATAGTCTTTTACATGGAAAAATATTTCAGTGCTCTCTGAATTTCAGTGCTTTGTGGTTCTTGTGATCACTTCAAGAATTCCTGTGTAATTTGGCACAAGTTTTTGTATGACATGTTTTTCTTTTCACGCTGAGCAAGGAGGAGCGTCACCAGGGTCAGATTGGGACATAGCAGTAGCGTGTTGCAGTGCCAGGTTGGTACTCACGCAGCACCTACTGGGATGCTCTGAGGCCAAGTCTTCTCCAAGGCGTCCGTTGGGTGAGAGAGGTCCGAGAGTATGTCGAGGTGATGAAAGAGCTAAGTTGGTTGTGTGGGCAAAAGAAATACATTTCTAGAAAAGCCAGCACCTTGGCTTTCCAAACAGAGAGTATGTTTGTTGCCTTAAGGAATTTCCAGGCCAGAGACACAAAACCAGAGAGGGAAGGGGAAAAAAGGAACAATAAGTAAAATGCTGCAGGTGACAACTGGTTATTCCCTGCTAACACAGGTTTATGTTAAGATATTTTAGTATAATATGGTTTTTAAATGTCAACCAATCGCTTCTAGGTGGTGTTAGTGTTCTAGCACTCCTAGCGTAAATTACGATATTTTTAAAATTTGAAGTTATCGAAGGGCTGCACAGGTTATTTGTTCAGGGTTTCAAGAGCATAAATTTGGAGCACGCGTCTAATTATAACAGTCATAAGCAAGAGTGTGTGGAATGTTCCAGCACATGAATCTCTAATGTTGAGTAATTCCTTATAAAAATGAGGCAGCCCATATGGGTGAACAGATGAAACACTGATAAACACTGTGAAATAGAGCAGATGTATGAGTCATGCCAAAGGTTCTTCATTCCTGATATTTACTGCCCATGAGGAGACAGCATTAATTTGAATTAGGCATCTCTGAAATTCTAGGTACTGAATACAATGATGCTGTTATAAACCTGAATCACCAGGGGTATTGCTATGAAAGGAGACTGATACTGTTTTAAGGCTGTATTTGTGGATGATGGTGTAATATCAGTTAGAGTTATCATGAAGGGAGTGTTGGATTGCCATCCTGGCTAATGTCATCTAAATAATGGAGTCGAATGTTACTTTGACGGTGTTCTCTGTAATGACTTTATTTCTATTGTTCAAAATAATTGGTGCATATTGGATAATTTAATCTAATGCGTATTGCAGCTGAAGAAAGACAGTTGCTTGTTACAGCCTGATTGACTTGAAGTATTCGGACTAGATAGGATATATCATAGCTGAGCAATAAGAAAGCATAGGTATTTAAGTGTTCTGTTTTTATGAATGGTCTTACACATTCATGATGAGTTATTGAGGGCAAATACAGCAGACGTGCATGTAGGTCCTTTGCTTGTATGCGAGTGATTAGAGATTCATGTGATTCAAGTACTTGCAAAACTCCAGAAATGATTAGTTGTTGTAATCAGATCCACTACCTTATGAGTTAATAAGTAATTTTAAGAGATTTTGGTGGTAGAAGTGTCACGATATACAGGCAGGTGTTTTGTTTGTTTGTTTGTTTTTCCCCTCCATTGACTTTTCACTGGGCTTCAGATTGAGCTGTGCTAAGGAAATATTTCTGTCTGTTCACTTACAGCTACCTGTACAGCCACAGCAGACACACACTCCTGAGCAAAGCCAAAATGAATCTCTTGCTCTTTGCTACAGTGAGGAAGGGTTTATCCAGTACAGCTCAATCCTTTGCTTGGGCCTCTTACGGTCTCTTAGGACTGTAGAGAGATGAATACTGGGTTAGACTTCATTAAATTTGCTATGTTTTTCTTTGTAACAAAGCTATAAGACCTTGCAGTTTGACAGATACGTAGGTGTTGGAGCACAGGTAATGGGGTTGGAGTCTGTGGCTGATTCTGCTGTTGCAGAATCGGAGGAAATGCAAGCTACCTTATTGCATTGAGGAATGCATATCAAGCTGTAGTAATCTGATTGATTATATTCAATATTGATGCAGGCTTTTTTGCTACAAGACTGGAAAGGGTCTTTTGGCATGTAGATGATAGAAGTGTCTAATAGCTTACGCAGCTAGTGTTTCTGTAAGCATTAAAATAGGCAAGATTTATTTTGAAGATATAATTCATATCGGAGAAGCCCAACCCATTAACTGCCTGTTAGCCGTGATGGCATTCTGCAGAGTCTCTTGGTTGTGTTCAATAAAGAAATAAAACCTGGACTGTTATACACATGCTAAGATAGGCACTGATTTCTTAGCATAAAAACTGCGTGTTTACTCAGGATTTGTGACCGATTAGTTAAAATATATTGAATAACAAAGTTGATCTGTCCAAAGGATTTGCAAGTGGAATAGATAAAAATGTGTGTTTTACGAAGACTAACAAAAAACAATGGGGAAATAATTTGTAGTGAATAATTTATTCATGAAACTTCCTTTTTGTTCCCAAATTTGTTGCAAACAGATGGCAATAGTCTGGAATGTATTCGAAGTTGTTCCTGTAACTTTTCTGAATAACTCTTCATCAGGGCTCACTGGTAAGCTGAACGTCTTTTGTATAATTTGAGCAATTTTGATTGGATCAGCGATGTCACCAGAGATCCTGCTCCCTGATTAGAGACATGAAACTCTTGGTACAGTGCTCTTCACTTGAACCCAGGCTAATTCCCTGTGGTATTTTGCCAAATTCCTGTATATAGATGATACTTTATCTGGGGGCCAGGCAGGGATCAGCAGAGCAAAAGTAATTAAACTTGATGTGCAGAAGGGGAAACTTTTTTATTTTCATTCTTTGCAGATTTCTGCCAGGGTGGAAGCAGGCTGAGCAGCCCCAGTGTGACGGCTGAGCCTGCCTGTCCCTTGCCCTGCAGACGTGCAGGAGCACTGAGGAGCAATTTCTCGGCACGTGTGAGAAGGGGAGGGCTGCCAGAAGATCCATACTCAAATAATTTCTCAAGTAGCAGCACCTTCTACTGTTTTGTAAACCACGATCTGCAAAATGCGGCTCATAGTGTATACACGTGGGCTTCTCATGGTGTTAAATTGGGGTCAGCGTGCTGCAGCATGGTCGCGGAGGTGGCGTGCAGGCAGGATCTGCGTGGCACTGGGACCCGCAGTGCTTTGTGAAAGCTCTCCCGGGAGTGCCGGCTCTCAACTTCTGAAACCAGCAGGATCTTGAAAGCGTGGCCTCATGCAGAATAAAACGCTGCTGACGAAGCAGCTGGCAACAGTTGGCCTTTTCTGAGGATGAGCACTTCCTGACTCCTGCTGGGTTTCTGCTTAACCTATACTTTGCAAAATAAAAGTGTAGTCTGGCATATCTGCTGGGAGCATTGCCACTCTTAGGGCCCATCGGTGTAGGGGGGAAAGAGATAAAGTGCTTTTTAATCTCCGTAGGTCTGACAGCACTCTGCTCCATTACTACACATCTGATGGCCAGTGAATCCTAGAAGCATGCTAAGCCATTGACTTAAGTGTATACTTAAGTGGTTTGCAAGATCAATATCCCCTTAAATGTAGATCAATGCAAGATCAATGGCTTAGAGGCCAAATTTTTCATAAATGATAGGAGCAGAGAATGGTAAAACACTCCTTCAATTGGCTGCTCTGTTTTCTTTCCTGTAATAATGTTGCACCATCTTTTATATAAGGGACACTGTGTCATATTAGATTGCTTACAGCTCCCTCCATATAATAGTTAATAATAACTCTGTCAGTATTGTGGAGAGACATGTTTTGTTTTCCTGGAGACGTTTAGGGAGTATGCAGCAGTAAGTAATACTTATGTAATCTAAATTCGTGCTCTATCCAATAGGGCTGTGTCTAAGGTACATAAAATAATGCTTCACAAAATGCATTTATTGCTATAACTGTCTTTTTTTTTCTAGTTCATTTGTTAAGCTAAGTAATGATGTGTAGCTGCTTACACTGAGGTAATAACAATTCTTTTGCATTCTTCATTCTTATGATCTTTTCTTCTCCGCCTTAAATATCAATATTCTTTGAGGGCTTTGTTAAAAGAAGTCTCTGACATTGGTAACATAGTTTCTTTTTCAAAAAAAAAAAAAAAAAAAAGTCTCTAGCTGTTGCAGCTATTACCTGAGGAGATGAGACAGCATAAAACAAGAGCCTGCTCTGAAAGACTGTTGGGTTTATTCTTTTTCCTTTGAAATTCAGACATTAGAAACATTAGAACATTTAGAAAACGTTAATGCCATAGAAAACTCATCTATAGTCCAAAATAAAAAAAATAATTTCTAAGAGGAATGTCACCTTCTGAACAGGACTATAATAAAAATTGCTCAGTAATATATGATTTGACTTTTATTGACAAATCTAAAATCTAGACTCTAGATTCTCTGCTAATATGAAGGAAAACAGTGAATATTTGCCTTAAATGTGGATAGCGCTTCTAGACCATCCTGAATGAAACAAGTCATCAACTTCAGAAGTTGCATCTTGAGAATTTTTCCCCTGTAATCAAGAACTGAGGTGTAAAATGGATAGCAAAAAAATTTGTAGAAAAGCTTGTCTGATGGCAATTAGTATTGTGCCCATCAGTGGAGCTAAAGCAAGTTTTTGCCATTGTCTAAATCTGTAGACATGGCACCTACCAAACAGCCTTAAGTTACTTGGTTGCAGCACGCTAAGAGGTGATGTTTGATGCATTTGGGAGCTTGTGAGGTGCTGTAGCTCTGCCTGTGCGTCTGACTGATTGGCGTTTGCCTGGTTGGGGAGAGCCAAAGTTGTGTGCACGTTTCTTCTTGAGGTGCCATTTCTCATTGAAAATCTCTGCAACACAAATATTAGCCTAAACATAAACTAATACAATTTGAGTCCTTTGACTTTCAGACCTGTTACAGAGAAGGCAAGGTTATATGGCTATGTGTCTGTGTGGTGGAGAGGCAAGTCGGTGTTGTTGCATGGTACCATAGGCATCTCAAAAGGGTAGTTCATGTTCCTCCAGGCTCTTCCAACAGAAGAGTTGGAGCTGGCTTTTAAGATGTGCTTGTGCTGCTGCCTGCCATGGAGCTCTGTGCACTGTAGCAAAACCCAGGCTGCAGCAAGCCATCCCGCTCAGCCATAGCCGCAGTGCAGCGGCTGAAGTCTTTTGTGTTTTTTGAAGGATGCAAAATTGCTCAGATTGACTCCTGCGTGACCCCTTCTTGGCTCAGATCTTTTCTAAAAGCAGTGTAAAAAAAGGAAAGAAATCCTTATAAGAGAATATCTCTATTTGGGTGTTTTCCTTTTCCAGTTTCAGTATTTGTTGCACCTTTGGTTGCTGTTGTGATGGATTACCCCATGGTCCTTCATATATCCTAGGCAAAGTTGCAGGGAGGAGACAAGTTCTCAGCTTTTGATACTTTCAGAATAGAGTATATGACAACCGCAATAAATATGTGGTTGCTTCTGAGGCAGCTCATGGAAACAGAAGTACTTTAACTGACAGTGTTTTCAGCAGCACAGGCCCCAGGGAGTGTCAGACAAAGGAAGGATTCCACAAGAATATAGGAAACAGAGTTCTTTTCAATTGTTCATATTTTCATTGTTTCCATTTTTGAGAATGGCATAAATTGCTTGACATAGACTTGGTTTAGTTTTGAGGATTTTTGTATGATCACTTTTGTTTAAAGAATATTAGAAACACCATTTGAAATGGTAACTAGGCTGCGAATTTCAAAGGGCTAGGAACTGACTGGAAGTAAAATGGAGTTGGGAACTTGAACCCTCCGGCAAAATCTTAGTTCTCATGTCCATCATTAAAATTGACCTGTAAATAGCTTAAGGGCAAACAGAAGGCAAATTAATTTTTTCCCCTGTGTACTAGAATAAAAACACATATTTCAGGAAAGCTGTACCTCGGCTTAAAGGAGAACTCGGATTTAATAGGATACCAAAGTTTGGGGGGAGAAAGATAGATGAGGATGATGCCTTGATGAGACCACAATGTTGTGATGTAGTTGCAAAGCACCCATCATATTGCGTCACCATCCATTTGTTTTGTGGCTTCCGTGGTGGTTTGGACAAGGCCAGCAGTTGGTACAAAGTTTTATTCTATTTAAATGACCAATACTTTTTCTTGGCTTTGCTGTGCTTGCTGTCATTATTTAAAATATATGATCTGAAACATACACCTGTCATGCTTTTTCTGTTCTGTAACCTCATTTTACAGCAAAGTTTAGGGGTTGCCCCTCTTCCATGTAGGCGTAAAGAATGGCAGACTCGTTCTGTGATAATTGTGGCCCTACTAGGTAACAGGATATGAATATTGCATGTTGACCTCAGTGATGGGGGCTTACTGTATGAGTTTGCGTAACAGTGGGTTCTTAGGAGGCAGGATGGCTTGAGAGGACCATGACTTGCGGAGCAAAGGGTGGCCTTGGGTTTCTAGATTGACCTCCTGTTGAGTTTATCCCACTTTTATGGTGTAGAAGGAGAAAAACCTGGGAAGCGATGGCTGTGAAAGGAGTCTGTCTCTCTTGAGGGAGGTGGTTAAGAGGACTCTCTTGCCAAACAGGAGGTAGTTCCTGTGGGAGATCTTCTAGACGTGCAGACGCTTTCTTGGGTCTCTCACAAAATTAAGCTTGCCTTGATTATCCCCAGGAGATGGTAATCTCTGGATAAGAGACATATGTGAAAACTGTTCGTTTTAATATGCTCTTTCTGTTATGTCTTATTCCTGCTGGGAGAATAAACTATTTTGAGCATAAGCGGATTCTTTGGTTACAATGCGCAGTGGGAAGAGCAGCATGTGTCAAACTCTATCAGACCTGGAGTACACAAAGTGCTGAGGAGATGTGGCCCAGGAGTGGAGAAGGGTTGAATTTTGGCACAGCAGAGTAGAGGAGGGATGGGTGTAGAGAGGAGTGCACAACTCTCCCTGGAGACATCAGTTTGCACCCAAACTTGTTTGCAAATTCCAATTCATAGGCCTCACAGAGGACTTAGCAGGTGAAATGTCTTGGTGTTATCCATGGAGGAAAGATGATGGTAGTGGTACCCTCTGATCCCAATACTGATATAACTCTTTGACCTCTTGCTTTTAAAGCTGGGTCTTTGAGAAATACCCTCTTAAACTAGAGGGAACACATCTTCAAAAATAATACACCTGTTTATTTTAATACACCACAGTGATATTCTACTAAAGTATCTCAAAAGAAGTTTAACATAGACCATACTTATTGCTAGATATTTTCAGAAGATGAACCCAGGATGAAGGGGAAGGAAAGTTTCCTGTGCTAATTTTATTTTATGTTGACATCAATGATACAGATTTTGATCTGTGTTGTTTTTGTTCTATTCAAACTTAAAATATTTTCACTTTCCAGAATATGTTTGAAACCGATTATAATGCAATGGTTTTCTGGCACTTATTTTCAGGGGCAAATATTTATTATGGCTGAATAAACACAAATACCATACCTTAAAATGCTGCTACTTGTTTATAAATTATGATATAATTCTTTAAGAAACTGGGAATCAGTAGTCTTACAGTATGTTGAGGCTTCCTTGTGTAAGCCAGATGCATTTCTGTGAGCCTCCCTTCTCCCCATAAAACAAAATCCCCAAACTCAGTAACCTCTACCCCTGAAGTAATTGGCAAGCTATTAAATACTCCTGGAATTTAACACTTTGCTTTGAGATGGATAGTAGCGCTCTATGAGAATCACAGCACACAACTTGCCTAGCCCTTTTGTCTTCCAGTAGATTGGAATCTAGTTATTACATCCATGGATATGACAGAAGATTTTTAGATTACTTTAGAGATATACTTGTGGAAAAACTTTCTTTTATATAAACTGTATATGTTGCACAAAATCATCTTTCTTCCCATCCACTTCAGATAAGAACTGTGTGCAGTGGGTTAGAATTTTAGTTTCTGTGTCCTGACTCAAGTGCAGGATAGCCCAGAAGAAGACAGGCAATGACTCTTGGTAGGAGGTGCAAGGTATGCATCTAGAATTGCACAAATCAAATTTTACTGCACTATTTTAAAATTTTTCATTGTCCATCATAGGAGATGTCTTCCACTAAATACACTCTGTAAAGAGAATGGGAATGCATAGCAATGAAAGAACAGTTCCTGTGAGTCACTGCAAAGGCACTTCAGAAGCAAAACATCTTGAGTTTTGGCTGAAACGTGTATGATTCCTCCCAGTTTTAACGGTATTATTCTTTATATATGACTCAAAACACAGGAGGAAATAAGGATGGGCCAGAAAGACACACTTGTATTCAAATGAGATTTGACTCTTGTGGAAATGAAGGCAAGAGGATCGCTCCCACGCTATGAGACTGTGCTCCTTTGTGGTGTTAGCACCTGAGAGAGACTAGCAAATATAAACGGATGGGAAAGGCACTGTGCAAAGTAAAGCGTAGATCTGTTTTACTTCCAAGCTGAAGCTGGGATGGTCTGAGGATATAAACAAGGGATGAGAATTTGACTTACAGCACCGCAGTGTCCATTTAGGGATGAAATGGCAAGAGTCTACTTTAATGCATAGATTTCTCGTGTCTGGAGTGTTGTCAAATAGTTAGATCAGAGAAAGAGAAAAGGAAGGCAAAGGAGAGCTGCAAAGATGGAAGAGAATGAAAAAACAAAAGAAGCATGGAGAAAAGAGAATCAAAGTTTAGAAGCAATGTTGAACGCTTCCTCGGTGAATATTTTAAGGTGTTGCTAAACAAGTAGTTAATTATGTATTGTGAAGGCAGTGATCTCCTCTCTAGGAGAATGAGAGCTGAGGGGAGTATGGTGTCCTGAATTAATGGTCCAGCCCACAGGCCATCATTAAATATGGAACCTGGCCCTTATCCAAATGAGTTGGATACCTGTCCCCTAAGCATCAACATCTCTAAAGTCAATCAAATGTGATGCCACTGCCATATTTCTCATGCCAAACAATGCTAGGAAATTGTGTGTTGTTTTTGCTTCAGGTATCCATTACTTGTATGATTGGTACTCACTTTTTACATACAGACAGCATCATAATTAACTTTCATTAAGACTAATGCTGATTGTTGATTTACTACAAAGAGTATTTCGATTAAGTTTACCATTTTGGATAGGACAAATTATCGGGTGTTGACATTCAATTCTGTAGGCCTGAAGTTTACAAACAAACCCTGCATCTTTGTTAGGTGCATTAGCAATTGAAATACCTTCCCTAAATCACTGTCTGTGTAAATGGTATATCTCTGCAATCAATCTTCTTTTTCTTTAAAAATAAATTTAGGAGGAATTTACATAATTGGCCATGCTTGATAAAAGTCTGATGTATAATGTTGTCTTTTAAATGCACTGCTACCTGGAATCATGATGAAGTGTCAACATGCAGGAGGTAAATATAAAACAAGCATTTAGTAAAGGACGCAGCTGATATGAGGTGAGAAATGGCATCTAGTGGTGTTATAATTTGAAGTGGCTTTATAATTTGATGTAGGGCTTTCACTATGAAGGATGTGAGGGGAATGGACAGAACTTAATTGCATCAAAAAGCTTTAATTTGCACTGAACTTTGAAGTGGAATTTACACTGAAATGTGCTTTTTAAAACACGAGGGTGAAGCAAACAATGTTCTGCGCTTCTGTCTGAAAATCTCTGAAGCTCGCTGTGTGGAGTTAGTGTGGGCTAATGCCTGTATAAGGCACTGCTCTCTCGGTAGCTCAGCCGCGTTCCAGCCACTGCTCCGCGCTGCCTTGCAGGCTGCCAGCACCGAATTGGCCACCTGGAGTTTACCTGCGCGTCCTCTTCTAGGTCGTGCTGGTGTGGTGTTGCTTTGCTATTTAAATTCTGGGTGATGCAGCCAGTGTTGTCCCACTTGTCCTTACGTGCCCCTGAAGCTGTCGTCAGCACTGTGTGCTTGCTAATGCCCCTGCAGTCCGTCCCGCAGTCCTCACCGTGATGTGTGCAAGGCTGCAGGTACGTAACGCGTGTTACGTACCACACCGTTGCTCTTCCCATCGCTGGGGTGTTTCGCATCAGGGGAACATCCACTGTGAGGCAAGGTGTCGTGGGATGTTGAAAGGCTGAGCGCTTAATACTGAGATGGTCTGTAGACCTAGAATGACCTAGAACTACAGTGGGAGATGTGAACATGACTGTCACTGGCTATCCAGTATGTAAAACGTGATCCAGTTTGGAGTAAAGTTAAGCTCTCGAAGAAACACTGAAATTTTGTGATGACAAAATTAGCTTAGGAAACTCTGCATTGAAATACGCAGTAGCTGAGTTGATGATGTGCCACACTGCTAGTTCAGATGCAGTAATAGATGGTAGTCTGGCCTTACATTTTGCAGTTGTCTGCAGATTAATGCTCCCTTATCCTTTAAAATTAAGAGGGAAATGTGCAGCCATTCATTTCTCATAAAATAAGCAGGCATTATTTCAATGATATATGTGCTCTCACCCTATTAATGACTCAATTAGGGCATGTTTGCGCAGCTAAATGAGTGTAGTGTGTGTTCCCTACCCTTGTGAGATTGAAATAGCAAAAGCAGTAAAAACATAATAGCTTGGACATAAGCGTATGCTAACAACCAGAGTACGTACCTGGGGTCGGTGGAGAGTTTGCATTCCAGTACGTGTGCCCCTGCACGCTGGTTTCCCTTCCGCTGGGCAGGCCAAATGAAGCTGCTGCAGGTATGTGATAGATGCTGTATTGATGTTTCAGTTGCACGGTCCGTATATGTGGAACCGGTCCCACACGTGTCTGCCAGGACAAGCGCTGGCCGCGTGAAGGCCCTGTGAAACCCAGAGGAGAAGTCAGCTGGGGTTCGGAGCAAAGTGCATTGGTGTGGGCTGACTAGGTAGGGCACATCGGATCAGCAGAGCCAGCTAAGGTGGCAGTTGAACTGAAAGAAGAGAGAGACCCCTATAATAGTGCAGGTCATTGAGCGGGCTTCTCCAGAGAGGCAGTACAGTGTTATTTACATACTTTCTGTGCTTATATGCAAAAACTGCAGCAAGGCTGCAACTGGACTGAAATGCACTGATTGATTAAAGCAACAGATGTTTGATCATCAGTCCAGAATAGACAGAGCCTGCTGGGAATATCTCTCCTTCTCTTGTTTCCTCTTTATTGTTTCCTGGATCCTCTTGCCCAAGATTTTAACAGCTTAAGTCAGAGAGAGCCTGACTTTGCAGAGATGTCATATAGCCTCACCTCCAGGTACTTTTGCCTCTGAAATTCAGATTAATGTGGTCTTTTGTAGACAGCTGGAGTCCAACCAATAAATGCAGCAACTCTTTTATGAGTAATAAAGAATGCAGTTCTGATTTTAGGCACTGGTATGCGAGACAACAGGGATTTAATATTGAGACAGTGTCTTACCTTAAGTATAATGTGTAAAGAAAAAAAGCTCTGTTGTCCTAGCAATGACATGCTTATTGTAACCTACTTTAAAATCTTTATGCTGTATTTAAATAAGAAAGGATGGTAGAACTTGGTCTCTTTTTAATGTAAGCTTTGAATATTGCTTTTCACTGTATTGAAAAGAGGGCAAGCTCCTCTGTTACCAGCAGAGCTGTGTAGAGTCTTATCTGTAGTAAGCTAAATGAAGAAATAGGTCACTGTTTTGCTTTTCTGCAATGGTACAAACAGCTTAGATTTCATAAGGCTGCTGACAGCTCTGTCATAACGTAAAGCCGTGCACTCCTCTCGCACCCTGGGGCTGTACCGTATACTGCGTGCACATGCAGGTTACTGCTGGGGCAGTTGTCAGCTTGTGATCTGGAAATGGTCTGCCCAGACCACTGATGGTGTCTCTAGCAGCTCTCAGACATGCAACTTTTGTGCTTGCCTCTCCCTTCCCTGTGGGTATGGAGAGGTGTAATGAGTAATATGTGCCCTCTAGTGTCTTTTATACTCTTCATGGCGGATGTCTTTTGACTGCATCTTTGCAGGTGCTATGATAAGGTTATTGTAATGTGCCTTGGGCTTTTAAGGTAGAAGCACATGTCTGTAGGTTAAGGGATCTGTATTTCCCCTCTCTAAGCAGTGATGATACTTTTGAGTTCCTTTTGAGACGAAAACAAGGGTATCTTCCAGCTCCCTGGCCTTTTTGTAAATCATGACACATGGGCTGGAACTTGACTAACTTAATCCGAGCAATGACAGGAGATATCCTCAGCTGTCAATGATTAAGGAAAGAAGGTTCAAATAAGGCTGCTAGTGTGATGAGAGAGTTCCTGCTTTAAAACTAAACTGTGCGCTGCACGTATTATTGGTGTGATGAAGTTAAATTGCAGAAGAAACATGAAGTACCCAGTTTCCTCTGCATGTATGTTAGGGAATCTTTGACTTTTTAAAATGGTATTCACACTAAGGATGGGGAGTTCAATACTAATGAAAAGATTGTCTAGTGGAACCAAGAAATTATCATACAACATTCTACACAAGGAGACTTTGTTTTTTTTTTTTTTGTTTTTGAACCATGAAGGCACCATTAAAGACAAACTTAATTCATCTTCTTTTTCTAGTTGAAAGAATTAGCTATGCCTATTTTGTATTCTAATTCCAGTTCATTCTTTATTTTTCAGTCTGCTGGTGTTTTGATATGCACAACACAAAGAATCAGGCTGATAGGTTTTGTCACTTTTCTAATATAATACATTGTAAGAAATTACTTAATCTGTTTCTGCATTGCATATAATATGTTGTAAAATGTTATTGTCATCCTGCCATAGTATGTGCTGACACTTACTGCTGTTACAGTGTTGGCCATGAGTATATTAACTGTGCATTACAAGGGGGAAGAGGGGTAGCAGAAAAGGTCATTTAGAATGAGAAGGTGAACAAAGCACCCTGGAATGAGAGCTGCTCTTTTCAGCACGGCTTTCAGGCTTCTGTAGTCTGCTGGTATGCCTTCATGAACCAGGAAGGCTTGCGAGTCTGTGGGGAGTCTTCTTGAGAGCCTTGGCTAAGGGTTTTGTAGACCCCTTCTCTCTGTTCCTATGGGAATGAGATGATCCCATAAGAAACACTTTTTTCCCCCTTTTTTTCTTTTCAGTTTAACCTAATGGATGCATTTTGGTCTCTGCCGAAACCACAGACAAAACCTCCTTGACTCGGATGCAGGTAAGCTTATTTTTCTTCTAAAAGCAAGAGCTGAGTAGACTGACGATGTCAGCAGATTAAATGCCAGAGAAATAGAGGTCAGCAGCAGTATTCTGTGTAGTTGTGTGCATTCAGGGTTAATTTTGCAACTCTGTCATTTTACTCTCTGGGTGAGTAGGACCAGAATATAGAAGGGATGGGGGTTGGGTGGGCAGAAGTTGTGCACTCTTATTGATCCGTAACTTCATTGGTTGTATAGAGAGAAACACTGGCTTCACTGAGAATCCATTTCACTTGCTGTGGCTGATAACATAATGGATTTGAGGGAAAGACTTATGGAAATGAAAAGTAATTAGCAGTATTGACAGAGATGCCAGTTTTCACAATTTTTACTTTTTAAAATTCTTCTACTGACTCTGACTTGCTGTCGAGCCTAACCTCCTTATTAGCGTTCTGCTTGTTCTGGCCATTTTATTATTTCTTTAGGCAACTGGGAATCTGTCTCCTCTTCTGCTGACTACAGCATATATTAGCAAAGCCACATGAATATCTTGGAGGCACTAACTGCGCTCCCCATGCTTAAAATGGGTGCACTGGGTTACATGATTCCATCCCAGAAGCATATTTTCTGTTGTCCTTGTGGATGAATTTGTGGAGACAAAGCTGCAGAGGGAATCCATATCTGCTCACAAATATTGATGGTGAAAGTCCTGTGTGCTTTTACTTGTCTCCTTTATCCTTTGTTTACATCCTATAAACACAAATTCCATCACTGTTTCCATTTGGGAAGCTTTAAATGCGCACAAGCAAAGACATTTTTTGCGGATGAGAAAGGGATCTTTCCTTTTTGTTTATTTTTAATAGCACAGCTGTTTAATTATAGGTGGTCTGGGGTTGCGCCAAATGCAACCGTTAGGACCAAATCCTTCTCTGGTATAAATTGGCATCACTTTGCAATGAATCTGCTCTGTTTTAAATGTTCTGAGAATCTGGTCTTTTCTTTCTCATCAATTTTGCATGTTTTAGGAGATCTAGCTGTAATACCAGTTGCTTTGGTATAAGCAAGTAGCTTCAAGAAATACTTTATTAATCCAGTTCAAGACTTGAAAAGTGGCTTCCTGGACCAAAGCATTGGTTGAAGGCTGAAGCTTCTCTGCCTTGCCTTAGGGCCAACTTAGTTTGTTGAATGATGCGTCTTGAAGCCCGTTTAGGCAACTCCAACGGCTTTGTTCTGTTTATGCTATTTTCTGATTTAGGCCACAGGTTATTCTGCTTCTCATGGTATCTTGACATATTAAAAATGAAGAGCTTTTTATTTTTTTCCCTCTCTGTGCCCCTAGCGTTCCTCCTTGTAGAAGTTTCACAAGGTAGTTTCCTGCTTGAATTTTCAGATACCAAAATGATGGGTAGAACTGTCATCTCTTTCATGATCCATTTTGGAAGGAGCAAAGGGGAATTTCTCTGGGATGGGGTTGAATGAATTTGTTCTGGTTCATTTATGTACAATAAAGAACTAAACTTAGCCCTGATCCTGCAGTTGGATCAATATGGGCATTGACTGAACCTTTGTTGAAAGCAATGGATGCTTTTCTCTTGATTCTTCTTTTTCTTCTAAGCTGGAAGATCATGAAAGAAATTCATTGTTTAGATGAGGCTCCAGTGTGTGTCAATAGCCTAAGACTCGTAGGTGCCCTCTCTTACGCAGAGACTTCTGTTATAACCTTCAGCGACTCGTTGGAGCTGAGATCTGCAGTGCATGGTGATGCTTGGTGTCATGGCTAGGTGACCATGTAACTTGGAGAAGTCCATGTAGTTTCAGGCAGCCACTCTGTATATGTGGCAGTCAGCACTCTTAAGCATACAAAAATTGTAAGGCAAAAACTTGGGATGCTGAAAGAGTTAGAAAAGTTCCTTGTAGATTATTTAGGAACACAAGAGAGTCCAAATGCTCCTTAAGTACCTTTCTGGATTTTGCTCTTCATTTCCGTTTTGATTTTTCCCTCTGTAAAAGGTGCTTGGAAATGGTACAACCTGTCCTTATTTAACTTCCCGGTGTAATGAGTTATTGATGTAATGAGTTATTGATGTAAAGTATTATTGTCCGTAAAATACGGAGGAGTTAAAAACTACAATGCAACATGCTTATTCTGAAAACATGTCTAATTCACCTGTAGTGCCAGGGAAAGTGATTTTATAGATCCTGAGTGGAGAGAGGAATCACTTGTGTGTTGCAATTTGCTGTGTTAGGACACATTCTTCAGATAGTTATTTTTGGGAAGAACAAAATTTTATGTTCTGCAATGATGAATAAAACAAGGAAATACCATTTGTCATGGACTAGGTTCTCAGCCAAAGGTATGCCAGTTCATGCTCACAGAGGTGTTGACGCTGCATCTGATTTCACTATTTATTTTTAGAAAGTGAGTGTCCAGGTGTGTGTTTTGGGTGTATGCTTTTTTTTAAAGAGGGGAAGTAACACTGCAGCAAAAAGACCTGTATACTGCATAAACAGCTGAGGCTGAGAACATAAACCCTGTACCTCTGCTGTGATGTGGCACAGCCAAGAAGTCAAGTCTGATCTTTAGATATATTTGTTTTGGACATCTTTCAGAAATATATAATATGCTCCTAAAATCCCTGGATGTAATCCTTAATTTTGCAAAATAAATTTGTGCTTGAAGTGTAGTGTAAAATTTTTAAGTCATATTCTAAATTCTTGTATCTATTATGAAAAATCACTATTGCAATGATCTGCCAGTTCGTCTTCCAACAGGTAATGAATGCCCTGAACATGTAGCTTTCTAATCAAGACAAAAAGCAAAGGAGATCTTTCAGAGCTTTCTCTGACTAAGTCTAGGCATTAAAAGGTCTAAGAAAGGGACGTATTCCCAATTGCTGTGCTTTGCCCAATGAACCTGAATAGATAATATATAATACACCTTCCTTACTAATTACGGACAAACTGAGATACTTCGACAGGCCTGTAAATAAGAGGCAGATAAGAAGCAACCAGCCTTCTTAATGACCTCTACTCAGTGTAAAACTACTATTGGATCAATGTGTATCTGAGCGTAGTATAAGAATGTAGCTGCATTGATTCTGGATTATAGCTAAACTGTAACAGTCTAATTTGTTCTTTAGTACTGTGAGCAAACAGTTTGTTTTGTTTTTGGTTTTTGTTTTTTTGAGAGAGATTTTTTGAACTGTTGATGGACCTTCAACATAACAGTACTTTTTGTCTTACTTCACTCATCTTTTGATATTATAGATACATTATATAGAGTTCCTTTACTAATCATCTGCAGTATGCACACACTATAACCATATTTCATTTTTAAAAAGTTTTTTCAATTTCTCTACTTTTTGATGACACTGGGATTGATTTTTATGAAGGTACCTGCATATGCGTGTGCTGAATCCTGTTGACTTCAAGGGAACTTAACCTGAGTGAAGGAAACTTGTGGGCCCATCCCTTGTTAAGCTTAGTGATCCCTGCAGTGGATCAAAACAAGATGAAATGAAGCATGTACTTTTGGAGGGAATGACTTGGTATTTTGAGTTTCTTCAGAGCCTATCCTAAAATCTATGACTTTAAGTGGCTAAAACAATGTCTGCCTTTCTTCTCGTTTACTTAAAATATGAAGCAGTATGTGCTGGGATTTAAAAATGGGAATGATGACTTAAAGTGGTATTAATTATCGATGCTCTTGGTGAATCACAAAATCCTTGACTTCCTCCCCCTAACAGATTGCTTATGCCTCAATCTGTTTCTTGTTTCTCTCCTGTGCATGCAAATTTTGTTAGGAAAAAGACATTTCAGATCCTACTCAGGGTACTGTGCCAGGAATTTTCCAAAGAGCCTTTTATCCTAACTGGTGGTTGGGTCCAGAGTAAGGGCTAGGACACATCTCTGGGGTATGGAATAACTACCAAAAAGAAAGTGTGGAAACAGAAGATCATATCCCAGTTGCTGACGGCCAGTGTTCATTCTCTGAAAGTGGTGTGACTAACCTTACCTCTGTGCTTGACCTTGGCCAACAGCAGGATAGAAAACCCTTTACAGGTGGATGGATGCTTAGAGGGCCAAGCACTTTCCAGTGTGGTCTGCTAGTGAGTGAGCTGCAATGGGCAGCCGTTTTGGTGCTAAAAAACCTGCTTAACCTGCATGGATCTCTTTTTACTGTGTGTCCTACCAAACTGCTCTTCAAAAGCATTGTATCAGTGCGGGATGGATGTTTTGAAAATGACCTCTCTCTACCAAATTGCTTGTTGCTTTCCAGAGAAGTCTCACAGACTCTGCAATGTGGCAGCTGTCACCTTGCAGAGGTTATCTTGCTATGCTCTCCTACATATAGCTTATATAGGAGATAGGGGTGCTTTCAGCACCAGACCCCTCCTTCTCCTACTTAAGTCCTTTTGGTCACTTTGACATAATTCAGTTTGACTGGAAAGGGTAAATTTGTCCCTGAATGCCAGCATGTGTCACACTTGGAAAATCAGTAGTTCGGACTCTACCTGCTCCTTGTGCCCATTGACCATAGTGGGAACCATGGGAAATTAGAGTTGTCACTCAGTCACGTGAATCCCCAAAACTACTCATGAAAAGCGATGCAGAGAGCTACCCTTCCTGAAATAGTACTCAGCAGTGACTTGCAGGTGATGCTTCTTCTTAATGTTATTAAAGTCAAACAGATGTCACGATGCTCAGCTTTACCATGTTAAAGGCTTGCCCCAGGCAGAAGAAACAACGCTGCTTTGTTTTGTTACTAATGTGTGGTTTAATAACCTGTAGTCTGTGGTTTCTTTGAATGGCTCCTGTGCTCAGGACTGTGAAGCAGAGAGCAGTCAAGCGTGTGCTGCTGCCATGCTTGCCTAGATTTCATAATTAAGAGCTCCTGAAGTGCTGTAGTGGTACTGGAGCTGGGGTAAGGCAGCATTAGACGGTGAGCTCTAGATGGCTTCCAAGAGGGATGGTTTGGAGGCTTCATGCTCCCATGTGACATACTCAGCAGTAGTGTCAAGCTTTAGCAGTAGCAGAGATAAAAGTAGGAGGTCATTCATTAAACTGATAATACTGATTATCTGACAGAGCTGTAAAAGGGTAATTTTTCATGTGGGTGTAATTTTGGTTAAGTAAGAGGGTCTCTCAAGATTGGGACACTTGCTTCAGATGGAATAATGAGTTCTGTTGCAGTTAAAATGAACTTAACTGCAAGCAGGGACATTTAATGCCAACCAGCTGATCCCCCCTTCAAGGGGATTGAGAAGCAGGGAACAAATGTCTCTAAGGATTTTTGCAGGAACAAAGGGCACACCTTCAGTTCTGCTCACAGTGGCCACACCTAGTGATTACCCTGAGGAACCTTGTCTGTCAAAAACATGCCACTCATCACTGATCTCATTTAGGCTTTAATAAAGCATATGACACAGAGTCTTTCAGTTCAGTTATGCAGATGCAGTGCCCTGTGCATTTAATTAGGAAGCTTAAAAGCCACCAGTATTCAATTCTCCAACCTTCTTTGTCCCCCCGCCCCATTTCCCATGCCTGCCTTTTGATGCTGAGACTGTAGTCACATTGTGGGGCAACAGCCAGCCAAGAACATTGAAGGGTGAAGGTGGGTGGTCCTGTGTGTGTGTGTGCATAAATTATATATACATATATATATATGTGTGTGTATACATAATGCAGGAGTGGAGGCTGAGCTAAAAAGGTTCAGCCTACTCTGTGGGTGAGACATGGCAGCTATTTGACAGTGGCACAGGAGTGTTGCAGAGCACTTGAAGAGTAAAATTATGGAGGAGGATTTTAGATAAAAATTCCCTCTTGGTTTCTTCCCCGGCCCAGAATCCCACCTCCTTCATTGGCTAAGAAAAATTATCTTAAAATAAAGCTCAACTTGTTTAAACTTGAATGTGTCAGACTCTTGGAGAGAAACAGTAACCGTCACATTAGTCAAAGTGATGGAGACAGAAACAATTGTCATGTCATGAGAAATGGAAAATATATAATTCTTTTTTCAGAAGATTATCAGTAGCAACAACTTCAGTGGCCCCTGTCTTGGGATTACTAGTCAGGTAGAGCTTTGAGCTTCATATCCATTTTCCATATCTCTTGGGAGGACAGAATTACAGGCATTAAGACCTCTGTAATTATCCTATACCTTCTTGACCACTGGAAAACTGTTCACTGTAGTCTTTCTCTAATAGTTTTTTCCAGTCCAGTTTCAAATGACCCAAATGGTAGATTTTTAGGACTGATTAAATGCCCAAACTGTTATTATGCAGGTATTAAATCTTTTCTTGCACCTCTGGCAGAGTAACAGACTTCAATCATGATTCTCATATATTAAAAATTAAAGAGCAGATTTTCTTTTCAACTTGGATCTCCAGAATTCCTGTTGAAATTCTGGGGTCTTCTTGTTTTGCTTTTGTTTCCCAGGTGAGACAGGGATTATTAATGTTTTTTGTATTGAGTTAATTATATTTTCATCAAAAATTTGCCTCAAACTTGAAGCCCAAAGTTCTAACTCTAGCAAAAGTGGTAGCTTCAGGTGGGCGGAAACGTTGTGAAGCAGTTGGTGAGAGCAGCAACAGCGAGCTGGAAACCTGAAGCAGTGCACTTGTCACTTGTCAGACCTCAGATCTGATGAGCAGCTCGCACAGGTTTCTTTCTTGAATGAAACGGCTGCTGGAAAGTATTTCTTTCTGTCAGCCGCCTTCTTTTGCTGGAGTTACAGGTTTATGAGCAGAGTTGCATGCAAGTGCTGCTAGGCAGCTTCAGAATCAGTCTTTCAGCTCTTGCCGAGATGCTGGGAAAAGTTCTCCTTTTTAACTCTGGCTGGCTTTTCTTTTAAAGCAGATCGTGATACTATTGTACATGGAGGAAAAATGTGTCTATGGTGTGAAGAATGTTGAAAAGAGCAAATTCTCACAAAATAAATGAATAAGTAAACTCTAGCCATGCCAAAAAAAACAAACAAAACTTGGTTTCCCTTTTTTAAATCCTAAAACAACAGAGGGGCTGCATTCAGTAGAAAAATAGTAGTACCGTCTCCCTGGAGATTGACTTGTGGCAGCTAAAATGAGCACAGTTTTATTCCCATGATGTGACTGGCACTCCTGAGGTACAGCACCCCTCTGCCTTAGGATGATCAAAATATGATAAAGTACATGGTCAAAGCCAGTAAATATTACTGCTTTTCATCCATATGATGGTCCTTGCTAGTAGAATTGAAGAAAGAAAGAAGGCAGGAGATGTTCTACACTAAGCTTGAATGTGCTCAAAGGCTTCCTGCCCCCAGAGAGACTCAGCTCCTTCAGCTGCTCTGTTATTGTGGTGACTTTCATAGTGGGTTTTGGAATTGATCCCAAACTTACTCCCATTATGGGAGGCTTTCTGTCAACTCAAGATCACTGCTAGTTGCCAGCCGCTGTAATAAAATGAAAAATAGACCAAAGGTGTGGGAAACCAATTGTATTCTTGGATTTTTTTTCATTCTAATTAATGAATTGCATGTTCTTATTGATTTTGTATACAAGAACTTGTGATACTTGCAACTTTAGATATGTGAAAATTCCATAACATCTGAACTTCAGAGCCTTTTTTTTTTTCCAGGATAAGAAATTTTCTGTAGTTGTAATGTATTATTTTTGATTCATTATCAAATGCATGTGTAGTGTAGGAATCACTATCTCCATGCATAATCTCCCAGGTAGCCCAATTTTAACATAAAAGGCAAAATCCAAGGTGATGAAACTTTGATTTTTCAACTTTTCTCACAATGGCATTATTCTTTGGGAAGAATGTAGTTCTCCCCTGTGTGGAATCAGGAATGACTATGCTTGAGGAAGGTGGTATTTCTACTTTCAGTGATAAGATCATGTCATTCTGGACCAAGAGGACATGGGAGGTGAGTTGCTCCTGCATGCGAGATAAAGAGACTGCCACAGAGCCCAGCATGATCATGAAACAAAATAGAGTAAGATCTAATCAGCTCCGCAGCTATTCCCAGCATTGAAAGGATAGAGAACTGGCATAAATCCACCTCTACTGAATAGTGACTTTGAGAGGTTGTTGTTTGGAAATTCCTGTGAGAGTCTCTATTCAGGAAGCAAAACCTGTATTAGTCTCTGCTTGTGTGAGAGAGCTGGAGAACCTTCCCTGCGATTAAATAGGTCTGAATTCCAGGGAACTGCAAAAGTTGCCATCTAGGAACCAAGGGAGGAGGTGGAGAAAAAAGTAGCACAGATTTCTTAAAATAGAGGTGCTCTTGATCCAAGAGAGTCAAAGGGACTTCTAAAACACAGGGCATATGGGAAAAGAGATCTCTACTCTGGAGGCTACTGTATGTACCAGGACAAAGTGTGAACAGGGAGAGGACAAAGGCATACTTAATTAGACTGAAGCTGCCAAAAACTGTACAGAAAAGAAAACGGAAAGCCAAGGGCATAATCACTGCTTGCTGATAGCTTTAGGAGCTTAAGGGGACTGATACTGACCTGAAGCAATCATACCAGGTATCAGTCCTCACAATCTGAGAGGACTCTAAACTAGACCTCTGAGTATTTTCAGGGAGGGTACAGATCAAATTTAAACTGACAGTAGACTTCCTTTTGTTAATTATCCTTTCTGGAGCCCATTAGAAGTAATCTGCAGACGCCAGTGGCCTGCAGACTGACAGGCTGAGAACCATCAGCTCCAGAAACCTTATACTGCTGTGAGCTCTGGGGTAGCTGAGCTATCAGAATTAGAAAAAGTGTTGACCGAAGTGGAAGAAATTGGAGGCACTTAATTCTCTTCAACATACAGCTGAACCACACTTTTCCTTTCCCCTCAAGGACAGAAAATATGATCATATGGGAAATAGATGCTCTTTTTTTGCAGCTGCTGCACCTGGTTAGCCTCTGCTGTACAGAGGCCAGAGCAATAACAGTGAGCCAAAGGTCTGGGATCAAATAGCTTGTTATATTTTATCCATGGTGTCTCATCAATCAATGTACTATGGGTCCAGATTTACAATGTTGCTCTATATGTGAGCCTTCCCAAAGTTTGGGGTTATTTGGATGGGATGGGGAGAATGAGATCCTGATCTCTGACACACTTGAAGTAATTCTGCTGCAGGGAATAGATCCTCCTGCAGGACAGGGCTGCAGCTTGCATGGGATGCTCTGGAAGTATGCATCCTATACTGGCCCATAGCTAGTGGGCAAGATTACCTAAACCAACCTGGTAAACCTGCCTCTGGCAAAGACAGATTTATAAGTGAGATCAGAATTGGGGCCACATTTTTTGGAAATGCACTGGTATTTCATGCTTTATGGCTATTCTGGCCCCATTAGCCTACCAGAAATACTGCACACATTGATTTATTTTCTTTGCTTTGAAAGCAGTCTGAATAGAGGAAAATATTCCAGAAGCAAACAGAAAGCTCATGCTGCATTATGCTGAATTTCCCCCTGACTTTATTGCCTTTATTCTGCTGCAGCTACAGAAAACTCATTTAAACTACGAAACTTCTTTGGCGTGGATTCTTTATATTGATGAAACAGAGCTGACTTTCTCTGGAGAGCCAGAATGTTATTAAAGCACTTAACCTAGCACTGCTGTGGCTATCAATTATACTCTTCATTTACACTATACAAGGCTGACGGCTTATTTGAAGTTCAAGAGGTTTTTTTAATGAGATGTTAATTGAGTACACCTGCAGTTGGCTAAAATTTTCATGGACAATTAAGTGTGATCTTTTCCCTTCCCAAATTCTTTGTTTTTCCTAGGTTCCTGTACTCCATTTTAGTAAGCGTGTTCATCTTAGAAGTATGGACTTTTAATATACAGCAACTAGAGCAATAATCGATGCTTGTGATTTATGACTGGCACTCTGAGTTTTATTATCTAAGTCCCCATGATTTTTATATTTACACGAACTAGAAGCCCAAAGCTCTGTGCTTCATAATTTGATTAAGCTGGAAACTATTTGTGCTGAAGCATAATGAAGCAACCAAACCACCTTCCAAAGATTCAAATCGTGGCAGGCCAGTCTGATCCTTCAGCATCCTCAAGTAACTTCTGGGATCCTTTCGGTTTCCTTCAAAAGAGACTTGGCACCACAGTACTCTGCAGATACATGATGAAAGTCAGGTTCTGCTAAGAAGATGCTAAGTTCCCCCCTGCCCCACAGTGTGCTTAAGTAAAATTCTCCCTGTGGCTGTTAAGCGTGTTGCAAAATGGTTGCTTTGGGTTGACTCTGGTGGCTCTGACACTGGTAGAGCTTGCCATAGTGTTTGGGTGGAAGGGAATTCTTAAAAGGTAAAACGCTTTTGCTACTATTCTTGCACTGCTGCTTCAAGCTTTGATAAAACTACATAAAATTGTGAAAACAGGAGATAAATAAAATCTGCTGTACAGCAGTTTGGAGCATGAGGTACTTGGCTCCAGCTCTTCTGGGTAAACTTTATGATAGTGCTGTGGTCTTGAGTCTCAGCAAACAGCAGTATTCTACAAATAAAAAACTGTCTTTAATTAGGTGAAACTTTGTTTCTGGACTTCCTCTGCAGTTCAGCCTGTCTGAGTTAGTTTGTACTAAATTAAAGGGCAAAGCAAGATGGAGTATGTGTTGATAGGAGGAAGCTGGGGGACAAAATCAATGTATCAAACCAAAACTAAAATCAAAGCACCGCTTTCTGAAAACAGCTCTGCGCAGACATTTCCATGCTAAACAAAGTCTTTTCTTTAAGCACTTCTGGGCTGCACAAAGGAACTTTTTAAGGACCCTTAAGTGTGCAAGTGCACATATACCTACACTCTTGGAACGGTCAGATTATTCCCATATCAGCCTTTCCTTACCAACTCAGATGGAAGAAAAAAAAATTACAGATGTTACTGGTTTCAACATCACTGCCTGGGTAGATCAATTTATGTCAGTTTTATAGGTTTAAATATTAATAATACCAGTATTATGTTGACCATATTCAATGCAAAGGATTATTAGCAATGCACCTGCTAAGTTGGTTTTAAGAATATGCGTATATGGTATAGCAATGGACCATAGTGATATTCTGCATCTGGAAGCTAAAGTGTAATCTACATTAAAGATACTGCAGTGGGGGCAACTGGCTGGATACACCACTTTACTGTCTGAGAGTCCAGGGAACTAAAAGCCAAAACTTTTCTTTGGTTAGTGAGTTCTGAATACCTGTACAGTAAGTTTTATTGCTGATTAAGGTCATATGCATCACTTAAAAATAAGGTTTTGCTGTCAGTCACTGATGTGATTCAGAAAAACTAGAACTGTAGACCAGGCTCCCTTGGGTCACCAGTTTCTACAGATTTTTTCATAGAACAACATATTTCAGAAAAATATCTGCTCATTATTAGAGAATAACAGGAAATAGCAGTTAGTTTGGGAAGGCCAAGGACTGGTCAGAGTACGGGGAGGACAGGGTTAGGACCAGGAATTAATGAAGGCTGAATGAAACTGAAGATGCTCAAATAGGAAAGAAGCTACAATTGAACAGAGAAGGTAATTAAACACTAGATCAGATAACTGTGGTAAGTGATTCATCATCCCTTGAAGTCTTTAAATTGAGACTGGATATTTTTTCAGGTGAGGTTTGGGGGGAAATAGGATTTAATCAGCTTACAAGATTTTACTCTCAAAAATATTCTGTAAACCTCCCCATTCAAGAAAGCACTTAAGCATATGCCTTAAGTATGTGCTTAATTACCTCAGATTCCAGCTTCAAAGTATTGTGATCAGAGAGATTTTCCTAAATCAAGTTGTTACGTTTGTTGGTCAAACAGTTTCCCACTGCAGTATTGCAGCATGAGATTTTAGAAGTTGTYTCCTGTGAGGGGTTAGGCAGGGTAGATGGTCATAGCTATGTTTTCTAACTCCAAACTATAGTTATCAACCCAGAGAATTTCTGGCACCTTGTAGTGGTTAATCTGTAGTAGGGGAATAGCATTTGTGAAGGGAAAAGTCAAGTGATCTGGAAAGCGGAAAGGAGTATGGGTTTGTTTTGTTTTGTTTTCCCTCTCCCCTAATTCCCCTAGTTTTGCATAACAGATGAGCTTGTTTCACATACATAGCACTTTCTACTGAGGACTCTCAGATCATTTCAATAAATGTGATACTTAAAACCTAAGCGTGTAGTGGGGAATAAAGCGTATGTAGCTGTGTTGAGTGAGCCATATGAGACAGAGATGGAACTGGAAATAGAGCTGAACAGCAGTTCTGGTCAACCTCATTGCACTTTTTGACTTGAACTTGGAAACATTCAGAGGGAAAACAGATGCCACAATCACGAAACGGTAAACACTCTAGACATTAAATGTTGTAACAGTTTGATAAGTACATCTTCCCTTGGCTCGAAGAAGTCAGAACCCATATCACTTCTGTCTTCAGGTGAATGCCTTAGCCATCGTCCTCTGGGACAGCCAAGGTGAGGAGGGGAGGGAGAGGCGCATTGACCCAGCGCTCTTCCCTGGTGACACTGCTCTCCTCTGTAAAGGACCCTAGTAGTCATTGAGTGAGGAAGCAGAGGGCAGTGAGTTTCTAATCAGTGGGGGAGGCTGCTCAGTTGGGAGAGGGGCAGTTTGTTGTGATGAAGCCTCAGCTCTGCTGCCTGGCGTTCGAGGCTTCTCAGCAGAATAGGAGCACCCACCTGCTTCATGGGCTTGTGTTTAAGCTGCTGGAACCTGGGTGTTGCAGGCAGGGCTCTGCTGGCTGTGCCTCGTTACTGTTTGTTATTTGTTGATTCGATTAAAAATTTCTCATTTCAGTGACAGAAACTTTTTGTTTGAGCCGTGCAAACTGATGTTTTGTTCTATGTTTGGTCTGGATGGCAACTGAAAACTGAGCAAGTTTCACAGTCCTGTTTTCCATATCCTTATGTGTTATGGAAATACATTACCTTTTGCACAGTGAGTGTGAAAACCTCTAAGTGTGTGTGGGGGAGAAAAAGGAGTAAAAATTCTGATCTCAGATAATTTGCTACTCTATCTTTTACTTTGAGATAGCCATTTTTGACCTGTGGTCTATGGACCTTCTGGGTTTTCTCTATTGCTTCTAAGGGGTTCAGGAAAAGCAAGTTTATACACAGAGTGTGCAGATGTGAATGTTCCACAATCTTGCTGGAACGTTTTTTTTTTAGGGTCCATAAATCAAAAGATTGAAAATCCCTTCTCTAAACATACTAAGCATACAGCAATTTTCCACAAGAAAAGACTAAAGTGATTTGTTACAATGCAAACTAATTTTAGCACCAAATTCTCCGGTGTATTTGCTGCAGGCTCCTTGTGCCCTCAAAGCAGCAAGTTTGCAGAGCAGAAATGTACACACAGCTCTGAAGCAGAGTTTGCTCATTTATATTCACAAGCCTCTAAAACCACAGTGCATGACTTGATCAGTCTTCAGCGTGTGCTGCACCTCAGTGCTGTGTAGGCCAGAAAGAGCTCGGAGTCTGCCAGGAAAGACCATTTCAAGCTCTGGCAGGAATTATCTACTAATAAATTGAAGGAAAGCTTTGAAAAGTCTCCAAAGAGGCAGGTGTTCAAACTGAAACATTTGCACTATTTTCACCTGAATAACTGCTTAGCCTGAAGTCTTATCAATATACAAACACAGGGCTGAATTCCGCTCCTAGTACAACAGTTGCAAAGACACTGATGTCTATGAGTGGACACCAAGACTAAATAAAGAGAATGATCTTGTCTGTAGAGGGAACAAACTGCCTGTCTGTTGATCAGAAAAGTGCACCTAAAATTAAACAAGGTTTAGCAAAAATTCTAACAAGTTGCATGGAAGTTCAGAATCTCATAGGGAAAAAAAAAATCCACTGCATAAATTTTGAGAGGATTTTGTTGGCGGGAGTGGAACCCCAAACAAACCTAAGCCATATGCTTAGAAAAAACACTTGTGCTGTAGCTCTTTCAGGCTTACTAGTACAGCCAGTATGATCAACTGCAAGTGAAATAATCTGCATCTAGCAGATCTTTTTCATCTGTCTTTGCAAAATGAAAGAGGATAAATGGAAGCTGCCTTTGGGGCCTGAGCTGCAGTGTGCAGAGGGAATGGGAAGATTTCCCTGAAGCCAGTGGCCTTTGCGTTGTGCCCTTTAAGGTCAATGGTTCTGTGAGTTGGGAAGTATTCTCGCTGTTCACAGGTCAAAGCCACGCGTGGGGTCTTCTGGCTCTGCTTTTGCCAGTAGCAGTACTCCCGTGGATTTTAGCTAAGCTGTGGTTATATTCTTTGTGCCTAGTGGCCTAGTGAATACTTGCTTAGTGCAATTCATAGCAGTCGCTGAAAATTAGATGGTTACTTTTTTTTTTTTTTTTGTCTGTCAACTTCGAACAATCACTTCTTTAAATTAGGTTGCACTGAGTTACACTGACTAGATGCTGCTGCTCACTGTCTCCCAGTTCTGGTTTTGTTGTCAGCTGGTACTGATGCGCTACCAGCCTGTCTATCATGGCAGAAGGAGACTAACTACTAGAATTGGTAAAAATATTATCGATCATCATTTCATTTTACGTGGAAAAATGACCCTCCTGTCAAAGGTTTTTTGTTTGTTTTGTGGACTTGGGACGACCTCCAAGATACCCAAATTGTTCTGTTTCCTTCCTTTTGCTTTATTTCTATCTACAAACGCAATGGAACAAGCCATCACAAGGATGCTTCTCTCCAGGTTTTTATTCCCTGCCCTTCTCTTACTTTTATTAAATTCTGCAAGTTATATAGTGGAAAAATGAAAGATTGAAACTGCAACTCTGCAGAAGTTTCACTAAAAGTGGAACAATTTAATAACTCAGAGTAGTTTCAGTGGAGAATGCTTGTGCCCTTTAACTAGAGCAACACAGTTATCTTAATGTAGCCATTCTTCTAAATTAACTTTAAATAGGGTCTGTATTAATGACTATCATTATGTATTAATGAGAAATCATTTGTCCCTTCAATATTTCCTAATTGTACCATGATTTTCATAGTTGCCAAAATGTGCTTCACGGTGGTGATTACCAGTCTGAACAAATAAATACATCATCTTCATCAGAACAGATCACTTCTTTAATATGACACGAGCAATAAGAGAAGAAATGGATCTTTCTTGCTTGATTATGCATACTGAGATCTAAGTGTTTTGTGCCATGTCAGTCTTTATGTCACATAGTAGTTTTCATGTTCTCTCGATCCATCATTCTCGCACTAAGGGGCATGGTTAACAACAGCAAAACAGCAGCACAGACATAACAACGGAACAACAGAGGCTTAACTGCCTGTAAACCAAACTTTCACAACACTGAAGAGGAAAACACGCCAGCATGACTTAGGCTTAAAACTATTTGGCTTTAGCTCCAGACAAGCATTTACTGGTGTCATAAAAACCTAAAGGAGGATTTGCAATATGTCCAGACTTTTCCTAAGTGATGCTACCTGAGCTAAATGTCTGGAGAAAGGATGTTAAGAGCTGGCTATTACAGACTTGATCCAAACCCAACTAACCTTAATATAAAGCTCCTGTTAGCTCCATTCAGCTTTGACTCAGACCCAGGAAGAGATTATGAAAGCTTCATTTTCCATTTCTTCTGAATGCAAAACCAGATCTGCTGGTTAGAAGTTGGAATTATTTTGGAAGAACAGAGGTGATCTTTGTTTGCTGGTTACTTCTGTGATATTGTAAACTACTAGGTTCAAGATTTTCATCTGAAAATATTATTAAAAGATAGGAATATCTCTAAATAATTCTTCTGTGAAATTGTTGAAGGTAGCTGCTTTCAGAAATCAGAAGAATGTTAAAGCTCTTTTCTTGCAGCATTCCCCAGATGGCTCAAACATGTGAGCAGCGTATGAGCACTGCGTGAGGCGGGTGAGATCCTTGGCACTGGCAATTGACTTTGATAGGACAACAATTTTGCTCTTACAGATACTGCATAGTAGCAAACTACCATCATGTTCCATCACTGCATTTTTCTAAACAGCTTACTTCTCCAGCAACTTCAAACCTCTCCTGAAATCCTCTGGAGAATATTTGCAACCAGGGCTTCAGCACTTCTTTTTCTTTCTTCTGGGAACCATTTCATTCTATTCAAATGGCTCTGTTCTCCAGATGGATTATTTTTCAAAAAGATATATATTTTTGTATAGCTATTGATCTCCCAAGTGAAGTAACCATTGCTGAGATTTTGAAAGGCATTTAGGGTATGGGTGTCTACTAATTTCAGATCTTTCCATTAATTATGTCTTGTGATTTTGCAAATCTCGGCCATTAACTAAGCTATATAACATGGCTTATATTCACAGAAGCCAGATCCCCTTGCTGTGAACTAGCTTTGGCCTGCAGGCATGTTACCAGGTGTGTTGCCTTAAATGTTTAAAAGTTGGTTCTGTAAGTGTTTTCTAGAAACCATACCTAAGCTATTTAATCAAATTCCTGAAAAGGAAACAAGTGATTCCTTCAGTCCTGTTCCAAATTTTGCTTTTTTCTGATGTTCTGTGTCTTACCTAGGTATGTCTGAGTGCAGGTCTTTGAAGACCTCCAGGTGTTGAGAGCAGAAGGTGGCTTGGACTGTCCTACAGTGCATCTTACCTTCAGTGCCACAGGCTGAGAGGTCAAGTTTTTTGACAGTATGGAAAGAAACTGGCAAAACAAACACAGCAGGATCAGGGAAGTGAAAATCCAGCCTGTTTGTTTAAGAACAATTCTTTCACCTGCTGGGAGAGCTTGCTGAAAGCAGCGCTCTTTTCAGCCATGCTGTGTATATAGAACAGCCATAAAAAATCTATTTCTCTCCCCCTTACTGAAAAGTGGTTTAACTTGACTTAAGGCATTAACCCTTTCTCTTGAAAATGTCTGAGCCTGCATGGCAGCTGCTTTTTCTAGTCTCAGCTATTAAAAATGTATCATTTTTATTGGTTGCATGGCAACAGATCATCCCTTTGTTCTGTTTTGTTTAAACAGATGCTGAGAACTCTGTCTGTCATAAGTAAAAGCACTACCCTCAGGCTTCCTTTAAAACTCCAAAAGAGGAAGAGTTTGGTGCTTGAATTAATGTTATTTCCAAAAGTAAAACTTTTGGCTGTAGTTAGCAACCGACCTTCCATAACCTGCTTAAATCATTATGCTTGAAACCTACTTCGATGCCCTAACCTAGCTGGTTTAGGTGGGCTTGCCTGGAGGGGTAGCTCCGATAGACCACGACTAGGATTTTCAAGTCAAAGGCTATGGCTCCTTTGGCCAGAAGAAAGGAATTGTTCCGCAGGGAAATAATGATGAGATTGGAACTCTATTGGAAATACAAAGCATTTGTCATAAAGTTTAATGGGACATAATCTCACTGATGTGATGTTTAATAAACCTGCCGAATGGCTTAAATCATAAGTGACATGATGAGGCCACGGTTGTGATATTGATTTCTCTTGGACTGGTGTAATTTCACTGGTGTCTGGAAAGCTGCTCCTGAATTTCTTCATTTGCAGTAAGGTAAGCAGCAGGCTGTAGGAGTTTCATAAAGAGCTAGCGTGAATGCTTCAGTGGCCAATATTACCTGCTATAAAATGGATGAAGGTGTCATCGCATCAGAGGTTTTCCTGACAAATGTGAGTGGAGTGCAGCCCTTGAGACAGAAGGAAGAGACTTGCAGTGTATCTGTCACAACAGAGCTGCTATAAACACTTAAGAGTTCATTTTGCCACCTTTGAACATTACCATAAGGAGTAAAGCTCAGCATTTTTTCTTTTTTTTTTCTTTTTTAAATAAAATGAACACTGACATGGTGCAACCAGGTGTCTAGGTTTTCTGAAGAAGATAAATGAACTTGTAGAGAGTTATTTAAACTTTATTGTTGCCCTATATGATGTATAGGCTGGAAGCCTATGAAGCATGAGAGAGGTGACTATAACATATGCATGTTAGTCACAGACCCAAATTAGAGCTCTAAAAACTCTCCCACAGGATATTTTTAGGAAAACTGGGTTGCTTGGATATAAACCAAGCTCCAAGAAAAATTATCCCCAGACACTTTTATGGGGCCACAGAATTTCATTCCTAGATTTGAACTGGAGTCCAAAAGAAGGAGGCTTTTTTCTAGTTCTTTTTTTAGAGACCAACCTGTTAAGAAGGTTTGGTAGATGATAAAAATCTCACCTTCTTTGGGCTTATTCTGGACTCTTGAGTGTTTTCTACAGCAAATGGAGGGAATGAAATGGGCCATGAGGAAGCTGGTTTGCAGTCCTCCAAGTCACTGACTTCCATGGCACAGAGATTGGAAAAACGTGGGCAGCTTCTCACCTATCCAGTAATGGCTCCTCAGAGAGGGGCAGGGTTTTCTCAGTGGTCTTTACTTCTGAGAGACATGAAGGAAGTTGGTAAGGACAGTATATTTTCAATATAGTTTCAGGACTGCAGAGGTCCTTTAACTTGGCTTGTTGGTAAGTGGTCTGGATATACTGTACATGGTGTATAGCTTACCTTGTTCCTCTTCAGTGTGGCGATGGAAGTGTGGATGACAAGTGTTTTTTCATCCTTCAGATATGTAACACATTTGTTTTTCAAATGTAACTTTTAAAGATAGAACGCTAATGAGCTGCTCAGGTGATGTCAGAGAGGTACTAATACTGTTTAACACCAAATCTATTTTGAAACATCTCCCTCTGCTTCCGTATTCTTTGCTTATCATTGAGAAGTGATGACACTGTTTTCATTTTCTTGTAAATAATAAGAAATCCTGCTGTGACTCATTATTAATATTGTCTGGCTTAGGCCTAACCGGTAACCTGTGTCTCCTGTAACAGCTCCTGTGTGGGTCTTATACACAATTTCATTCTGTCTTACCTTGTGAAATGCTCTAGTTAAACAGTTAGTTGCCTTTTGCCTTCCTATTCTGTTGTCTAGAGCCACTGGTTTAAACTGCATGTTGAAATGAGGAATTGAGTAGCTAATTACACAGTAACTTTTTTAGCTTCTATTTATACTATGTGCAAAGGGATTGAAAAATGCTTTGCTTTGCAATACCAGCGATTTGCATAAGTGTTTTTGCTGGGTGAAGGTAGCATAGTCCCAGTGGTTGATCTTGCATACGGAATGTAAATCTGGAATGATTTGCTTAGCATCAGAGGAGTCATTTAGGGATTGCATGGGTATAAGTGAGATGATGAAGTGCTTTGCAGAAGAAAATCTGCGATTCTCATTCTGGTGGGAACATAGATGAGCATAGAAGTGTGGCTTCATTTTTGCCCTGCTTTCTACCTCAGGCACCTTCTGCTGCTGTTAAGGGAAGTTATGCTAGAAGAAAGTTTTATGCAGTTCCTCTAAGTATAATTTTAAAAGCTCATATTTTATTGTCCATTCAATTCAAAAAAGTACAACCATTTGTCCTAAGGAGATGATTCATATGTCAGTCTTGGCTCTTCTTTGTATGTCTCTAATGTTATTATATCATCCAATTTGTTAGGTTTTATTGTCTTTCTCTGTGCTGTGGCACTTCCAATAAGTTGTTTTCTAACTCCTTTGTCACATGAGCTGTATTTAAGAAACATCTCTTTGAAGCCTCCATAAATCCAGAACAGCTCAAGCGACATCTGCCTCTTCTTTCCTTTCTCATAACAACAGGGATATTGGGTGTCAGTCTCAAACCGAGTCCATGCCTCTCACCTGCCTCATGCTCTGCAACAAATAATAAAGGAACGTCCATGTCACAGTTGTGAAATTATCTGAAGACATCAGGTAAATAGAAAAAACAGTCGATTTGTCCTGAAGTGAAGGCATTGCTAATTAAGTCATTATAGGGGAATGAAAGCTAAGCAAAGAATGCTATCTGACATCAGCAATTATTTTATTGATGCCTGCGCATCTCAATCAAACTCTACCTTGACAGGTAGTATTTAGCAATGATGGAAAAATGGTACCTTTGAGAGGAGAGGAGGTGAGGGTCTCCAGTGAATGGTGGAATATTTCCATTAGTATCAGATTTTCTGGATGTAGTTTTAGTTGCAAAACAGATTTAACTCCAGCTGGGGAGCTGTATGAGTTTATTTGACGCAGTGAGCTTTTGGTTGATGCAATCCCAGGTATTATTGATCAAATCCTCATAAAACCAGTACCGTGCTGAATTAATGGAGTTGGATCTACTGGCATGATCTGAGGATCTGAAAATCTTCATTAATTTTGGGTTGGTTTTATGTGTCTTTCTAAAAGTGCCAACAAACCTATGCTGTGATGAAATGTTTTTTATTATTATGGTATCACTTCTGGAAGCTTTACTGGCCAAAGCTGAGGTCTCTGGGAATAATCACTTACTTGTATGTGTAGACCAAAGCGTCAGTCTTATTTGGGCCCTGGCAGATGAAGTTTGTGTTTGTAAGGCCCTTATTTGTATTTACTTGTCTGCTTAATCACCAGTTAATCATCCCCTGAAAAGGGGGACTTCCATAATCACCAGGCGACAAAATAGCCTGTCTTTTAATAGGAACTAAAATCTGGCAAGTGTGGTGATGAAGATGAGCTAAGTAGTCCAAAGGAACCTAATGCTCAAAATTCTGCGGAGCCTAGTCTTTGACACCTAATACATAAAAAAGGCTAAAATGGGCTGAAAACTTTTATGCGAATGTGCCTCAAGTTAAGAAAGCATGTTTCTTTGGCAGTAAAGCTACAACTGTGAGAGAATAAGCTTTATCTATAAATTGTGTCAATAGAATTAAGGCAGATTAATACATACGTTTAGCTGTCATTTTATCCTTTATCCTGTTCCCCAAACTGCACTGTGCCATGAAAACGAAAAGGAACCTACTGTACACATGCAGTTTGATGCAGCCGTAAATAAAAGGGTGTCATAAGTGAAGTTTCAATTTACAGAGCAATAGCAGTTGTAGACTATAGATCACATCAGCTATCTAGCTTGCGAATTACAGATACAGGCAGGATAAATGGGAGAATAGTGAATATGACAAGAGTGTCTCAGTTGCTGCTTTTCCGTCCCTGATGCACTCGGGATTTTACTGTGTTGGGCAAGCAGTGTAAGAAGGCTCTTATTCCCACTGGTGTTTTCTCATGAGGGCATGGTGTGACCAGGTCACTGCCTGGATTATGACACAGGACTGGTAGCACAACCCTTCCGGTAGACCAGTTTAAACTCTCTCTCCTCTCTAGTGAAAACTAGGCCTTACTTAGAGTAGCCGCCCCCTCCACCCCCCTTTTTTTCCTTCTTTTTTGATTGTCTCCTATAGGAGGGGGACAAATTAGGCAGCAGGCATCCCCTATGAATTATTTGCTGCGTTAAAGAAGAAATAAACTCCATCTAGATGACGTGAAAGCTCTTTTGGTCTCATAATGCATCTCTGATGGAGTAAGTGGTGCTTCAGCATTGGGCCTATAGCAAAGAGAAGATGTCTCCCTGAAAATCAATGTATCCTGCCAAAAATATGTCTAGGAAGTCATCCCATGGTTACATAAACTGTCAAAGAAACCTTTTTCCCACAATGCCAGATACTCCTAGGGCCACTACTGTTGCTGGCGACTGTTAACATTCACAAATCAAAGCAGGAAGATTTGAGTTATTTTCAGCAGTGAATTTAATTAGGGAGTTAACTGCAGGGGAACATTTTGTTTTCACTTGTGATCTGTGGTGCAGCTGAGTTTTATGGTTGTACAAATCAGTTTAGAAAGTGTTTGACCTTATGAAGGTTTTTCTTGAAGAATGAGGTGTTGTAAAAGACAACTTTGTGCCTGTATCATTCTAATTGGGAATTTGATCATCTTGTTGCATGTTGGATTTAATCTGGGCAATGAGTGTAGGATAGTATGCTTAAACAGGAACATTTCATTGTGAAATCTCTAATCCCAGCATCGTGACCTTTAGGGGGCAAACACCAAATGTCATTGAATTCAGGGTACTTTCTTAAAAGGTTGGAAGTACTTGTGTTTCTGTTTTCTTTGAGAGCTATACTGTCACTGCAATGATTTATTATGTTGTATGTATATGAAGGCACTAATTCATGAAGGTCCTTTAATACTATAGTAGCAGAGTGGTCTTCCTATCTTATCCAGCATTTCTGTAGATTAAAAAAAAAAAAGCAACCCTCAAAATGGCACATATCTGCACGTACAGCAGTGATCAACGTGTACATGACTGCCGTTAATGCTGGCAGTCGGAACAATGTTATGCTTGTGCATGTAATGAAGGGTAGGCTATACCCTCAGGAAAAAAATAGTTATTTTTCAAAGCCTTTTTGCTGCTTTGAATCCAATTTGTGTATGTAGCCTAATCCCCTCTTTGATAACATACCCAGCAAACATATTGGTAAATAATAAGGTTTTGCACTGTGTTAGGTTCAATTCCTGTCTTGTGCCCATTGCTGTAAATGAGTGTCTCCTGCCAGTGCATGAGCCCGAATGAGCAACAATATCACATTTTTCTCTGCAAACCAAAATAGATAATCAGAGGTGATCCAAGCAGCTTGCGAGATCGCCATTTACCACTTGCTTGCATGCTGTTATTTTTAACCCCCCTCTATATTCTAGCTGAGCATTTCTAGAAGAGAGGTGGCAATCCGAGGGTCCCTCCTCATAACACAGAAACAGATTTTAGAGCTCACTGAGCTTTTTTCTGTTAAGCCCATGTTCTTACCTTTTAAAATTTAATAGGTCTTCTTTAAACTCTCCTCAGCATGCCTGTCTTGGTCTTCCAAAACTGGAAAAAGCGTTCTGGGAGCAGTTATAGCAGTGCCAGACGCAAAGGCAATATAACCCCTCTACTCCTGCCTGATCTTGTATTTTTACCTCCAAAGAACACATCAATTTTTTTAGTCAATATTGCACTGACAGTCATATAATACCATAATCTTTTCAGGGAACATCTTTCTGGGACAGACTCCTTCTTCCTGTTGTGACGGACTTGTTTCTCGTTACTGCATGTGCAACCTGAAACATGTTCTTACTGAAACCGCAGGTGGTTTGCTTGTGCCCAGTTTGCCAGGCAATGCAGAAAGCTCCCTGTCAGCAACCTCTTCGCTTCCTTATTACCACTTCTCATTATTTGTGTTGTGTGCAAAGATTACTAGGAAAGATTTTATGTCTCCATTAATGTGACTGATAAAAATATTTAATAGCAAAATCCAACAACAGCTGTTGGAGGGTACCATAAGAAAAGCAATTATTTGAAAGGTACTTCTCTGCTTAGTTTCAGGTCTGCTAGTTACCTAGGGTTTTAACCATTTGATATGAGCCATGTTGACTTATATATTTTCTAGTATTTTAATCAAAAGTTTGTATAAGATGAAAGCTTTATGGCAGACTAGGCGTGTTACATAAACACTATTGCCTGATACAAAAGTTGTTATTTTGAGCTCTGTTTTCCATAAACATGCATGTGTTAATTACATTACTATTGCTGAAGTCTTTTTCAAGCTATTCCTGGTACTACTTGTTCTATTGGCAAGCTGATGGGTCTGTGATCAGCTCCCCGATTTTAAATTTTAAATATTAGAGCAACTTTAATCTTCATCAGTCCTCTAAAAGCACTGTGGCAGCCTAAAGCTTTCAGTGAAAAGTCTGCAAAGAGGCCCTCTCCTATGGTTCGACAAGCTCTTTTAAATCTCTTGTATGCAAGAGGGTTTTTTTTCCACTTTGCTGATTTAAGAAGTTTTCAGTTTGCTTCTAGTAGCTTCTGGTTAATACTTATGTTAGTTACTGTTGAAATATAATATTCATCATTGTTATCACCAGATATGACTGTATTGTCCACCTTTTCTTCAAATAGAGGTTAAGTGCTCACTGAAGGCATTTTTTTCTGCGTTATTGTTGAGAATGTGACCACTTCAGTTTGTGCATGAAGAGTATCACTGTGTGGTTCCTTTCGTTCCTGTTACGTCTGAGAATTCCCTTCCATTCACCTTCATTTCTGTCATGCAGCTGGCCAAAAGGAGAAATCTGTGTTTTTTTCCTGCACGTTTTCTGCAATTTCTGTATTTTGTTTTGGATTCAGACTAGCGATACTGCCCTTCTTATATTTGCTACTTGTGTGTTTCAGACCTACTTCCATTTTCCCCTAAGCCAACTTTTTTTTTAGCAGCTTCAGCTGTCTTTGACTGGGAGACTGTGGTTTTTATGGACATCTAGAAAAAAGTTCTTAAGCTGTTCCCAATTATCATAACATTTTTCTTCTTTTTTTTTTGTTTTTTTCTCCTCCCAACTGATTGGCTCTTTTTCAGCTTCACAAAATCGATCCTATTAAAGCAGCAAGCATATATATTAGTGGCTTGGGCACATCGAAAAAGTCTCTGTTTCACTTGGGAAATGCAGTCAAGTCATGGGCACTTGATCTTTGGCTAATACTGTTTTTTATTTTGTGATCAATTGCCTCTATCTCACAAATGATGTCTAGCATAGAATGATCTGTGTTGGCTGCATCCTTTGTGAGTTAAGATACTGTTATCTGTAGTTTTTTTAGCAATTGCAAGGACAATTGAACTCTGGCAGTGTGAGATCTCTCTGCATACATCAGATCGAAGTCCTTTTTCTTCCTTTGTACATTATATATTGGTCTTCGAGGAGCTGCTCATACTGACTACTACTGTAATTTGGTCCTCTTTTATGGGAGGACCCATCCTTTCCTCAGTTACTTAGCATGGGGCTGGCCTGACATGTTTATAGTTCAAGACCACTTGTGTTTCTGGCTGTGTGTTCAAATCACAGACTAACTTAGTTACTTTTGCATGATACTGTGCAAAACCTAATGAGCCTTCCCCAGCAACACCAGTCCCTACTCCTTCCCCAAGATACAAGCATACAAACACCTGAAACCTCCGGTCAGATTGACCTCTTGACTGCTGATATTTTCCAGAAATTGGATAACTCTACGTTGCAAACTGGATCTTGCCCCCCTTCATGCTGTTGGTTGGCCATCCCTGATGAATTAGTGTGCAGATCCTGAAACAATGGGATTCTTGTTCTTTACATACTTGAGGATTTTTAAATAAACTGCTCTGTAAGTGGAGAAGTCTAACTCTACACAGACAGCTTATTTTCTTTGTGTGGGGTAATACTTCTGACTATCTGAAAGAAACCGTTGTCAATAACTGTGTGCAGCTGACCAATTCTGTCTTGGTGATCAGATGCAGCGCGAGTCCTGCAGGATAGCTGCATGCATCAAGAAAGCACACTAATGCATGCTTACTCTCCAACATGGATTCTTTTTTCCAGATGATTAGGCCTCTCTGTGGTTTGTAAAATATACGTCTTGACAGTTGCCATGCATATTCAAAGAAGAAATCTCAAACATTGGCAGGCGCAATAAAATTAAGATTTGCCAGGGAAAATGGTAACTAGAGGTCAAGTCATACACAAGAATTATTGCTATGGTTATCACCTTAGTGTGCATTAAAGTAATTATTGCAGACACTCAGGAGACACATGATACAGTTCACACACGCACTTGCCTTTGAGAACACAACCCACCTCAGAATTAAAATGCTTAATTAAAAAAAAAAAGGTAATTTGTAGTAAATTTCAAAGGGGATTTATGAGAAGCTATAACAAACTGACTGTAGAATATGGATCAGGCTGTGAGAGAATGAAGACCTAGAATTAACATGGAGGCTTTTATTCTTAAAAACTATGTATGTAATTGAAATCTGTGGTATTACTAGATATTTTCTTTTCTCGGGAAATAATTAAGCACTCCCTTCTGATCATTTTGTGGAATCAATGCTCTTTCAGCAGTGTTAGCATTATTTTCTTTGGGAAGTGCACATTTATGGATGGTAATCAGTTTTAAATGGCTGACATTAACTACAAAATAGCCCTCTTTTCCCTGGACAGAGAATAGCCTGAATAAAGGGCTAGGAGGAAGCGTTACCACCGTAGCGCAGGCCGGCTCGGTTAGCTGTGAGTTGAGCCAGAGCTTCAGGTTCCTCTTCAGCTTTACTTTGATTTTTTGATTCAGCAGGTCCTAGTTTTGCTTCCTGAGAGGGCCTTGGACTTGCTTCTCAAGAAGAAAGGAGAGGGGGGACCCTCAGCAGGTCCACTGTGGATGGCAGCAGAGGAAAGTCACTCTGCATCCCCCTCTACCGTGTCCCCCATACCCAGCACAAAGGCAATGTTATGTTGGGTCATTAAATCTTGCATATTAGCCAGACCAGCTGAAAGCACGTTAGAGATGCTGGAAATACTGCGTTGTTCTGGCTTCGCTCCTCACGAGGTTTGCTCTCGTCAAGAGTTCCCTGAAGGTGGAAGCTCTTTACCTTCCATGGTGCTACACTGTCATGAACCCTTTTATTTTGAAGCTCTGTGTTGTAAGTGGGACATCTAGAGCTCCTTCTTGCAGTGCTAGCTCCATGCCCTGCCACTTGGACAGGGAGAGCATGCACCGTGGAGCGGGAAGGTCCCGTCCTCATTGGGGCCGGGCGGCTGCTGCATCAGGGAGGTGCCAGAAGCAGCTCCAAATTCCTCCGACTGTCCCCTCCCTCGGAGCCGCGCTGACTCCCAGCAGCCGCCCTTGGGCTGTGAGCAGGGCGCAGGTACGGTTGTCCTCTCTCTTTTCCAAAGCACTGTGCTAAGCCCCACTTGCTGGGGCAAGTGGATTGTGGCCCTTCCACAACCTCCACTCATAATCTGCGATATAGATATATGTATCTATTTGTGTGTGTGTGTATATATATATATATATATATATATATACATACACACACACACACACACGCACACACTTTTTTTTGGTGTGCATGTGACTGCAGAAACAGCGGGGAGTTTGCAGAGTTTGGCTTTGAACCAAAAGGAAATAGCAAGACATAAAGAGGTATTTCTTTAAGTGCAGCGACATGGAGACAAATCTGAGGAGAGGGAAGCGATGGCAGGAGCGCAGCACGGAGCCTGTGTGTCGGGAAGGGGATCTGCGCTCCAGGGCGCTCCTTATGTTGCTGACCTGTAGATGCATGGGAGGTGTAAGAAGGATAATGAGGTGATATTTATACCAGGCCTGATAAAGAGCAAAATGAAAGCTTGTATCTTCATGAGCGAAATATAAATTAATGAGACAGTTTAAGAAAAGTTTCTGCCTGTGTTTTTATGGGCTCTGCTGTGAGCCTGGCACTGGCTGTATATATCAGAGCCCCCATGTGGATGCAGCTATCTCGGGAACATGTTATGCGCTGGATTTATGAAGCCGCAGAATTTGCAGCGCTAAGCACGGCTGCCTTTTCTCCTGATTACCTGTTTCTTATTAGGATATATTGCTTTGCCAATCGAGCTGAGTGCTAGTTCCCCAGACTGTGCATGGTAGAGTTGCTCTTCATGGCTCAGCCAGGCAATGTGGACAAACACTGGGCTTTCTTGGGATACATTTGTTCCCTACCAGCGCTCTTAAACGTTCTCTCAGGCCTAGCTCTTAGTGCAAAGTAAATGTGACATTCTCACCTGCCAGAAATGAAGTCTCTGGTGGTGGATGTGATCTCCATCATCCCCTCAAACTGAAAGAAAATAAAATATTAGCAGCCAATGTGATGTCAGCAATGCATCCTCAGTCAGAACACTGAGACTTCTCTTGCCCCCAAAAAGCGGTTCCTCTAATAGCTGTCACCGGAGGTAATGGCAGTGGTACGAGGTGCCCTGTCCACAACAGCTATCTCTGAAAAGAAGAGATTCATGCATATTTTATAACAAAGACAATGGAAACGATCCTGCAATTAGTGTGTTTAGGTTGCAGTGGTTGATTATCAGTGAAAGCTACCTGGAATCCACGCTAGCTCTGTAATTGCTCCGAGTCCTCCGAGCAGAAGTGGCTGCTCAGATGTGACGTGACTTGCAGGGAAAGGTTGGTGGTGCTTGTCAAGAAATTTATCAAATTGTTGTTTATTATTCAAAATTATGAATATACTTGGCACATGAGCTTTCAATTTACAGGAGAATACAAATTTACCTCCCTGCTGAAAGGGAGCTCTTCCAGCTCAGAAAGTGTGTTTGCACAGAGAGAGAAAGGAGACCATTAAGTGAGTTAATGACTTGATAATGATGATTATTTATTATTTGTATTACAGTAGTGTTTAAATAGAGGCTGGATCTTTTATGTGTTCAGCATTACACAAAAGCAGATTGTAAAAGTAGCTTCCCCAAAGAGCTAAATGGAGAACAGATAAAAGACAGAAAAAATGACTTTTCCGAGATTTGAGAAGCGGAGAAAGGAACTGCCTTGCCTGGGGTTATGTAGCTAGTCTATGGCAGAGCTTGGATGTGAACCCAGATCTATCTGTACAGCTTTCTTCACACAAACTGATGTGGCATCTTGATTTTTATCTAATACTGTGTTTACTACTTAGTGTTGCACTGGAGAAAGAGTCTGTGCTTCCCTACTCGGGAATGCTAACACTTTGTTTTGTGCACACATAGATATAGAAAGCAAGGATACATATCTGAATATATTTTTAATTTCTCAGTCTTATATACACATATTTCCTAGCAAGCTGTATCTGTCAGCAACTGCAAATCCCGTTAGTAATGCTCTTTATGTACAAAACTACTCTGTGTCTTGAGCACTGGATGGGGATTCAGGCAGTCTGACCCCTAGGCTGGCTTCTGCCCCGGTGCTCTTGCCGCAGTACTGCCACTCGTGATACAAGTGCAGTTCTCTTTGGAAAGGGGTCGCAGAGCAGCTTCTTCTTGCTTCTTGTGTCCTTCAGCCTCATATTGCCAGCATGGTTATCTTCCAAAGTTGGACTAGCTTATTGCAATGCTACCTTCTTGTCCTGGACTCATCTGTAAGAGCCTGAATATCTCCCATTCCTGCTCTACCCTTTGGAAACCATCAAAAAGGAGTTAGAAGGACTTGTCAGCACCACACTGCAATGAAGCGTGATGCAGACAGCCCCAAGCAGGCTCTGAGCCCTCTGATAAAATGCAGCGGTCGGGCTGTACCCTACCGAGGCGATGCCTGGAGTCTGGGAGCAGCGGAGGGGTTGGCTGCAGCGTGGCGCTGAGGCAGCTCTGCTCCTTTCAGCTTTGGTGCAGGCTTGGTTGCGAGGAGCTCAGGCATTTCCGTGAGGTCGGGTTTTGCCCCGGAGCGTACTAGCGTTTCAGGAGAGCAGGCGCCTGGAAAGAAGCAATGCTCAATCCACCGTCGGCTCCCCACCACCTGCACTTCAACCCTCTGCCAAGCTCCAGAAGTGAATTATTTTGTGTTTTCATGTCGTTTCACTCATAATGTCTGAGGTTTTTAGTTGGACTGGGCAGTAAGAGGGGATGAAGAGATCCTTTCATTAAGTGTTTCCTGGTATTTGCTGCCACTTTGGCTTCGCACAGTTGGCACAGCAGTAGTATCTGCTTGATGGTGTTTTCAGAGTCTTCTTGCTGAAACAGGCATTTCACTTACTCTACAGTTTTGGGTTTTGTTTTTTTTTTAAGCACTGGCTCATTTCCCAAGTCAAGGAGTTTCTTTAAAAAGGAGCTTCCTGCCATGTGCGGTATTTATTTTTTTTAATTGGTTGAGCTGATGTGCAATTAATGTTTGTAATGCAAACCTGTCTGGGGCCATCTATTCACTTGATCAGTATGTTTTTAGTAGTCACATTTTCCGTAGCGATTTTTCTTTGTGAGCAAAATGCTGTGGCTGCGTAACAGCGTTTTGCTTGAGCCTTTCTGTAAGTTTGGCTGTCCGTCCAAAGTCTGGGCCTCCAGGGAATAGCCCCCATGAACTTTCTGTTCTTTGCTGTCTAACAGGTTTGTAACACTTCCCCGGCACAAAATGAACCAGCGACAGAACATCTCCTGCTTGCCAGGAAATTTTTTAGTCTTTTCCATGTTTGCTCCCTCTTTCAGTCTGGAAGCAAAATTCCAGTGTGAATTACTTACTCTAGCTTCAAATTTGAACTGATCTGAAAATAGATTTCCTTCGGTAAATGTTTGTGTTGCTGCTGTTTGTGGTCCTTGTAGCCGAATGAGAACGCTAGTCTGGGAGGAGCTGTGCAGGCCCCTACAGAGCTACGGTCTTTGCATCAGAGAGTAAATACTTTCAGAACAGTTGCATGGTTTTCATGAGGGCTCTAAATTTGAGTGGGAAAGTCAAAATAATAGGTAAAAATAGATACAGAAGAAGAATCAAGTTGTTTAGAAAAACCCACCACTGATGAGCAGTTCTGATGCAGCATTTTCAGTAACAATATTTTGATGCAACAAGCTTAGGCAAAGCAAAATTAAACAAGCCTCAGCAGAAATATATGAAAATTATTAATTTTAGATGCAGTTCAAGTGTAGAGATTTTGAACTGCAATTATCGCATTCACTTGGTGAGATAGAAAGTCAGGGCCTGGACAGTCTATAACAAATATCTCTACATTTTGCAAGAAAAATAACGAAGAACTTGGAATAATTGCCCTTTCCCATGTGTGTATGTGCAGACAGGTGTGTACTTGGTTAATGACATTTTGGGATGATTAAAATGACATTCATCTGCCAGAGATACAATATATGCAACTGTAGTGTGTGGCAATTACAACTGTGGAATCATGTCAAAATGTAAAGGTGAAAGAGTGTCTTCAATTGTGCAGAACTCTCACATAGGTTGCTTTATATGTTTGAACCAACTGGCAAACATAATGCACCCTTTAGCAGTGATAATTACAGAAAAAAAACCCTGCTCATTCTGCTGGCAGCATGTTGCTGGTACTAACTGATGCATTGCATGTTAAAATGCAAAGGATAAAATGTATTGATGAAAGCTACTGCTGCTGGTGAGTTTGGCAGGTACTCGAGTGCGTGCATAACTTCAGACAAAGCAGTAATAGTATTAATAACTGTCTTCTTAAGTACGACTTGTCATCTGTAGCTGATAAAGGAAGTCTCTTGCACCAGCAGGTATTTACACTGCCTAAAATTTGACACCTTGCCTAGGTACCCTATACTGGGACGCTGGTCCCCTGAGGCTCTGCACCGTCGCAAGAGAGAAAGGTGCCTCGGAGGGGGATTACGAGTTCGGCTGCTTCTCTGAATTATCCTCTGGAGGGTCCGTCTCTCCTCGGAGTTAGAGTTACCGCTGTGCATGAACATCTTCAGACACAGAGGCCGCTGTCGTCAAATCCTGCCTTGCGTAGTACTAGTGTGCTAACGGGGGGGATGCGTGTGTGCAAACAATATCGAAAGCCTGCTATTGCCAGCGCATTCACGTAGGGTTCACGGTGTGCGTGTAACCGCGTGTTCGTGGCAGCTGCGCTGAGCCATCCACCTCTCTGCAGCAGGACGGCTCCAGCAAACATTGCGATTACTGTGCCCTCGGCTGCCTGACGGCCTCCTAGCACGGTTACAGCGCTCTGCTCTTTGCTGCTCCGAATTAGGCCTGGCAGAGGGATTATAGGGAACCTGATTTCAGGGATTTATATTATGTAAATTATAAATATCCTTCAAGAATAGGATTTGTAATGTAAGTTGGGGCTTTAATATATTTCTGCAGTAATATATCATTTAAAATGGTTTATTTGAGAAGACCAAGGTAAGGACCAAAAATTTAGGGGAATTAGCACATTTTGTGTCTTACAGCGCTCAAGGTGATCTGCTGTCTATAGGAGTCTGTGGGAACTAACGTTGTTAATATGGGGGGGACAACGGGTGGGCATCAGTGCGAAAACAGCGTGTCTGAGCCTGCTGCGCCGGGACAGGTCGGCCGGGTTGTTTTCATTAGGTGAGTGTAGAGTGCTTTCAGCAATGCACACGGCTGGAGAAAGCAGTGCCTCGTACTGTGCCTTGATCTGATGGCCCTCCTCTCTAGGGGGTTTGGTGCTCAGTATACCTGGAGAAAAGCTGTACTGGGTGATGGCCCTTACAGCGCCTGGAGGAGTTGTTCACCAGGACTGAAAGACATACGTTGCCCTGGCTCGGGTAGCTCACATGAAATAAAGAAGGCTGTGACTCAGGATTAATTGTTTACTGTCCGTTTCTGTACAGTAATTAAAGACCATCAAACAAATCTAGAAGATGACAGGCTACCAAATTAAGCGGACCTTTACCCCTAACCCATTACTTCTGTGGTTATATCACAGTTCCTGGAAGTCCAATGGGAAAACTTACTGCCAAGGTAACTGGTCTGGGCTTCCCATATATGCTACTGAACACGTCCCTCTGGTCTGCTCGTTTCCTAGAGGAGAGTTAATGTTGGTCTGTAGGTCTCCTTCTCTGATGTTGCTTGTCTTCACACACACCCTGCCGATTCTCTTCATGGGCCTGATTTCCTTTGACTTTGCTTCCTTTTTCTGGGCAAAAGTCATCACTGCTCTGTCTGGTGCTTTTATACTGAGAAGTGTGAAGTGTCCTCCAAGTGATCTGTCGCTTGGTCCTTGCTCTGTGGGGTTGAAAGGAATACCCAACAGTGAGACAGAAGATTAACTGCATTGTTTCTCTTCATTATATTTCCCTGCATAGGGACTGCAGGACCGTACCTCGTAGTTGATTCCTAGCAAGAAATCTCTTTAATAAAGTTAAAGTCCTTAACTGACACTTTCCTTTTATACCTGTGGCACTTCTGTTTTTCTTCTCTTTGGATATTCAGCCAAAATGAAAGCCTGGCTAAAATTTCCACAGTTGGATCTGTAGTCTTTTGGCCTTGTATGTCTGGAAAGCAGATCAAGGGTTTGTCTGACACGCTCTCCATCTGTATGGCAATGTTAAGCATAGTGTGGGGTGGCAAACAACCACAGTGGGGACAGAGACCCCCGCTGAAGATGCGCAAATAGTGGCAATATTGGAACTTCATTGGTATGGATGCAGTGCACTCAAAGGGGACTTAACGGATATGGTCTGCACCCAGGAGGGCCTTGCAGGAATAGCTCCTCTGGCACCGGAGTCGATCTGGTTCCTCACCCTGAAAGGTCAGGAAGGAAAACTGCAAAGAGCCTTGAAAACACTGGGTACCCTGGCTCCTCAGTTTTGTCCCTATTGGTTAGAATATTATCAAAATAAGGAAGGAACACTACATTTGGGGTATTTATCTGTCCTCAGGACAGGCAGTTGAGCCAAATGGTCACCTTTCCCTTTATGCCACACAGTTCGCTAATTCTAAAGAAGTGCCTCAAAGAGGTGGCAGACACACATCATAGCTAGCCATCAGAGGTGAAAAATTGGAGGTGTTTGAGGATATAATCAAAAAAGGAAAGTACAGTGTAGCTGTAGAAGTTGGAAAGATGACATGTTAAGTAACTGACAGATTGTCAAGGTACAGTGTTCAGTCTTGTCTCTTCATAGTTCAGACTTAATGCTGTTCAATACAAGGGTCCAGTGGTGTGTAAGGGAAGGCAGGGAATCCTGTGGTGCATTAATGAGACCTCTGCCATGTGGAGACCAAGCTGCTTGGCCTATCACAAGAAATAACCCCTAAGGTTTTCTTAGTGTAGTAAGGTCATGTCTCCTCCATCCTGCCCTGGTTGGTGAAAACTCTGGAGAAATAAGAGAATACAAAACTGGCTATAGCTGAGTGGGTGTGGATGCATTAACAGCACCTGAACCATGAAATAGCCTCCAGCTGACTTTGGAGCTCCTCCGCATAGTTTTTGGTGGACCTGTGTGTGTTAATGAGATGGTGGCTTGGCTGGGGTTGTGGTACCTCCAGGGAGTTCAGCGAGGACCCCTGCATATAATAGTGCTTTGACTGTACAGCAGTGGCTCACATGCTTCATGCCACCATCGTTTCTAGGCCGTTAATTACAGTGAACTGTTTCAAGGTAGGAACTGAAGTGAAATTCATTATGGTGTTGGTCAGCATGGAAGGAATTATATCCTTTTGATTTAGTCTGTGGTGGAACAACAGTTCAGTAAAGATTGTGATTCTTCTTCCTTCTGAAGTCATAATGTTCCAGAATAATTAAAACTATCATTATCAGTGCCTTAATGGAGGAAAATCAAGAAAGAAGTGAGACCAATGGATGGGTCAATTTGTAGGGCATCAGAATCAATATCCAGTTATCAGGCTTTTTTTTTTTAAAAACACTAGTGGAAAAAATTAGAAATGCTGACCTTAACTTGGAGTTAATTTACTCTTATTAATTGGAGTAACATTCCTTCTGATGCACAAATTAAAAGTTAGCTGAGGGCATTTATTTCAGGCGTGAGCATAGGCTTTACAAGTACAGCTGTGTGCCGGCAAAGCAAAGCCCTTCTGCGTAATGCTGCCAGACACGTTGAGCGTGCAGTTCTCAGTGCGGAGTCGGCATGCTCTGTTCAGCGATGGCCTGGACTTGTGCATCAGAGAGAAATTCCAGTGAGGAGCAGGTGCTTCAGTGGAGATGATATAGCCAGAGACAAGTCAAGCCTTATTTTGAAAAAATAGAGTGTAGATATGCAGTGCTTCTTTCAATATCCTCTGCTCATGGTGTATATCCTTTCAGGAGCGGCATCCAAAATGGCTTATAACAACTTGCTATGCTTCAGAAAGAAGAGTAAAAACAAACAAGGTATGCTATATCCAAATGAAGGCTGTAGAGCATCAGATACATGTTGCCATAGCAATGCCGCATGTAAGGCATAAAAAGTGGAATAGTAAGAAGCCAGCAGGGTCATTAACATCATCAGCAGGCTCAGCGGAGCACAGCTCTATGGTAGATAAAATGGCTTCAGACTTTTCTTCAAACAACGTCTGGGGGAATGAGGCACAAAAAGAGAGTAGATAGTAAAAAAACAAAAAACAAAAAACCAAAAAACCTAACAGTGGGCTGGAAAAGAGGTAGTGTAGGACTGCCAGTGACCTCTGAGGCAGCTCCTTTGGGCCTCTCAAATGCTGTGAGGAGTTTGTAAAGCCCTTGCACTGGGGACCTCCGGGGATTTCCCCTGTCCAGAGGGTTTCCGATAGATACTCCAAGGATGTGTCACAGCTCGTTGGGGTGAGGCGTAGGGCCACGACTCAGGGATGCTTTGCAGCATTGCCCGGCAGTTCTGGGAAGGGGGCAGTTGGTTATTTTTATCCCTCTTTCCTCCCAGCAAGAGTATCTAGAATTATCTATGGGCTTTGGTGTACAATGTAAAAGGAGTAAAGTGAGGTCCTGATTCTGGTTACATAGGAGATGCTAACAAACAAAGGGAGGGAGGATTAATAAGAATACAAAAATTAAGCAAAAAGAATCTATTTCACATGCTAAAGCAACAAGGAGAGACTATAAATGCTGCTGCCTGTAGGTACTGAGCAGAATATGTTGTGTGATCCATTATGTGGGGACACATCTGTGTTACAGCCACTTAGCTTGCGGCTTGTACTGTCAATGAGAATGCACATTTCATTTCTTTTCTGGGTTTCTTCTAGTGCCATTTCCTGAATTTCCAGGGAACAACTGTAGCAGGGGAAATAGAATGATTGATTCCGTATTATCACTGCTGTGAAATCATCTCCAGATGTCTGTCAGCTTAAAGCGGTATAACTGGAATCAGTGTGGGCTGAAGATGTGCATACAAATCAGGGTCCGTATTAACAGGTCCAGACCCTCAGCTGCTGTAAGACGGGACAGCCACGCTCAGCTCGGGAGACTTTTGCTCTCTGCCAGCAATTTGTGGTGGGGGTAAATCTTTCACATGGGTCAAAGTTAGCAGTTATGCAAGTTATTTTGGTATAAAATCCTGGTCAGCTTATGACTCATCGCCTTTTTTTTTCTTTTTTTTAAGGATGTTGCATGCTTTTATCTACTCTAAAAATCTAGAGTTGAAGTGAGTAATTTTTTAGAGGATTTCTATGGTGTTTAATTAAAAAGACAAGGTTTGGAGCTTGAACTCACTGATTAAATTAAATGTTGCCATTTTAAACAGGAGTCATAATCAGAAAAATCAGAAATCATTAACCACTGAAACAAAGCCCATGTAAAGTAGTTGGATTAAGCAATGATGGATAGGGTCTTGTGTAGTTTTAATACTGGAAACATCTTTTTAAAACAGTCATGATCTCTTGAGAAAGTACCTATGAGGAAGGATTAAAAACTACCAAGTGTTAGGCCTTGTGTGAATTTCTGTAGGGCAAGGGGGGCCTTTTCTGTGCCATTTGTTCGTGTTCGGCTGGTAGTGATGATGCTAAAACTCAGCTGTCAGACTAGGAAGAAGCTGAGACTGAGAAGAAGTCTCTGACCTCCTGTTCTGGCGTGTTTCCTCAGCAGTGTGTTACTGCCTTCCTCCAAGGTGAATGAAGTGCATTTGCACCCAGTGTCTTGTAGAAATGCCCTCTCCCCGCACTGCTGGTCACTTCACAGATCTTTGGACTCGATTGCTTGCAGTCGCTGTGCAAGGTGAGAGACGCAACTGGGACACAGAGTGAGGTCAGAACATGTTAGGGAGCATGCTGTGCCTCTGCTCTGCAGGGCTGGAAAGGCAAGGTTTAAAGAGACTCCTTGCCATCTCTCTACCTCACTATCCATCTGCAGGAAATGGTCGTGATTCTGGTCCCTGCCTTCCGACGAAGTCAAGCCGACACATCCTTTGGGGATGGGGGCAAAGCTGGAATGGCACCAGACCTTGACTCCTTGTTGAACAGGGGTATTTGCAGCTGGTTTTGGAGTAAAGGCATGGAGACAAAATGGCAGTACTATATAGCGAGGGAACTTCTGTACAGCTTGGTCCCATTGGGTCTGAAAGGCACAACTCAACTCTAAGACTGATAGGACTGTTACCTTTTTGTAGGAGCAAGCTGTGGAAATGCAGAAAGGAGTTTGCAAGCTTTTCACTGTCATTCCATGAAGGTTCAAGAGCTTTTGCTTTTGCAACTCTGATGTGCTCCTAAGAAGGTTCACCATGCTGAATTTTAACAGTGTTTCCTGACAGTGCTACTGGAGAGCTTCAGATCAGTAATTCTTTGATTTGCAAGTGAATCAGTTGAACTCCTGCAACATCTAATTAGTTTGCAGTTAGTGCGAAGAATATACAAATGGCCATTATTGGTAATGAAAGCCATTGATCCAGAGTGTGCAAACTAGAGAAAGAGAGTAACAGGTGAAAACTTCAGGTCAGATCCTTTGATATCTGTCACCAGAGCTTTAATGACCTCACTGCAGCTTTGTTGAGTAACATCAGCTAAGAACATGGCACATAAAATTTAATGTTCCTTGAACTGTTTCAGGATTTAGTAATAATGTAGCTTATGTATACACCTACGCTGAAATTTTCAAAGCTACCTAGGGGAACTTGATGCTAATTATAATGGAAATGGGCACTCAAAGCCCTTAAATGGCTCTCCAGATCTCAGCTCCATTGCACAGGGAAGCATGCAGTCATCCACTATACAGATCCATCACTCAACTCCTCACTGCTTTTTATATGCTTCTGTGGACTTCTCTTTCAAGCAGAAATCAGCACCTTCCCCTACCCACCCCCCGTTAAAGAGACTGAGTTATAATCATCATGATACAAATTTCTGATGCTTTGCTAGTGAACCAATAGCTTGGTAAGCAAGGGCAGTGTAATATAAATTTTCTAGTTTTCAATTTTAACATGACTTTATAATTTAAAAAGTAATTCAGGAAAGACACATTTTGAAACTGATTGCTGCTTGTGTTCTCATCGCTGTTTCTTTTTGACTGCTCAGAATACACCTATGGTATGAGAAAGAGAATGATATAATTTTAGTTGTTGCTATAAATTCATCCCTAGTACAATTCCATTAAAACTAATGGAATTACATCAGGATTAGTTTTGGCCCACTTCTGAATTTTTAGACACTGGCAAAAAAATCACATTATACTTGTCATGAGGTAAAATAAGTCTAGTACTCTTTTTGTGAATTCATATTTCATCCTTTATTAATGTTAGAGTGTAATGATGTCCTGTATTACTTTTCTGGTGGCTAAAATATTATGCTGTTTTAAGGGATCTTATTAGGTCCTTCAGGGACTTTTGATGGCTGGCTGCAGCAAATTGTGTTGAGATGTGCATATGTAGGGGTGTGTGTGTGTAGGTATAGCTGTAAAGACACATATATAGGTGTGAACACACACATAAGGGACAGGAAACATCTGTATACAGAGATGTTTTTATAGTGTTTTGAAGTAAGATACAAACCTTGCAATTTTTCAACCTGGTTCTATTTATTAAATAAGTCTTAAAAAATTAAGAGCAAAATAACATCTAAACGAGTTAAATTTTACTATTCATCATGAAAGATGAAACTCTAATTTCTAGGCACTTAGCTAGTGCTGCTGCTTTTTTGGATGGATCTTGAGAGAATTTTTATTAAAATGCAAATAGTGTAGCTACAACACTGTTCCCTGATTAAATGGAAGAAGCATCACTTAGTACTCATTGAAGTCAAATGTAATCAAGATAGAATTGATTTTATATTCAGTTCATGTAAACACTGCTCATTCTACATCTTAAAAAAATCCATAAAATAACAAAAAATGCCAGCTTTATTTTTCGAAAGGATACAAGGTAAAGAGAAAACTGCTAATACACCGTATGCATTTATAATGGCAATAATGCCAGCCTCAGGTAACTACAAGATTGATACTGCTCCACCACTGTCCACATACTGAGGATATGGGAATGTGAAATTTTCACAGGCTGAGCGAGGTTGAGACCTTTCAGCATGTTCGCAGCTCTTCCTGAGCTGTCCGTGTGTACATTATTTATGCGGCAGAGCTCTTTCTTCCTCATTCACCGCGGGGTAAGCTATCTTGAGTTACCCTGCAGCTATCGCGTGGTAGGAACATGCACACACGCACACTAATTGCAGATCAGGCCTTACGTGTTGGCTTAGCTTTCAGTATCCATACGCAGTTGCTTCTTGGGAATAAAGCTCTAGCCCCGCATCTTAGAAAATACCTAGTTGCAGGTGTATCTCCTGTTGCCCTCAACCCGGACAGCTAGGGCTGAGATCGGGGTGCTAGGGGCCTGCGCTGCTGGGAGGGGAGAAGGCCATTCAGAGCGATGGCTTCAATTCAGCAGTTGCAATTAAATTTATTTACAGAGTTTTGGGCTCAGTTAATTGAGCTTGCAGTTGTGCCCACTGAGAAGCGCAGCCATGCGAGAGGAGCTGTAAATCAGCTCGGTAAGCCTCTGGATGTGTGCAGACACAGGTGCAATTATCTGCTCCTGCAAACGCAGGCCGCGTTGGAGAGAAAGCAAGCCTCGCACTGCAAGCGACGGCCTCTGCATACCCACTAAAATCTCTCTAAGGAACGACACTGCAGCCACACTGCCTACTGCGACCACAGTAGCAGCACCCCTGAATCCCTCTGCCTGAGCAGTCGGGGTGTGTGTTTACAGGGATTTGCTGTTCCACGTATCCGCTCCATGTGTATGAGCAGACGAAGCCATGGCTGGTCCTGCCTAAGAAGGTGTCTGTATTGTTTTCACTTCTATGCAGGCACTTAGATACAGACAGGCATATACAGAGGAAACCTTACAATCTGTATTTAAAAATTAGGCACCAGCCATTTCTGTTTCTGCCTCCCTGACTGTGGGCTTTAGGAGTCCTATTTGTTTAGTGAGCGCACCATTACTTTACTAGTACTTTTGAGATCTCTGAAGTGTTAGCTGTATTGTCTTCTATGCAAAGATGGAGTCTAATTCAGAAGGACCCCAGGGTCCTTTTTCTGCAGGTCACTCTGTTGCGAGCGATATTTCAGTTCCACTAATTGCTGAGGAGGAAACATGACAGAAAGTGGAAGAATCTGAGCCGATGCTCTTCAGGTTGGGCTTTCCCAGCTGACTGCTGCATTCCAACACATTGTGTTGAATATGTAGGCACTGTAGTGTGGCGAGAAACCTGCTGCACAGGCTGCTGAGCAAATGGGATAATCATCTTTGATTATGGAGGATGCTATGAAACCCACCTTTAAGGTGACGAAAGCCCTGTGAGCTCAGTGTCCAGGCAGAACATGAAACAAAGCTGCATCTTCTCCTGCTACACCTTTTTTCTTCTACTTGGTTTTGCTTTTTTCATGTTGATCTAACTAAGGAGAGCAATTGAGCTTTAAGTGAGATGCCTGGGGTTTTTCTGAACAACAGTTTAGGTCATGTACAACAAAAACATTAGTATTAATGCTATGATGGTCTTTTAGTAGCTAAAATTAGATTCTCCAGGAAGAAAATTATATTTTGAATTACTGTCTATTCTCATGGTTTTATGTATTTAGTATTTTTCCATGGCTGATGACTGCTAATAACAATCGTTATGCACATTTCACAGACATTACACTGAATGGTTTAGACTTTAAGAAGTTTCTTTTTTACAAGCTGATCTTTACAATAAAGTTAGAGCCCTGATCCATTTTAACATAAATGGTAAAGTGCAAATGAAAATTAGTTCGGTTTGCAAAATGTGTTTCAGAATGTGTTTAAGCAAGCGAAAACCAACAAATCAAAGGTCATTCTTAGAGAGAAGATGCAGAGCGTGTGTCTTGGAGCACATCTCCTAATTAAATCCCTGTAGAGGAAATCATGGTCAAATTTAAAGACCAGAGTCATTGCATCTAGGACAGGGCAGAACGTCAATTATCAAGATGGCTTTGACCATCTTACTGTAAATGACTGCAGCAAAAAGTAAGCTAGTGTATTTGGGAGGAACAAGATGCAATAGGTTCATAATTCCTCCTGATAACCTGCTTCACTATAAATTCATATGTTTCCATTTAATATGGCACTCCATTTTCAAAGAAAATATTTCTGCGTCATAGAAGAAGTGTTATGAGAGGTATCACTGGAAAGAAAGGTGGAATCCCTGTGAATCCCCTTCATTTCACCTTTTGCACATGTCTCAATTTCCTACGCATGTGCACTACGAACATGGTCTTCTACAAGTTGCTTGCCTGTAAGGAGTGTATCCAGCTGAAGGTGCTCAAATCTCTTTCTGAAATGGGTCCTTAGTCCTTTTCTCTAAGGTTTTTGGTGATCATTGTTTGAATTAAAATTTTGAAATTAATTTAGTTTATTGAATTACTTGTAGTTCAGTGAAAGTGTTTAATTTGTTATTTTTCATATTATTATTCAGCGTTATTGAAGATTGTATTTAATTACCTGTGAGGTACTTTGGGCAGTTTGCACTCTGCATAAACAGCAGATGTAGTCAAAAAGAGAAAGCAAGGAGCAATTTGACAGGATTTTCATTGCTCATTTCCGTATTTCGTGCAATGGCAAAATCAGTGAGACTGTCTAAATGCATAGGACGTGTAGGGCAGAAGTCTCAAAAAGAGTATGGAGGGTTCTTCAGTGGACATGTAATGGATGATGCCCCTTGGTTTCATATTGGAAACTTTCATCTTAATCTGTGATTGGATTATTCTGTGTTTAACTTGTGCTATCTCCTTGACTGAGAAGCTCAAATATAATCTAGATATTTAAGAGTGCAAAAAGTACGTACTTTATGTGTATCTTTTGGCACAAGTGGCTGAATTTCAGATCGGAAGCATTGTGCTTGGGAGTGCATACAACCCCAGATTGTTTTTATTTGTGGGGGCAGGGTTAGTTTGTTTTCTTTTTTAATCTCCATAGACTGACAAGGGATATTAAACCCTGTCACCGCAATATACTTTAGTTTGGCATCTTATTGTAAACAGGCCGGTAGTATGGGTAACCTAAACTCCACCCGGGGTCTGAAAATAGAAGAGAATTAGCTATTTCATGTGCTGAATAGAAGAAGATATGATGAAATCATTTCAGGAGAGAGGAAATGTGATTTCCGTGCTGCTTTACAATTTTTGGTCTCTGAGCTGTGCTATGAAGGATACCAATGAAAGGAAAGCAAAACAACCTCTGGTGATATTGCAGGAACGCTGCAAATCAGGAAAGGGTGGTAGCTGAAGACTGCCAAGCTCTTCTGAGTGAGGCTGCACAAAGGAGGTGCCGATATCCCCCCCCGTCCAGTTCTGCCAGTGCTTCTGGGCTCTAGTCTCATCTGTGCGCAGTCTAAAGAGAAAAACCCTGTCTTTGTCCCAGCATCTCCTTCTCCTCCCAGCCCAGTCCGTAGTTCCAGGAATCAGGAGAATGATCATGGATAACCTATAGTTTATGGCAGCTCTGTTGTGTTTTAGGATTATCTGTTGGCCTAGGTAGGTTTAACGTGGTGCCGCAGAGATCAGCATAAAAGGATCTTTTAGTAGATTACAAAGAGGAAAGGTATAGACAAAAATTGTGATCCTTCAGCAACACTTCCTACATGTGTTGGACCAGTGTTGTTGGACTAGCATAAATCAGCCGTATTCTACTGCAGTCAGTGAAACTATATTGAGATGCAGCAACAAATAAAGTAAGGCACTTTTTTGGTTTAGCCCCCAAGTTTGGCAGGTTGACTTTAATGGGAAGAGCAGTTCCTCCATAGTCACTCAAATCAATAATTATAAAAGGCACAACCCAGTGCTTGTATTCACGGTAACATATCCAACTAAGAAAAACTTTGCTTTTCAAAACTGTTTTCTGCTAATTTGTGATGATGGGTTAGCTTCAAACATAACATTGATGTTCAGTGGCAGAGGTAAGAAACTCTTTCCTGGGATAATATCTGCTTTATATTAAATGTAAGCATTCTCCTGTCTTCTGGCTGGCGTCCAGGAGATCCTGGGCTGCAGTATGAGCCACCATGTGACATGGAGCTTTGAGAAGCCTAGTCCATGACTTCCATGAAGTGTGGTGGAAATTACCCTTGAACTTCGAAAGGTGAGATTTGAAAGGGTGTCAAACAGCCGAGGCTTGGCCTGGATGTCTAAGCTTGAAAAATACTTTTTTCTGCACTATACTCATCCTGGTTCAGCAAATATGATCCTATTTCAGCAAGTGCTGAAATGCAACACTTTCAGTTCAGTGAAGTGAAGAGAAGAACTGGAGGGAGAACAAGGGGAGAGAAATCTTTGTCCTTTTGGGTGCAGTGTGGCATCACTGACCACTGCAACACCGAGCACTGCTTTTGAAAGGGACACATGGGGGAGAGCTCCACTCAGGTGCAAGTAAGAGGGGAATTGAGATAAAAAGAAGGGAGTTTCTTGAGTTTGCAATATAGTGTTAAGTCCTTCGTATATGAAAATAACCATGGGAACTGAAATTTCTTTTGTGATTTGAATAAACTTCTGCACAGAAACTCCCACCCTTTTGACTTAGTCCTGTTTTTCTGCTTCTTCTTGCATTTGTGCATTTTGCACTCCTGTTCTTAAATGTGGCTAATTCAAGTCAGTAAGTTATCTTTGATTTGCCGTATAGTGTAAACTGTTGAATGCAGCCATACAATTTAGCATGCAAAACTCTGCCTTTTCTTGCAGCTATAGTGCTATATGGTTGAAGAAATCTGTCTGAAAGATGCCATATTCAGTTCTGTGGGACTGCTAGAATGACTGTTTATACTAACATTTCTATGGGCTCCATATGTACTTTGTTCAAAGGAACTTTTCCAAAGAGATGGGAATTTTATTTTTAGTATCCATTTCTGCAGACTGTTTTTAAATCCATTCAGTCTTATAGAACTTGTGACTAGTTTAACCAAGGTTAAGTGCTTGCTGAACTGGAGCCTTAAGGATCTTTCTGCAGGCATGTATCTAAGATAGGGAATTTGAAGAAGGGGACTATGTATTTAGTGGAGCTCTGCAAGTCTCAAGTTCACAAATAAAAAGGGATTGTCTCTTGTTGCCTGCTTTACGTAAGATATTCCTGTGTTCTGGGCAAAGAGCTTCATAAATTATGAATCCTCTGTTCCATTAAGATAGATATAGAGACTTTATTGTCAAGATCAGCTTCATTAGGAGAATTCAGATCCATAGTGGTAAAACGCTCTCATCCATTCTAGATAACTTTGTCTTCCAGATTGCTGAGTATACTCAGCAGTACAGTATAGTGGGTTAGCGATAGACAGTCAAGATAAAACTCTCACTCAGGGCCTTCTTTTTCCAGGATTTTCCAGTTGTTGGTGTTTTCTATAGGGTAAGCAACTTTTCAGTTCTTGCAGTCTTGCCTCCAGGGGCAAAATTTCCATGCTTCTGTTCCTCCTTGTTGCTGTACTCTGTCATCCTTCCAAACTGGTCTGCATCTTCCCTACGATATGGTGCTCCAGCCTGGACGCCGTACTCGCGGTGAAGCTGGGCAGAGCGTGTGGGATGCTTCCTGTGTCTTGCAGCATTCCTGTTTCAATGTCCTCATGCTCACTTAGCGCAGAGGTGTGATTCTAAATAATCTCTTGTCCGCAGCCTAACTGACATAGTAAGAAACAAAAGCATTCCCTAACACGATTCCTCAGCCTGTGTTTCACTGAAAAGCTACCTGATACTTTTTTCCTTCTTTCTGCTCTTAGAGGAACAGACAATTTGAACTATTCCAGCTATCTGTTGTTGTTATAAGTGTAGGTTGGTCTTCACGTTTGTTGTGTTGCTAGGGAATGTGTGCAGCTTTTGTTGCTTTTGTATTATAGCTGCAAGCACTTATCTTTTCCTCCAGCAAATAGCATTTATAGCAAGTTCTTTGAAAGCAGTGCAGTCATTTGTACTTAAGACAGAATTATGGCAGCAGCAAACAATTAGAGGAAGGAGTTTAGCCCAGTGGTTTTTCTACGGACAGGGAATTCTGCTTACTCAGATTCATTATTCATTTTTAGAAGAACTGTTTCCTTAAATTTCTGGATGAGTGAAAGAACAGATTTTTGCTAGTGCTGTTAAAACAGAAATTCCATTTGCCAAATATGCTTTCTGTGAAGCTATAATATTTTGTGGAGACTGATGGGCTTCAGTGATCCACCAGGAAGGGGTGGGAAGTAGAGGATAAGAGAGGGGTCGGGGAAATTGATTCACTGGGACAGTGATCTGGAATGAGAAACAGGTACTTGAATTTTTCCTATTGTCTCCTGACAAGTAAAACACTCACATATCTCTTTCCAAATTAAAGAGCTCAGATTTTATTTAGAAAGTGGACATTTTTGCCCAGTTTTGTTTTCATGGCACGTTTTGGAATGGGTTTGTTTTTATTCCAATGCAAAACACAAAACATTTGGAAAATGTTTGCCACATTTTGATGTGGTAACATGGGAAGTTCTCACAAAATGGAATTGTCATTGTCTTGTCAGTGCATTTGCTGGCATTCAAAAATTATAACGTCCCATTGCATGTCCCTGCTCCTGGTTTGTGGACATTTTGTTGTGTATTTAGCAACATGTGTCTTGTTCTGTAATTAAGATATAAATGGAGGAATAGGAAGAAGGATCTTTCTTCACAACTCAAAAGGTCTACTTTAAGCCAGACGTTGGTGTGTTGTCCTCACAGAAGGAAACCAGTGCTTTCATCCAGGGCAAATGAGTTACATCAGCCTGGAAGTCAACTGTGAGGATCTCAGTAGAAAAAAAACTCATACTAAAAATTGCCTGAGTGAAGAATAGATTGAGCTCTCATATTCTCCTTGGTATTATCTGCTGAAGCTCCGGGGAGATGGTGAATATACCTGACAATGCAGCCAAAGTGAACCCGGCTGTTAAGTGAGAGGTGTATTGTTTGGGTTGTATGCTCTTCCCAGCTTTCTTTTTATTTTGAAATGCCAGTCACAGACTTCGCCTGTCAAAGATCAAGAACTCAGAGTTATCTTTTCAGAATGGCATTCCAGTAGTGGGTGCTTCAAATATATAACCCCCATGATGGAAAATCAGGTGATAGCTTAGGATTTGGGTTTTTTTCTCTCTCCAAATTAGAAGAAAAACAAGATGTTCTCCTCTCCCCATTCAACCTACACTTTATAAGCCTGTAAATATTGATGAATGTAACTTGTTTTTTTCATATCATGGCTTTATGATAGTTTAAAAAGAACTGATAGGAGAAAAATAATCTCCCTTTGAGTGGGTATGAGCTGTGTGTCCTTTTCAATGGCATATGTTTCTAGTCACCTTTAACTTACCCAGCTTTAAATATTGATGGTCATGGTGTAATTTTGAAACTTGGGCCTTAAGGGAGTGAAGGTGACTTCTCTGTGTGTTGCTGGCTTAAAAAAGGATGCAAAGAGGAAACAGGCTGTTAGAAATCTCCCTGCAGCTGGCGCTGCTGGTGTGACGTTAGGCGCCTTAGTGAGGTGGGTGACGTGTCCTGTAAGAAGGAGCAATTCTGTGGCCAGGGAGGTGAAATTACTTGAAACTGGGAAAGGGCAAAGCTGCAGATAAACAGACATGGTTTAATACTAGCATCTGATTTTTCTTCTTTCCTCTTTTCCTTAGGAAAACAAACGCATGTAAATTAACCTATATTCTGGGCGGTGTGGGGGATGAAGCAGTTAGTCAGGCAGTGTGATGTGTGATCGGACATGTTCATCACAAAATCCTGTTATGGATTTCATGAACCTTGATACCACTGACGTGGTATTTGAAAAAATTGCTCTATCCCATTGGATCTGGTGGAATGACAGACTTCTCTGCCTCACAGTTAGCTGCTAAGTGCAGTGAGCCAGTGCCACCTTCCCCCATGTAACCATCAGCTATTACCATCCGAGAAGTGACTTTGTTGGCTTTGCTGGAGCTCCGCTGCTTCACATCGCCCATAGATCTGGCTCATCAAGTCCTAGTGACAAAGAGAATACCTTGCACTTGCTGCCAGATAATTTTCCTTTCCCTTTTAGCACCCAAGCCCCTCTGTAGTGAAGTAGTTCTGGATTTGCATCTTACTGCAAAGAATACAATTCGTGTTCTAGCAAGAACCACTCTGATGTAATTTTATGTCATTTTATGTGTAGCTCCTACTGTCTAATGAGATTTGGAAATGAAACTAGCTTGGAGCCAGTGTATAATTCTCTGAACGTGCAGTAAGTGAAATAAGCTTTCTAATTAAAGGTGTTTGTAGCTACAGAAAAGCTGAGTCTCCGTCTCTTCTCTTTGAAATACACTTTCTACCACTGAGAGTTTGAGTATCCATAGCTGTATTTTTCCTCTGTGGCATGTTAATATACAGTAAGCCAGGACAGATCATCTGGATTCTCCACAGTGGATCTCTGTAGTAGATCCACGTTACCTCCACAGTCTGTTTGTACTGGTCACAACTCTTGCTCTAGATGTTGTTTCCCATTTCCCCAGTGGTGTCATGCTCTGGAGGAGAATGTGAGCTTCAGGAGAAACTTGAGTTCTCCATGACAGCAGTGCAAAGTAGATTGTTTCATTTTGATGCTGAAGCGCTCTTTTTCACTTAGGCTCTGGTTGGTGAAAATAGCTTTGGGAGTGTCTTAGATCTAGAAATGTTGAAGTGTCCTGTTCTTTTAACTGTCTTTGAAATCTGTGCAGGCCCTCCAGAATATGCACTGTGTTATCCGCAGCTACTGCTTTTTCCCTTACTTTTCAGTCCAGTACTGTGACTGCTTGGTTGACGTGTCTCTATGCATCGCTTTAATTCTGTTTCATATCATACATTATTTTTATGTCAGCCTGTTAAATTACAGCTCCTGTTGTGTGCTCTGAGCATTATTTTGGTTGTAGCCCTGACTGTGGCTCTCCTTTTAAAAACATGGGAGGTGATTTTGCAACAAGCAGCAAGCAAGCCTACAATATAAAGCTGTTAATCCAAGGATTAAACACTCATTCAAATTGAAGCAAATATTTGTTTAGACAAAGAAGTAGGGACTCTTAAAGACAAAACACCTTTTGTCTAATCTTATTTCTAGCTGCATGGTGTCAATGCTAGAAGTCACCTTCTGGGATTTGGAGGCTGATAACGGTGGTCATTGGAAAGGGTGGACTTGAAGTCTGTGAAGGAAAGGTGTCTCTCAGCTGTTTTAAGGAAGATGCGGGACCATAAGCCTAGGATATGCAGGGAGGAAAGAGGGAAAAGGAGGATCTAAAACAGGACCTAGATGCTTGCCCTATTCTCCCCTTGGTACATGAGTGAATTTAAGGGAAGGAATAGGAAGAACCTTGACTCTACTTCCCTGTCTGGCAGCAAGAGTATTTGGCCAAGTCTGTGGAGGGGAATGAGGTGACCGGAGAGCTGGGGGCCCTCTCACCAGGGACTCAAGTAAGGGGCAGGAAAGGAGCAATGGTGGCATATGGTCCATAGCCAGTTTCAGGCCTTTTCCTGGGATACTCCATTGCTTATGATAATGAGAGAAGGAGTTCAAGTGAACTCATACATTAATCCCTAGAGTTGTCTCCTTCTATGAAAAGAAACTAACAATTTTGGACCTTGTTTTTGGCTAAGCCGTGAGCCTGTAGTATCACTCATTGATGTAGACGTGGAGGCTGGTTGAAGTGGACCAATATTGTCATCTTATGTCATCATTATCACACGTTCTGGCATCTCAATTACTGTTCTGAAATAATGAAAGGAGTTGTCAGGTCAGGTAGGTTAGATGAATTGCCTAGCTCAGATACTCCCATCTAAAATAATGTGTACCACTTTACAGAGCATCAGCATGTTGCTTACTTGAAAAATTGCACTTTAACAGTAGTTTCCCTAAGACATAAACAGTCATTAAAGAATTCTTTGGGGTTTAGGTCTCTTGATTTAGTACACAGCACAGGAAATGTCAAACTATTTCTACAGAAAATATTTTAACACTAAAAAACATTCAGGAGTGCTGTAGAGGAAAAAATACTGTGGAGAAGATAAACCTGTTCACATATGAAAGATTTTAGTATGGATGAACTAACTCATTTCTAAATTCACCTTTATTAATAAAAATGGATGATAATTTAGTTGCAAAAAGTGCAATACAGGTCCTGGGGGGGGGGAACACCCAATGATCAGTAATAATATTGCAGTTCATTTTCACATTTTATTATAACTATTTAATCATGTCACAACGATGCTAAGCCTTGTATGAGTAGGTAGGAAGACAAAGCTCTTCTACTTTAAAGAGCTGTAAAAGCGCTAAAATTACAAGGAGAGTGTGCGCACTCATGATTTCATTTGGTAAGATGAGGAACTAAGGAAAAAAAAAGAGGTGTGAAGACCTATGAAAAAGCCAGAACGAATGAAGAAGTGATGAACGAACCTTGATTCCCAGTTTGTGTGTTAGCTGGATATTTCATTTATGTTTACCAATTCTTTTTTAGATGATATGTTAGAGAGACGTACTAGAGGAGGAATAAGTTGTAGGACAAGGAGGTGGAAGCCTGGCAGATTGGTGCTATACATAGCCAGCAAATCCTCAGCGTGGCTTATGGATACGCTGTAACACCCTATAGATACCATTTCATCTTCAGCTGGAGCATGATTTGCCTGGAGGTTGGCAGTGATGAGACATGTAAAGATATGCAGCAATTAGAGCTTGATGAGATCTTTTTTCCCCCCAATGTAGACAGGAAAGAAAATCTATGTTTTTTGTGAAACCAAATTTGAGAAAAAAAATTTAAAGCAATAAAGAGATACAGGTTGTAGTCCAAATACAGATCGTGTTTGGACTACTGTTGACCTCTTTTATTTAAAAATGTAACATTACATTATTTCTTTAAAATGAAAATGGATTTTGAAAGGGAAAATCAGTGTTTTAAAAAGATTTTTCCCCAAAACAGAATTGCACCAGAATTTATTTCTAAGAATAATTCAGTTCAGGTGAACTGACATTTCTTGATAAAGAAGTATTTCCCTAAAAGTTTGCTGTTCTGCTCTCATCTGCTGGTAAGAATTAAAGTTTTTTTTTTCAAGGCTCCAGAAGTGACTGAGGTGCTGCCCAAACAGTGTCTGGGCTGTGTCAGGGCTGGAGGAAGGATTGAATCTTGACTTCCCTTTCTACTAGAAAGCGAGAGGGATGTGTGGAGACTTGCTGTCCCTCCCTGCTGAGCTCTGCGTTTCGATGCTGGAGAAGGCAGATTGTGTCAGTGACCTCATCTTCTCCCCCTGCACAGGGCCTAATGGATTAAAAGAAGATTTTTTTTTCTTTTTTTTCTAAATCGATGTCTCAGTTGCTTGAACTTCTACAATGTCTCTGGCAAGTTGGCCTGCTTTGCGTGCTTATATATTTTCTCCCATTTGATGCCCCCTCAGATGCACCTAGAATGACAGACCATTTCATCCTCCTTTTTACTAATTGGAAAAAAAAAGGGCGGTGGTTAATTCTGGTCTTGGTGACTGCACTAAAGGAAAAACCATGCTTGGCAGCAATGCATTTTACCCCAGTCAGCAACTGATATAAATTCAACAGCTGCCAATTGTGGCTTCTCTGGTCTCTACCTGGGATTTGTGCCGTTGCTTGGTGAGGCTCAGAGGTAAGCAGGTTTTAGTTTGGGGTCTATAATCCAAAGTACACAACGGGACAACTTTCCTTTGGGGAGAGAGGGAGAGGAATTCCTAATACAATCTAGCAAAGTAGCACTTTTCCATTTCCAATTAGTGTTGTTCTACAATAAAGCTGCTTTTGTCTGCAGTGATAGTTAGGAGGAACTCAAATGAATTAGAACTTATGAATGCGGAATATCAATACAGTTGTGAACTGTGAGATGCCTGGAAAATGAAAAACAAAGAGTAGATTAGTGTTGGTCAAATGTGTGGATGAAAGAAGAGCAGTACATTCCAGGAGCAGATGTATCCCGATACGGAGAGATTTATAATTAATCAGGGTTAGTGGTTAACTAAAGTGGTGTAGATAAGAATAATTATTGAGACTTTATGAGACTTTATTACACATGTCTTTAAGCCATTTAAATATTGGAAGGTAAAAGGGCTAAGACTAAACAAGACAAGTTGGGATTTCAGGTTGCTGAGTGGTTTGAAATAGGAAAACAAGATATAGATTTTCATCCATAGAGTAATGACAGCTTTGGTTCACAAAGATAACTGCCTTGGGGGCTTCATAAAATACAAAAATGTAAAATGTCAAAAGATAACTAATTTGACAAAGCAGGAGAAAAACCCATGTGGCAAGGACATCTCAAATGTGAGGAAGGTGAACATTAATGTAAGTAAAGCTACCTGAAGCATACTACTGGTATGTATACTTAAGAAACCAACATCAGTAACTAACCCATTCTTGTTACCGTTTTCAAAGTTGGATTTAAAGCCTACTTGCTTGTTCTTTGTGACACAGATACCATGAATAAAATTCAATCCCTTTCACTTGTTAAAAAAAAAAAAAAGTAGTTAGCCCAGGAGAATAGATGAATAGAAATGGCAAAATTCTATTTCAGTAAGATCAAAGTGTTCGTATGCATTCATTTTTCCAAAACTGTTGACTTTAATGAAATCTGTCTTTTCAGTGGAGCTGATTATAGTTACAAAATATATTGCAAGGTGTCTAGGCCTGACCCAGCTTGGGTTATGATAATGTGCTGCATTGGGAGCAGTAAGACCAGTTTTCAGTGCTTTCAAAAATCCTGTCTTGGTGCCAGTTATTTACCAGTGACTATCCAGGTTTGCTGTCTGTTCCCAAAGGCCATGGAATGGACAAGCAGCTCTGTACCTCGTCTGTGGCTGCTGCTGCAGAAATACCTGCCCTTCCCGAGTTTTTGGCACGATACCTCAAAATTTACTTTGCCTAGTTTCATGCATTTTCCCTGCATTTTCGTTGTAGCTTTCCTTGATTTCTTTTTTTCCCCTCAAATTGAAAACAGCTCATTTGCAGCAACTAGCAAAAAAAACCCAAAAAAACAAAAGCAAAACGAAAAAGCCAACAAAACCTGCTTTTTTGGAATGAGGGGCCAACAGCCAGTAAAATTTTCTCCTTGAAGTTTTTAGTGCAAAATGGAGTTGAGCTTAAGTTTTTGAAATGCTTTACATCACTCTGGTCCCAAAGTCTAGATCAAAGGGCTATCTAACTCCTTGTTGGCTTTCATCCTATTTATTATGTGGTAAATAAAGTATATTTCTTTTACACATAGCTTGGTAACGTTTCACACTACTGTTTGGAATGGTTTGATGAATGCTGGAGAGAACAAAGCAGGAGCCACTAAGTCTACTGTTTGCAAACTTTAAATTAAATAGGCTCGGTAACATGTTTGACAAAACTGAAAACTTTTCAGTGGGAAGAAACGCAAACCAAATTCATTCTTCAATTGGTTCAACTATATAGCTTGGTAGTTAATTACTTTCTTGTACATTCAAGGAACATGGCTGTGGTATATTACTTTGCAAATGTAACAAAATGAGCTTTCCTGCTGCAAGGAGTTTCAGTGCAGAGCGGCAAGAACCACCTGGGTAGTTGTGACTGCTGAGCTAGACGAGTGAGTACAGAGATGCCTGCTCTTTCCATCTCTCTGCTAGTTTATTCCTCGGACTAGTCAGAACATCACGTTTGTGGTCAGCCAACTTTTCTCCTTAATGGACTTTGAGCCAGCTTTGCCCTTCTGACCAGAGCCAAGACTGCCAGGAGAAGTCCTGGTAACCCTGCTTGTGTGCTTATATACAGCCGTATCGGAGCATACTGGCATGAGTGTATTTATGGTTTGGAGCTGTTGTACCTTTTCATAACTACACTTTTGCCATGTGGTGTGCACCTGTGGATAGCTGACAGCACATTTCAGTGCAGTGTCACAAGTTTCCACATTCAAACTCACCTTGTCAATTCCCCCCAACCATGAACACCAAAATATGTATACATGAAAGCTTTCCACAGGGAAGGATAAAGGCCAATGGACTTTTATGATACTATTTTTTTCCAAATGAAAGCAAATGGGATGTTATCCTTAGCATCTGCTGGTATATTTTTAGGATCTAGATCTTTAAAAGCAATCTCGGAATGTTTTGTGTGAGCTGGTATTGTCATTCCCAATACAGGTGGCACAGACAGAAAGAGACTTGCCCAAGGGCATCCAACAAGTTGTGGCAAAGGCAGAACCAGGGTCTCCTGAGCCTCAGTGTCCTGCCCAGCCGTGCAACTACCAAGGGGCTACCTAGAGCAGTGCTGATAGAGGGGCTTCCACCTTACCTGTGCTCAGTTTCCTGATGCCCTTGGGCTTCAAGGTATTCTCTCTGGAAAGCAGTAATAAATACATGAACCCAGGGCTTTTGTGGAGCATAGCAATACGGGGTGTGCTGCATGGTGCTGAGCACATCGCTTGGCTGATTGAATAGCAGAGTCGCAGGGAGCATGGGGACGCTGCTGGTCCTGGGCTTTGCCTGCTGAGCTCGTGTTGCAGTCGCTGCGAGTGAGCCCGCTTCTGAGCGAGGTAACAAGACTGACTCCCATCTGAGATTGAAGGCCATAAAACAAGGTAAATCTCTTCAGTGCCATGCTGTTCCCATTATGACAGCAATATTACACTCCAAACTGTCCAATAATCCTTGCTGTCCTCTCTCTGTCTGGGCACAATGATGGTTGTATACTAGATTGTAGGAGAAAGCATAAAGATTAGTGTTTCAAAACAATCATAATGCTTTGGTGCACTGGTTTACAAGCTCCCAGCGTGCTTTACCAATACTCCTTATTCAGCCTCAACGCTGGGAGGAGACAAAGGTTGTCGCTGTGCGTGTCATGCAGGTAGGCGCGTGCAGGCTAAGAGGGCTGGGATCTGAGCTCCTGCGGGCGAGCCTCAGCCGCGGGTGTGCGTGGGATCAGGTTTATAATGCGCCTTATAAACCGTATCTGAAAACAGTGACCACAGGCTCTGGCAAATTCCATGATGGCAGATTAACTAGTCTCCCTCCCTCACCAGTCCTCAGCTTCCTGCATCCCCCTTCTGCTTGAAGTTACTGCCTCTCCAGCATTTTAGCGGGGAGAGAGACAGGCACTCTGTAAGCTGCCACAGTGATAGAGGAGGTGATCTCCCAAAGGCCTGATTCATGCTGCAGTTTCTGGTGGGATGATACCGTAGCCTACCTCACTTGCAGGTTTGGATGCTGGAAAGGATGCCTTTGTATAAGCCCAGCTTTACTGGCAAGGGGAGCGAAGTCACTGGACTTTGCCCTAACGTGGCAAAGCAGTGACTATGCATTTTATTTGAACAGCTCTACCATGGAGGTGAAAATCTTCGGTAGGGATGCAATTCAGGTATCTGGAGAGGAGATTGCTGGAGCAAACTTTGCCCCATCTTGCCTGTCAGCACCCATAGGATGAATTTGGAAGATTTGTCAGCTAAATAAGTTTGGGCAACCATATGTATCCTGTCCTGCAATAGCATGATGCCTCAAAACGAGGAACGCACGCTGTTGGCTGCGTGGCATTTCAGCTGGCGTGGGAGGCAGCTCTCAATCAGAGTTGTTAGGTTAATAGAAACACTGCTTTCAGACATTTTCTGGGGGAAACCTTATTTTTCAAGCATTAATGCAATACAGAAACTTTGTCAATTGGCCACATAATTTTATTTTTAGCTCTGAGTATGAAGAGCACACATATGTGTGTCTATCTGACTGCCTAACAGCTGCAGTCCACTAGGGAAAATCAGAAGGCAAAAAACAGAGCAGTGATTTTGTTTGTCTGAGCAGATGAGAATAATTTTTATGTACAAGCTATTTATAGAAGGGCTGCAGCGAGCTAATTAATTGTTTATAGGGAGAACTTTAAAGTGCATAACCTGAGATTTGACATTCTGCGTAATAATTATAATTAGAGATGAGCTGGAATCAAAAATCAGGATGCGAACAGAGATGCATTTTGGAAAAGTTTTGAATCTGATCCAGATCTCAACTGTGCAGCTTTCTGCAGCCATTAGGATAGGCTAGAATGAAATCCCGGATTGGAATTTGGCCTTCTGTATTTTGATAAAGTGCAAATCTGGATCCACATCATGTGATGCAGGCCAGCTCCTAATTATCTTCTGGCATACTAGGGGAACAGGATTGACTGGTGTTATTATGTCTTTATCGGTACATATTTTTTTGATTTTGGAAGAAGTGACTCAGAAAAGCCAAATCTTGAATTAGGATTTTGTAAAGCTAACATTGAAATTTATAGGGTGATTGTCAAACTTTTAAATTATTTCAATAATAGCCTGATCTCTGTGAAGTCTTTTCGAGTTTTATAATAAAGGGCTAGTCTATTGGTGTTTTCCAGGTTTGGAGGAATAATGGAAAAGAATCTGAATGCTCAGCTTGGAAAGGCAGCAGGGTATAAGCGTTGATTTATGTCTAGCGCTCACTAATATTTTTTCTGATTCCTGTGCAAAAGTATATTCTGAAACTTGGTTCTGATTCTAAACTAATTAGAAATCAACTGCTAATTGCTATATAAATAAACAGACAATAGTGAACTGGTGATGAAAGACCGATAAGAAGCTAGAGAGTTAAATCTCAGTCAAATATTTAACTTAGCCAGTACATCTCAGTTTATGTAAGATATCTCTAGGCAGAAGGGTAAATGCATCCACAGAAAGACTACATCCTGCCTAATTCAATTAGTTAACAAATATGCAACTGTGCTGGCCTGAGTTTTGTATTTTGTTTGTTTTTTTCTTCCACTTACCATAGGTAATCACTCAAGAGCTTATGTTACTTTTTATAAGATATTGGAGAACTTAGAAGTCCTCTTTATCTCTGGGCAGCAGTGAATCCATTTCATAAGGCGGATCAGAAGAGCTTTGGAGGGGTAGTATGGGCATGGGCTGCCGCACTTGCTTCTGCAGCCAACAGAGCTAGCTGACTGTCAGATAATGATGGAAGACTTGCATAATTGCAGCACATTTTGGTCATATTGGACTCTTTATGAGCAATTCTGACCATGGTTGTCTAACTTTCTGCATTGCATAGGCAAGAAACTTACCCACTACAGTGCTCTTAAATTAATGGCTATGGGCGTGATTCGGTGTCAGTGCTGTTTCACTTTTGTTTTCGTCCTTTTCATCCAAGACAATTTCTTCTGGCTGCTGTGGTGAAGCTTATGCTGTCTTTATTTGACCTCCTATTTTGTTATGGACCTAAGCCTTTTTACGTGACAAATGCGGGGATTATTCTCAGCTTGCTGTCAGTGCATTTCTGGAGAAACAAACTGCTTTCACTGGACCAGTTCCTGAGCCTCGTAATCTTCTCTTCCAGGAGCTGCAGCTCTAGGCAGGCAGGATCTTCATCGTAGGGGAACTGCTCCCTCCATGTTCAGCGCAGGTTGGAAACCGAGGGCTTGAGCTAAAAGATGATACTGTTTTCCCTCGTGCAAGTCATAGACAGTGGTTCATGCCTCGGGGGCAGCTTCTGTAGACACCTAAATATGTCACTGAGAAAATACTCTCCCACCACAATGGATTAAAAGGGAGGGGATTGTTTTATGTAGCACAGCTAAACTGCACATCGGAACTGCCTCTCAGCAGAGCACTGTGCTAATTCAGTGCTGTTCAAGGAACTATTCATCATTCTTGCCTTCTTCAGTGAACCTGCAAGTCTGTCTAATAAGGACCACACACATAATCTTTTATTTATGTAATGGTCTATTTATCAATGTGAGGTGAGAATTTGACCTGATTATACAAACTTGAGTATTCCCAAGATGTGTCAAGATGCAGTTTCCTCCTCCTGCTTGGCCGTTCCTAATCCTTTCGCATCCTCATTGCACTTCCCATTGTGTAGCTATTTAAGCCATACTCATACGTAAGCAATGTTGCACAGTTTAGCAGCTAGTGAAAAGTTCTCTGTGATATAGATTTTGTATGCAGTGTGGGATTTTCTTCTGAGGTAGGTCATATATGGTTCAAATCAAAATGACGTTTTACTGATGGCATTGCAATGAAAGTAAACTGTTGACATGTCTGTCTTCTGAATGTATACTCATCCCTATTCAATTTTGAGTGACCAAGGGGAAATAAGTTAAGGAGTTACTGTATAACTCGCCTTTCATCATTCCAAATGATGAAATGTCTTTTGTTGCAGCTTTCCAAAATATTTGCCTTCAGGTATGCACCAAACTTGAACTATCTGAATCTGAAAGGTACCCCCCCCCCAAAAAAAAAAAAAATATGATCAGGACAGGCTAGAGTAGGGAAATGGAAACCAGGTTGCATGTTCAACTGTAGGGGGGACAGTGTTGGCTTAAAAAAACAAGAATCCATGTATTGGCATCCCTTTCTACTGAGCTGGGCTCTGCATGAGTCTGAATTTTGCTCTGTATGGTTTCTAAAAGATTTTGCTGCCTTTATGTTTTAACAATGTATTTGTATTTTGTGATGGGACAGCTTTTCTTTGATTTCAGATATAATATAGGAAAGGATGAATTCATTACAGATAAAGACTTCTGTATGTCTGACCAGGAAAGCCCTTATAGAAATTCAGGAACTGCCCAAGGTGGCCTGAATTAGCATTGCAATTCTGAAGCGTTCTGGAAACAGCAGACATTGCCCATCCATTGTACAGCTGGACTCTATGTACGTGTTGGCCATTTGTCTGAAATTTTGGTGATCCAGAAATCCCAAGCAAATGACAACATTTCTCACTTTCCACCTTGGCAAAATTTCTGGGTGGGAGAAAAGGCCCTGTGTAGGGGAGACTCAGATGTTAGATAGCTGCAGGGATGGATGAGGGAAGCCTTTGGTTTCAGATGAGCCTTCAGATCCATTTGAGCCGAGTGGGTTCATGAAATTAGACTAGTAGAGCCTTACTGTGAGATTTCTTCTCCGTCTGGAAACAAAACGAGAACAAATGAATATGTGCAGCATTTTTGTCCTTCCTTGTTGCATTTTATGCCCAAATGAAAATTGCAGAAAATACAATAAAGCATATATTGTGAACTAGCATACAGAATTTTCAGCCAAGCTTGAAGTTAGCTATGAAAGTAAAAATAAACCAACACCCCTCCCTCCCCAAATCAACCCAAACTTTAGATAATATTTACCTTGGTTTATGAGATCTTGTTCTTCGTGCGTATGTGTATTCTTGCAGTAACTTTGACGATGGGTGGAAAATTTGAACAGAAGGTGGTTTTCCTTATGTACCTCACCTTTCAATTAAATCTGGATCTTTGCATCTGCTCTGTCCTTCCCTGCATCAAATCACAAAGCCATTCCTTATCTTGCAGCTGAATTTTTAATTCAGAGATTTAAATTAAGCTAACTTGACTCTTCAGGCATGAGTCCAAACCCTGCGAGCAGAAAACAGAATTTGCTTTATGAACCCACTGTGAACTGAAGCATGCAAGGTTCGTCTGGCTTTAGTTACCTGTTTCCAGGGATACTTGAATCTGCTCAAGTAGCTTCCGTGTTTCTAATTTTCACTTTCATCTTATCAGGAGAATTGTGTACATTAGGTTTCTTCTGCAAGCCTCAAATACTGTCCAGGAGGATTAATGACAGTGATGTTCAGTTTCTTTTAAAGAATCTGCCTTAATAAAGTATATTTTACATTATTAATTGACATCAAGTCATTGGTCAAATTTGTATGGGAACCAGACAAAAGGTATACAGAGCTGAATGCCTCATTCTAAGACCAAAAATAAGGACCAAAGTCTGTTAGATTTGATGTATTGTACATAAAGGTCACCAGACTCACCCAGTTAAGAAAGAAAAAATGATATGTGTAATTCTAAGTATAGGTTAAGTACCTTAGAATATCATGTTAAACCATGAAGTGATTACTCACATGCATAAAGTATGTGCATAAGACTGCAGGAGTAGGACACATACTGTCATATTTTCCCACATGAGCAGTGCACCAGAATAATCCTTTTTCATCATTGCAGCCTGATGGGCATTAATAAAATAAGCCTGCTAATGTAAAGATATTCTACAACTTTGCCTCAAGTACTTTTTTCAGGCTTATAGGAAAATAAATAAAATGCACAGAACAGTTTCTCACCACCACTGGGACTATATGCCAAGATGATTTGTCAGAACTCCTACAGCTTCAATGCCTTTCCACCTATTTCTTCCACCTTTTCCCCTTTCTTTTATTTTTAGCTTTCAATTTATTGTTTTTAAATTCAATGAGATAACATAGCTACCTCAGGGGAGGAATTTTACGCTATTCCACAGTGAAAATGGCATCCTTTAAAAAGTTATGCTATTATTTTACAGCTTTTAAGAAACATATGTACAGAAGCAATGTAATGAAAGTTTTTAACTAGGCTTACAGTTTCTAAATAGCTATGGTGCAAAAACCTACCTAAATTCTCTGGTAGCTAGCTGACTCCCACTTAATTTGGATTGCATTGAGAAATAAAGGATTGGACTGTGACAGTTTTGCTGTGGACATAACTATCGAGAAGCTAAGAGATATCTTCAAAACTCATTCAGAGTTTTACTTTCCTACATCTGTAGAAGTTTGCTGCAGTCTCAGTTATGAAAGTTAAAGCTTCTGGCACAAGCTGCAATTCTGGTAAATGTTACCTTTCCATATGGGTGGATGTATTTTGTGGTAAGTGTAGAAAGAGCCAAAGAAGAAAATAACTTAATGTGTAGAATTTATTTTTGGTAATCATTCAGAAATATGGAAATGGATTTCAGGAAAAAGAGCAGGATTACTTATGAAATTCTCCCTTTCAAAGTTGGGTGAAGTAATATTTGGGAATCAGGTTTCTCTAGAAATTTTTTCAGAGTGCAGCAGAGAACGAAGAACCCAAACAGGTCATCTTCGCTGTTGAAGAATGTAATAAAATATTCATCAGTAGGGGGTAAAAAAGGACTAAAAGCTGAGTTTCTTTTGAGATATTTATAACAAGAAGAAAGAAGAAATAAAAGGTTAACTCATTGCTTTGGATATTTGAGAATTTCAGGCTAAACATCTTGAGTAAAATTATTGACGTTTCAATAGGAAAAAAGCTAACAAGGTAATTTTTCCAGCAGAACTTTATCCTGAACCCTAATTTTTTAGTACTGATAACTTTCTGAATTTTTGAGGGCCCTCAAATTTCTTAAGGTTGGTCTCTATCAAAAGAAGCCAGGCATTTTTAGGTTTGCTGTAATTTGGTCATTTGTACAAAATTCTTTTAACCATTTATGAATTATATGAATGTGCAAAACAAATATAAGCTCCTCATCATAATCCTTATTGAGTTGTAGGGCTCTCCCATGGGGTACTTCTCCATCTTTAACAATCTAAATCCCTTAAAAAAATCTAACCCCTAATCCACTTGCTTTCTTTTGAAAAGCATACTAGGCAGTCAAGTGTGCTTTTCCATACCTCAGTACCTTTGTAAATCTAACCCCGGGTCACGTTCTAAAGTGAAGCTGAAGTCGTGTGTCCTGTTCTGCCCACATTTGAACCGAATGAAGCGGTGACCTGCGTTGGGGCTACCTCCGCAGGATCATCTCTGCCTCCTTTCTTTCTCCCTCTCTCCTGCTGAGGGTTGGAAGGCTCCAAACACTGTCCCAAACACAACTGGTGGTACACAAGCAACTTAAAAGTAGCAAAAAGCTGAGGACTGCCACCCCTAAAGTTGTTGTCTGCTGGAAGGCCGCTGCTGTAGATGGTGCCCATTGCCTAGCCTGGTCTGGTGATAGCTACTTGGGGAAAGGGCTGTTTTCTTTGATGTGTGAGATAACCCAGATCATCTACTGTCTTCTTGTGGTGCTGCAAAAGCAGTAGGGCTTTGGTGGCGTTGATGGTCTAAGGGACAGAGGAAAGATAAGGTTTGTAGGTGGAGGTAATATCTTTTATTAGACCAGAGTGCTATAGCTGGAGCCTGTAATGTGTTTACGAACTTGCCTGTTTTTCTGTAGTAGGCTAATGAAAGTTATTACTTCTCCCTATAAACCTGGCCTCGTTTCTTTAGAGCCAAGCCAGCAGGGACAGTGGCACTTGGAGCAGTCATTTAAGCTCTGTTCCCTCCTCCGTCTGAGGAGATTCCTCCTTCCCTGTGGAGCACCTGAACTATCGAGCTATAGCAGATGGCAGTAACTTGTTGCCTCCCTTGAGCTGATCTGTTTTAGATGGAAGAGTTGGAGACCCATGGAGCCAGGAGGAGGGTGAATAAGGGCGGTTTGGGGCCAGGCGGTGACCCTGGTTCCTGGGCCGCTCATGTTGGTCATGTGAAGAGCAGTCACTGGATAACTTGCCAGAGGTAGTTGTTGGAGTGAGGTCATGCAATACGCAGTGGTCTTGAATCTCCCCCTGAGGCTGTTACAGCTGTATCCCATACCTAATTATGTGTGGAACTAAATCCTGAAGAAATCTGGAGGGCTTCGCTGCAAAGGAGTTATGCTACAGTGGAGAAGGGGTGGCTTTCCCTCTGCTTGGCTTCCTGTCCGTCACACGTCTCAATTAGACACACGCTGCTCCACCTTCAGTACAAGCGGAGACGGGGAGGCCCAATCCTAGTCACACACACTGGTCTTTTGTTAGGAAAATGGCTGTTGGCCTCTTTGCGGCCATGCCTGTGTGGATGGGTAGCTGAGTGGATCTCAGAATTGGCAATACGAAGGTCGCTGATGTGAAAGCAAACGAACAGAAGATTCCTCTCAGAGTTCTTGGATCTGTGCAAAGCACGTATGCAAAAACAGCTAGGTGCCCTGCAGTTTCAGATAAATAAAGTCAGTATGTGAATCTGCCGGGGCCCTCTTAGCAAGAACAGTGCTCGTCTGGCAGAAGGGTCAGAGTTAGGCCACCTTGCGAGAGTCCAGATCCCTCCTGAGAGGGGAAACAGGACGTCTGTGTTTGGGCCAAGGAGGTGCTGGTGCCAGCTCTGGAGGGTTTCCGGATAGGGGGACGGGGCCCATGTGACTTGCAAATCCGTTTTCAAGTTACTGGTATATGCACTGAAGCTTGTATATTGATACCCTGACTGCAAAGCTTTCTAACGTTCCCGAGGCAGAACAAGCCAGTTCCTGACAAATGGAGAATATGACATTTAGCATTCAGTACTGCAACCGCTTTCTTTTATCACAAATATCTATCTTACAACCTCTTTTTAACATAGCAACTGAGCAGCTCACAGTATTTGAGGTATTTGTCCTTGCGCTGACCTTCTGAAGCACAAGCACGCAATGCTGTTTTACAGTTTGGCTGGGATTTGTCTGCAGCTATCAGAAATTTTGCTGTCCAGCCTGGGCAAGCCATTGAGCTTCCCATGTAGAATGTATTGCAAGAGCCGCTCTTCCAGAGAAAGATCCCTCCTGTCCTAAGGCAGATGGGGCAATCGCCATTTGGAAGTATCTGTCCCTCAATATTGACTATAGGGGGAGCAATAAAGTTGGACAAATGTCTAACGCCTGCTGTCGCAGGTCTTTCTTGCAGGAAAATTGCAGCAGGCATGAAAGTACCTTTAAAAATCTGGTCCTGTGTTGCTTTCCCAGCACAACGAATGAAGCATATGGGAGAATGAGAAATTATTCTGGTGTCCTGTGTTGCTGAGACAACCTTCAGTGCTCTTTGGCTCTCAACCCACTTGAATAATGACATGTGAGTCATTATTGCAATACTGTGACACTGCTTAAGTACAACTTTTTTTTTTTCCTTTTACCTCATTTGTGCTTTTCATAGTGGGAAAGAAAAACATGAAAAATAGAGGTATACCCATACAGTGATGAGGCCATTTGTATCCCATCAAAGTGCTGTTTTCATATTTATGTTGAAAAGGTATTTATTCTGCTACTGGCAGTGGTCGAGGCCTCTGTTTTTCTGACCATATACTTAGCATGAATTACCAGTCTCAGTGGGGGTGTGATGCTTAGAAGCCTGTCTGTAACTGCACTAGAAGGTGTCTCGTGTTCAAAGAAAAATGTGAATTTTGGCAGATTGAATCAAAAAAGGGCCTTTCAAGAAATTTGCATTTCAATACAAAAATAGTCCTGTTGGCCTTGAGTCATTCTGTTGTGTACATATGCACACCTAGCTCAAAGAGCACAATAGTTCCAGTCATGCCAGCGGTAGTTATTAATTGCTTAAAAGAGTTGTGAATTAAGCTGAATCACGTTGAGCTATTAGAATTTCAATGGTCAAAATCCAAACATCTGCTCAAACTTCATGCGGTGTTTCTCCCACACAGGGATTCAGGGTTTATGTAGTGCCCTGCGTTCTCTGGAAAATTTTACCCTAATATTAAGGATGTCTATTCCACCTAGGCTCATGGACATTTCCTTTGGTGGTGCTGGCATGGCTCCTGCTTATTCCCCAGCCCTTTCCCTTGGCTCTCCGCAGCTTTCCCCCGGGATAGCCCCGGCTGAGCTGGCGGCGGTGCCTGGGGAGCAGTGCCGCTGCGTGGGGAGCCCTGCTGCTGCTGCGGGTGGGGAGTCCTCGCAGTGAAGGGCTGCAGGAACAACTCCAGCCACGTGTGCCACCGTAGCAAGTTGGAGCATACACTTGCACAAGCCTTCATTACTTTCTCCTAATTACGACTGTAATTTATTTTTGTAATCTGCAGAGATTATTACAATTGTATTGAGATTCTTTATCTCCTTTGTGCATACTTATCCTTTGATGATCTATGTATAGTGTTAGCTACCTCTCCTCTAATTACATCTGCCTGATTCTTCAGCAAATCTTTTAAGGCTACGTTAATCAACTGAATTTGGAACAGAGAGCACCTGAGGTGTTTCATGCAAACCCTCAGGTTGGATTTAAATTGTGTTCTCAGAAATGAAAGGCAATTTCCCAAAGATTTTTTTTTTAATTTAACTTCAAAGCATCTCAGGTATGTTTTATTTTGATAGATCTCAAGAAGAAGAACATTTTTTATTGCCAATATATTCTGCTCTTAGATATATGCAGTTTACACCAGTAGGGCAGAAAAGAATCAGTGGTCTATCACACAACATTTAAGGAGTTTTCAATAGCCGCCTGGGAACAATAAATAAGCTACAAGCTTGTTTCGAGAGAGTGTACTTTATATCTCCATAAAGAAAAGATCTTTCCTGGCTAAAGCATTTTGTGTTTCAATACATACTGTTGATTTTTTGCCAAGTTAGATACTTTTCTTGCAAAAAGAAAGTTATTTTACAGTGGAAGAAAAGGCAGTAAAGAAATTCACTTTACAGTTTGACAGCTGTTCCTCAGAACATTTGCAACAAAAGCCTTACCTGAGAAGACATTTGTTTGGTTCTAGATTTTGCTACAAATTTAAAACTCGGGCAAAAAAGGAATGAAGTCATGTATTTCTGAAGGGTCGCAAAACTTTCAAGAGAAGCTACCATCTAGGTTTAAGCCAGTCTGGATCCGCCCTTCAGGAAACCTGTCTTGGTTTGCATCAGACTTCTGGAAATCAGGTAGAGGTTTTGACTGAACTGGAATTTGACCTCAGACTTTAAACAACAACTTGAAGCTCTTTGTTGTAACAGATTTTAAATTGCATCTGAATTAAGGGCATACTAAATCATACCTTAAAACCCCGTACTGAAGGACCTTCTTCTGGCAAGAGATCTCTCTGCTCCAAAGAAGACCTGTATTCTAGTATCCTTTCATCTTCCTAATTAAGAGTTTGTGCCTTAAGCTGTAGATACTGTTGTCAGCTTTATTTTTCCTTGTGACAAAACAGAGGAAGATGTCTATCTTTAAAGCGCCTGTACAGAGTCATGAACTAAGATCCTGTTCAAGCTGCTGTTATCTTGAGCAGATCACAATGCCAATGCGTTCCTCATTTATAAGTATAGAAAAAGACGCCCTGACGTCTTCTAGGACAACTTGCAAAGGGCTCACCGTGGTGGGCTAACATAACTGGGTAGTGTCTGTGAAAGCAGGTGGTGACACACGCAGCCTGAGAGGGGGAAACACTCACGTCACTTTATCACTTCAGCAAGTGAAGGGTTTGCAATTACAACCCTCTTATCGCCTAATTGCAGTAAAGGTATCCACTGAATTGAAAGCCACCATTTTTTCTTAGCTCTCTAAACCCCACTTCTGCTGGCCTAAAGAGAACTGTATGTAAGACAAAGACATTTAATACATAAGAAAATAATGGAAAACCAAGTTTATCATGAGCAATTTTAGTACCTAATGTCAAAGCAGAAGGGAATAAGGGGAAAAAAAATCTCCTTATTCAAAGGGTGGATATCTTAGTGAGTAATGTTTTTTGGAACTAGAGGTGTTAGTCTTAGGTCATGGCAAATATTGGTATTCTTTAGCATTAGGCTACAAATATTAAGCTTGACATATATAGTAGTTGTATACTGAGTTCTTAGAAATTTTGAGTTCACGACTTTCTAACATTAGGTTCAAATGATCTATATTAGTGAGGCAGTAATTCTTCTGCACTTTTATCCTATGTGTGCCAGTAGATCTACAAGCAAGAGCAGCAGAGTGAACTCTCATATGAATCCGCCCGACACAGCTTTTTTCTTCTTTCTCTATTTTCTTTCTTTTAGTTTCTTCACTCATCAGTGCATTAGAGCTCTAAAAATAAATGAAAGAAGCACATTTGTAATGACTCTGTGAGTTTTGGTGTTTACTTTTTACGGTATGCTTTGCTGCTCCTACAGGAGTGCTCATCCCATGCTTTCAGCACCCTTGATTGCTTTTTGAAACTGCTGTAGTTAATTTGCAGTGGCATTTATCTAGGGGTCTGTGTAGGCTGAAGTTTTGCCTGCGCTGTGTAGTCGCTGACTGTGTCTGCTGCTATCTGCTTATGCCTAATTAAGTGAGATGGAAAAAGAGCGGCATTCAGGATGCTGAGCTGGGACCCGGGCTCAGGGAGTACACACTCAAAGATTAGGAGATTTATGCCTACAATATTAGAAACGTATTGACGTTTTCAGAAATAATTCATAGTGCCATCTGTGCTATTTAATGGTCCATGAAGCTAATAGATATGTTAGAATTGGCACAGCTTCTGTGTGCTTCAGTAGCTTTAGATTAGGGTGCGTTCTCTTTGAAAGGGCAGGAATGACTTGGCTTGGGGAGAATAGAGAGATCTTCAGATTTTAACAACTGTTGCAATAATTTGTGTTAGTTATGCTTTTACTGTGTTGCCTCAAGATGCATGCAGATTGTGCTGAAAAGGTGGCATGGGCGAGCTCTGCTAAATGCTGAAAACTTCTTAAAGCTGGATCACAGCTTCTTGTTAGACATCACATGGGGGAGTCAAAAATGTTCCCGGGGCTGTCTGTGCGCACTGAAGCAGTATGTAACCAATGCGGGTTAGACTTTCCTCTCCTTCGTATTCACACCCTGGCAAAAAACGCTTGAATTTGTGTGTGAATTTATTCAGTGGTAAAGCTCAGTTAATTGCAAGTACATGGTTTGTAGGACTTGCAGCGAGTTGTAGTCCTGCAAACAAAAAAGCGCTTGTACGTCTGCGTTCTTGAAGTCAGCCCTTCCGTTTGTGAAGATGCTTCCCTAAGGAAGTTTTTGGAGCCCCTCAAATTAAGAAGATAAAACTGGGTATAAGAAAAACTTAGGTCTTTATGTGTTGTTGAACACTGCAAGCTGAGATCACTAGATACTGCTGTAATAGCAGAAAATAATCAAGCGATAATAGGTATGTGTGTTTGTAGTAAGAAATCGCTCTTAAACTGTATGAATTCCTTGCCCCTTAGGATGGGACAGCTCCAAAGGCACCCGTGTGACTGGGACCGTCTCAAAAGCAGCGCAGGTGCTGAGCCGTGGGGAGGAAAGGCTGCGCTCGAGCCTCGTCTCCTGCAGTGCTGCCCGCTGCCGTCCTGAAAGGCCTTTGCTCCCCGTTGGCGTGCGTGCGCCCGCAGGGATGTCTCCTGGGTTGTGCAGGCCAGGTTGCACCAGCAATGCCCCTTCCCACTGCAAAATGCAATTGCCCTCGTCAGATGAGGGAAATCAGCTTTTTTTTTTTTTTTTTTTTTTTAGGCCCGAGTCCCAGATTGTTTACTTCCATATTTTTCTTTTTTCCATTTCTTTTGTAAAAAGCCAGGAAATGAGGCCAATTTAAGCTATGCCCATATTGTGTATTGGCACCAGTGAAATAAAGCAGTAGCATTTTATGGAGACAATATGTAAATACAGCTCAACCTTTTTCACACTGATCACTTGACTGCCAATTGGGCCTCTGCGCAAGCACAGTGTGGCAGAAATGATGCTGCTTTAAAACTCGCACACCACTGGCATTCACCTCTCTGTATACTGAGCGCTTTTTCTATTTTTAATTAGAGACTTTGATATTAAGCCAACTGGCAAATATTTATTTGATGAAGATTTTCCATTCATTAGCAAAATGAGAAAAAATGAATCTATAATAGCATATAACTGCCCCATTAAGCAGCATTAGCTATCCATTTGAGAGCTAATAACGTAAAATACAATTTTCAGACCACCAGATGTTGATGAATAAACTGGCACTAAATTGGTGGCATTAAAGCAATAAACAGGTCAGAGGTCAATTAGTTCCGCCAGCAGCGGCGGAGGCGGCGGCAGCGCCGGCAACGATGCTGAGGGGCGACCGACTGGTGTTTTATTCACAATTGCACGTGTGCAGCTGAGAGGGGCTGAGATTTGGGCCAAATTGATGTTTACCCATTTTTGGGTGCCTGTTGCTGTTTATCACGTGGAGCGGGGAGGTTTCTGTCAGGGCTGGGCGCAGCAGTGGCGTCCTCCTCCCCTGTGCAGCCCCTGGTACCTGGGGGCAGGTCTGGCTCCACCGAAAGCTAAGGAAAACCCCATCATCCTGCTGGGACCAAGGGCCTCCAGTAGTGCCTGGTCCTGTACAGACACTTAGATGTGTTTCAGCTTCAGCATGCAAAAGTGAAAGCCGCTGAGCCTCTCCTTGGGTGCCAATCCTAGAAAAAATAATTCATTTTCACGTGTAATTCCACCCTTTGTAAGGAAAGCACCTTAGTGCATGCCTAGCTTTGATCTGAGGTGACTTAAATGCAGGCAGGAGATGAGAGCTTCAAAGACGAGCCAGCTGAGTTGGAGGAGCTGGCCAGGGTGCGTAGGAAGAGCTGAAGAGGAGCCCGCGTGACAACGCTGCTCCCTCGCTTTGCGCGAGCCCCTCGGTGCCGGCAGAGGCGCTCGCAGCTTCGGCACTGTGCCTCTCGTTTTCCATAATTAAGATACTTGGAACGAGTGAGCCAAGTTTTCTGTTCAAACGCATCTTTTTGAAATAATGCCACAGAAATTAATGAACTTTTTTTAACCATCCATTTTATTCTGACCTATCACCTTTCCTTGCAGCACTAGCATGTAAATCTTCGGCACGCTGAATTAAACTATGTTAATGTATTCCAAAAATCGCTCCCGAGGTTTGGTGCATTGTGTTGAGCAGGGATGTGATGTGACAGCGAATAGAGAGGGGAGAACGTGTGCGCCTTCCTGGAGACGCTCAGCACCTCTAATTAAGTACAAGTCTTTGAAAACACCTTGTCTCGTCAAGAAGCGCCCCAGTTCCTACAATGGCCTTTCCTTTCCGCTCGTCGCCTACAAAGTGCTATTGTCTTCTGGTGTTAGAAAGCAGACTTTAGGGTTGAGAAGAAGCAAATATCCATCACAGAGTGAAAATGAGCATCCGAAGTGAGCCACGAGCTGGTTGCGTTCAGGATGTGCTGCCAGGCCGATGAGAGGGGTCAGTGATCTGCTGTGCTGTGTGTGCTGCCGAGCATCTTTGTCGTGTTCGGAGCTTCCTCTCTCTAGAATAATAGATCGCTGGTTTGCTGCCTCAATAGCCGTTTCCTTGCCCTTGTATACAATACAAGGGCTATCACGCAAGTATAAAGGCTTCTCATCATATCTTTGCATCATGTTCTTTGCCCAAATCTGCACTCTGAAGACACTTTTGGCAGCGCAACATCTAAATTGCATCAGGTTTGTGGCAGCTTTTTTTCTGAAAAAAACAGCTCTGAGCTGGATTTAGAGTTAAAGAGTGAATGAAAACTTACTGTAAGTAGCTGAGTAGAAAAACTTTTGGAATTTTCTAAGTAGAGCTGTTTTTTTTTTTTTAATCAAACCTCTAAAAAGCCTATGTAATATATTTTTCTCCCCTCCAAAATAAAGCTCTACTTTCAGAGAAGTCCGCTGGGTGCAATTAGTGGAGATGGTAGAAATACTCATAGTGAAAGATGAAGCTGCTTAAAATCCAAAGGGGTTTAATTCTGAATTAATGCCATGAACCTGCACCCACTGATACCTGTGCTTAACTTTAAACACATGGAAATCAATTCAACGAAACTGTAAAAAGCCCCTGTTTATAACTGTAGCAATGTAAATGATTCATAAGATAGAGCTGGGTCCAACGAGCTTTCTTCCAGCTGTGCCCTGAGATGGTGCAAGGTGGGGGCACACCAGGGGCCCTGCTGTTGCTAGGACCTGTGTATGCCTGATCTTCTGATGCCCACGCTCCGCGGTGACAGGTCAGGGCTTTGTCCCCAAGCACTTTGCAGCTATCGGGTCCTGTGGGTCTCCCTTTGGACTGTTCCTGCACGTATAAGGCCTTCGCGCCTCAGCAAGGAGGTGGCAGAATGGGGTGAACCTCTCATTTGCTGTCTCCTGTGTGCCCGGAGACGTAAGCTCCAGGCTGTGCGGGCAGCTGGTGGGCCAGAGGGCCAGAGAGAGGCAACGCTGGTTTCTGTTGTCAGAGCATCTGTTTTTCCAAGCTGTTGCTCCTCCAAGAATTCGAAAACCAGCCTGTAGCACGGCTGGGTTTCCAAAAGTGGGACTGCAGGACAGAGCAAGGCTCTCTGCGCTGTGCCTGCACCATAGGTGTGTGATGGTGTGACCCAAGAGAGCCTTCGGCTGCTGCCAGCCAGTCCTGATCCCAACCAGGGAGCCCATCAACCTGCCCAGGGAAACAGCCGAGCATGTGAGACACCATGTGGCTCACGTGACCGGCATGGGAACGGGCCGCTGTGGTGTGTGTGATGATGAACATGTGTGAGGATCACACGAGATGCGTTGCGTTAGGTTACACGAGGAGGAGGAGGCAGGCTGCTACCTGAAGCTGTTGATGTAGTGCTGCCTGTGCCGGAGGCACCGAGTTTCTCACGGGAGGTGCTCGGTGAGCTCCAGGGCTGGGTTTTGCGTACGTGCACGTGTGCATGCGCGTGTGTTTCTCTGCACACCTAGGGCAAAGATCAGGCTGGGAACTGGTCAAGGGCGAAAGCATGTGCTGAGGGCTGGGTGACCATAGGATCCAGGGGATGTTGAAGACAACGCGAAGCTGGGCTGGGGAGCTCGCTGCTGCCCCGGGGGTGCCAGGTGCCTGCTGCAATCCCTGACGCAGAGGTTGCGTAGCCGGCTGTGCAGGCGGGGTGTTCGTTAACACGTAGGGAGCAAAACGTAGTCAAACGCTGTGCGAGAGTCTCGGTCTTTCTCCTTTTATAGCTTTCTAACTTTGCTGAAGAAAATCACTTTCAAAGTCTTGGTTTGAACATAGCCTTCTTTTCTGTCCTATTATCTCCTCTCTACTGTGATTTACAAAAAAAAAAAAAAGCATATAAATATTTTATGATGGGGCCAATTTTATTCTCTTTTCTCTCCTGTTAAAGAAAGCGCTGATAAATGCCACTTTGTTTTTGATACCTCCTCTGTAATAGCTTTCTCTCATGCCCAGAAAAATTCTATACAGAGACACATACACATTCTTTCTTTCACAAAAGAGATATATTGACTTCTCAGTGTAGAAATAGTCTTTTTTTTTTTTAATAGCACAGTCTTGTATCATCGTCATGATATCAGCATCTGGATATATCTTCTTCAGACAGATGGGCTCCTTATTGTGAGTCAAACCCAGGCTGACTGAACACAAAATGAATTTAAAACAAAGAATTAAGACACTTATTAATTGACAGTTGTTTTCTTTTTTTCCCTTTTATGTATGTGTGTGTGTGTGTGTGTCTACATTCACACACATACATCTATACAAGGAAAGAGTACTTGCCCTAATTTTAGCCTGTCTGTCTCAGCAGRTGCACATAGAGGGGAAAAAAAAGAAAAATTCTCTGATGCACAGTTACAAGTGGATGTTTGTCTCTGAGAGCCTAAGAATTTGTAAACGTCAACACAAATCCTATGGCTTCATCTCCTGTCATCTTTCATGCTGTGTTTAGCAGGGACACAAAACAAGTAAACATTTTAGAAAATTCAGCCTTCAGTTGGGCTGCATATTTTTATATGAATTACAAAAATCTGTCTTTGCTGTGCAGTATTTTGAGTAGGGGGTGCATTTACGGAGAGCCAGGAGTTACAGGCAGTGTCTCTTGGCACGTGCCCTCAGAGCTTTCAGCTTCAAGCCAGGACCTAGCTCCCCTGGCAGCTCACTTATACTGTCCTGCCAATTCACATATGTCAGAGGAGCGGTTTTAAAGAAATGGCTGGTGAGAGCTACCTCTTGGTCACGACATCTTCTGCAGTCTCCTTGAACTGTGAGCAGGGCTTGGGCTGTGCTGCAGATCCAGGCTGCTCACCTGCCTCTCACTCGGTTAGTGATGTGATACCAAGAGAGGGAGAGGGAGGAGGGGAAATGGTAAAAAATACGTGCTTATTCTTCTCTGCCATTTTTTTAAGTTGTTTCAAATTTCTGAAATGGAAGTTCAAAGAAAGGGTAATTACTTCCTGCAACAGGCATTCGTTTAACGGGACAGTCATTTGTAATGAAAATATTTTAAGAGATAAGTGAAATGTTGCTAATGATTTGCTTTGTCAGGTCATTAGGTAGCTGCAGGCTTCGCTGAAGGTACCAAGAACTTGTTCTCAGCATGGCCACTGAAGAAGTGTTGTCTTCACTTCTGATCATCTCACACTCACTTTTATGACATCAATTTACGATCGTGATCTCATCTCTTYGTGGGGGGCAGTGATGGAGGAGAAGGGGCTGGATTGCTGTCACCATTCTGGGGCACGGTACGTATCCCCGCAAGCTCGATGGAAGGGCGTCTGTCAGAGGCACTTGCTGACTTCCTTGGGCTTCTCGTACTTTCTTGTTGTTATGTTAATCTGTTGGCTTCATAGTCCAGAAGTCTTTTTTTTTTTTTATGTTGTAACTCAGCAGGCTAAGACTCGTGTGTGTGCCAGGGTGCTGTTTATACCAGCTTTGCTTCCCGCAGGGGATAATTCTGTGTTAGACTGCAGCACAACAAATATTCATAGCGAGCATGACTGAGGCTGCTGACAGACAATTGATTTCAAGGAACATACTCTATTATAAGAAGTCTCGGATTCGGGCCATCTGCAAAGCACTAGGATCTCTGCTCTTTTCTAAAACATTCAGTTGCAAGGAGAGAAAATCAGGGCATTTTGAAGTGATGCTTCATCTGCTGTTATTTGCACCACTGCTCTTCCATATGCACTTGGGGAAGGAGCAGAGAGGAGAGTGTTAAGACCTGTTTGACCCACCAGCACTATAAGATATCTTCATTCTTTCATTTTTTGGGGCCCAGTCACCCATCTGCTTATGGCTACATGGAGCTGCTTAGGGACACAGTCTTTCTGGAACGAGTCAGCAAGCAAGTCTTAGGAAACCAGAAAGTTTTTTTTTCTTTTGGTCTTCCTTTGCCAATTAATTGCAAGTGAAAGATTCCCCAGCAAGTGCCAGACTTTGGCGATGTCCTGATAAATTGCTGCTCTTTCTGTCAGTTTGTTTGTGTCTCCCCCTTGGAGCTGCTCAGCTGGCCCTGCCGCGCTGCAGGACTGCTGACCTCCAGGTGCTTTCTCTCTGCCGTGCAGGCGGTTTTGTGGTCAGGGCTCTAGCCCCTCTTGCAAGGAATTGCATGATTCTTCCAAATCAAGGAGAAATCAGCTTTCGAAACTATCCGACTGCTTAAAATGCAACAATAATTCATCCAAACTTATCCAAACTGCTTAAAATGCAACAATAATTCATCGTTCAACTCTAGCCACAGCTTTGGCCAAGCTTCCTGAGAGGGATTGAGGAGGGGACACTTAACATCACCTGAGTATTGTAATAGTCGCCTTATGCAGACAGACTCAAAATATTTCATCTACACTGACCCAGTTTGATGGTAAACTTGCTTTTTAACCATGGGAACCTGAAGCATTTCACTCACAAACTTTTCCTACAAAAAAAAGGAAAATCGTCCTCTTATTCTTTCTTCTCATTTTAATTGTTATGGAAGTATTTAACTCTGCCTAGTATAAGGGTCTAAAGAAATGATAGAATTGGAAAAATATTGTAGGAGGAATTATAATCTTAATGTTGAGGTAATATGATATAAAGGCTTTTTATAATTAATTTCTATAGAAACATCCATCAGACTATTCACTTAAAGTACTGCATTTAGGTATTTCAGACACTGCGTACAAAACTGTTCTTGGAAACAGTTTCTTGGGAAATTTCACTTTAACTTGTTTAATCTAGTTAGATATCTTTTCCTGTCATCAGCCTCGTCTATCTCTTTATGCTTGATTCAGGTGTCTCTAAAGAAAAGGATGCATTTTTGTAAGAGTTAATTCACACAGAAAAAGAGCGTTCAGTGCCATGTAAGACAACAGAATTCTTGACCTGTTTGGTTTTCTTTCCTCCTGTTTCCAATTGAACTCTCACATCAGGATGGGTAGAATATAATTTAAACCCCAAACTCACTCATTTTATATCTTGTCAAAGTTGTACCTTAATGTCTATCCACAACACTGGTAAAATTAAAAATAGTGTTGTCAGGTCCAGAAATGCAGTTATTTCACTTGTCATTTCTTGTTAGTCCTTTCTTTCACCCATGGTCACTGAGTGGATAAATAAAATATTTAAAATATTTAAAAGAATGTGCTGTGCTCTATCAAATACAGTTGGGATGAGGAACAGGAGCTGTCAGCAGAAGAGGTCATCAGGCAGTTTCACTCTCTGCTTTCTTTGGGGGCCTTTGTAAGCCAAGTGTTGTGAAAATAGGCCAACCACACAAGGATCCATGGTTTGTTTAGTACATAATATGTGTTTTCAGTAAGAGAATTTGGCTTGGCTCCCAGGGATTATAATGACCTATTTCTGACGTGTGATATTTCAGGTCTCATGGAAATTGGTAGAGCATAACGATTTGTTTGTGGGTGGCCCAATGTAAGTGACAGTTTAAGAACAGATTCAGGTCTTGTGTGATGCACTTATATACTATACCTGTATTAAGTAGATTGGAACATCTGTATCACAAACTAGCAACATGACAATGAGTTGCGGTGGGAACCAATAGTGTAAAATGTCCTGCCTAGATACAGGCAGTTTAGGATCACTTAGATCTGATTTATAACAGTCATTAGGACCTGTTACTTCAGTCTTCAACACCTTCAAAAATCAAAGATGTTCGAAGTTAAGTGCTTCAAGATGAAATGTCACCTATAACCAGGTTCCTCAGGGTAATGTTATATTCTGTACCAACTGCTGTAGCTGGAGAGAGATGCACAGACATCGAAGAGCTTTGCTGAGTCAAGCCCTACATCTTATGTCCTGATTTTGACCTTTACTCAAGCAAAATTCAGGATCTTCTTGGGGAGCTGCAAGACTTTCACACTGAATCTGCACATCTGATACATGTAAAGAGTTCACATATAGGGTCTGCTGCTCATTACATGTACAGAATGGTGAAATACAGCTAGTAATGGCTGTTCTGTATACAAACTAGGCATGGATCCCTTTTAACCTTAAGGACCACTGACAATATTCCCACTGTGTCAGAATGAAGGCAGATCCATAGTCCTGGTAACAGGCTGGATGCTAAGTTGCACTCTATCCCCCCTGTCTCCCACTGGCTCATAAATGAACGCTTTCATGGGAGTCATCATTATTTTAATACTATGCTTGAACCTGAGTAGTTTTGTTATTGCACAGTGTTCCGACAGCCCCCAGTGGTAGTGCAGTTGTTGACAGCATCATTTCCATTATTAGTCACTTCTAAAGGGTCGGATTTTTTTTTGTTTTGTTTTCTTTTGTTTTTTAGTCAACTGGAAATTCACTCCCAGCTGAATCCTGTCACTTTCTAAAGACAAATATAAATCTCTTTTCCCTCCCTTCCCCCTCTGAAGGTCATGTCTATCTTTATCAGACAAATCTCAGCTTCTTTTTTTAATGTTGTGTGAATGAAACTCATGACAGCACTGAGATGCCCAAGTGAGTACAACATCCCAGTCTGTTGGCTGATGTTCAAATGCATGATGACAGGTGTCGATCTAAACACAGAGAGGAGAAAAGGAAACAAAGGACATGAAGTGATTAGTGCAGCATCACACAGTAAGTCTTTGGTAGAAATAGAATTGGAACCTTTTCCTTTAGGTGTCTTCCTTTGCCTTAAAAAAAATAAAGCACCGTAACGTGGAGAGGTTTGTGCCCCTATCTTTCTCCCCCTGTGAATACTGAAGTACGATTTTGGTTTTGTTTTCCCTAAGAGGCCTTCTCCACAAGGACAGGTAATAACTGATCGTATTTGACATTGCAAGCTGCCTTCTGCAGATTTGATAAGTTTAGTAAGTAGACCCAGTTTAACCTTTGAGTTGTCCTGTTTCCAGCATACAAATGGTATCACTGGACAAAGATATTGTGCAGTTATAACCAGTGCTCTGTTAACTTTCGTTTTCATGACAACAGGGCTTGCCATTCGTCCTCTGAATGGAAGGGCTACCTGGAAGATAAGTAAGTTATACTCTGATTTCTCCCTAAATATTTACAATGGGAAATGTGAAGAGTGCCTCTAGTTCTGTTACACTATCAGTATGTGTCCTGCCTGCCCTGAGAACAGTCTCTGTTTGCAAGGATTGACTTGAATGTTGCAATTATACAATTAGCATATTTACCCTATGCACATAATTATACATAGTTACAGTAATCATGTCAATATGAGATAGGAAAAGAAAAACCTTGCATTTAATAAGTCCCAGTGAAATTCAGATGAGAAACTCAGCATTAAAAGAACATTAAGGGCTTGATACAACACCAAAATGTTTCATATTCAAGTGTCACAGAAGAATATGGGATTGTCAGAGAGCTGCTGGTTTTAAGTATTCAGGCGTTCGTCTTCCACTGTGAATTTCCTTGACTGTGTACGGTTCATGACAAGCTTTTCTGAGAAAATAAATGCCGTAGTGCAGTGATGAACAAATACATATATACATATTACACATATATATACACACACACATATACACACACAGATATAGCCTATCGTATTCTGATCATGTACCACCTCTCTGGCAAGCTAATGGCTACTGCTGCCTGTTTGAATAGCAAGTAGAGCTGATGGCAGTCTGTCCCACAGCCCTGGTAGAGCTCCTTCAGCCATGTACTCATCAGACTGTAGCATCTGGGTGCCAGCAAACTGCTCAGAGTGCTTTCAGACATCTCTTTATCAGCAGAGATGTGCCACTTAGGTGTTCATTCTTCCTTGGTCTCTGTAGCTGCTTCCTAGGCTCTGACTCTTCCCTGATGCTGGTACAGAAGGACAGAAGAGACCCTGTTGCTACGTGCCATGCTTCGGTTGTGCCCTTTCTGCATGCTGGTCTTTTGGATTTCTGACGATTAATGGATTAAACAGTGCCCTAGTTCAGGCCTGTTGTTCTGTCTTGTTTTAGTATAGAGTGGAAGAAAGAGTTAATTTGCTTGGTTTCTGCCCCAACCCTGAAATGGCACAAGTAAATAGTTATCCAGGGATGCTGTTTAATAGCATCATCATTTTTCTGTAGTTGGAGGCTGGCATTGACGTTAAACTGTACTTTGAAACTTCTGATGGTATTGCATATTAGGAGAAGCACCATCAGTAGCAAAGGTCATATGTAGCTACTCCAAGGTATAGCAGAGATGGAGTGATTGAACCAGAAAAGTCCAGCAAACCTTCAGGGATTTTGTGCGAGTGGAAACCAGGAAGGAAAATCTTGCCAACTTTCACCTTTTCTTTTCTGTTAAAGGCTGAACTGATATTGTTTGGACTCTTACTGTTGTCTGAGGAGTCCACAGTGGTGAGCTGGGAAGACAGAATGTCTTGAAAGCAAAAGAAAAGAATAGAAATTAAAGTTGTGTTTTGTAGCCAAATTGCTGGATTTTGAGGTTGAACTTAAGTCTTTTAATCAGTGGATAATAAGGCAGGAAGGAACTTTGGGAGGTCACGTAGCCCATCTCGCAGCCCCGGGGCAGGCTCAGGGTAGCTGAACTCAGCATGACAGGGAGCATCCCACCTCTTCTAGAAACCTCCAGTGACGCAGTGTCTTCAGTTTCTATAAGCAACCCGTTTCAGAGCTTGATTTTCCCTTACTATTAGAAAGATATTCTTACTGTCTAACTTAAATCTCCCCTGATGCAATTTGAACTCGTTATTTCTTGTCCTTTCATTTTTGCAGCTACCTGTAAGACTGTTGCCATGTCTGCCTTGAGGCTAGAGCTATCGAAAGCCGGGGGAGGAAGGACAGCAGCAGCTTGCGGGGAGCCGGGAACTACTGTCTGCTTCTCTTTTTCCCTCCCCCTTCTTTTCATAGCCTTTTTCAGTCACCTAGAGCTCTGCTTATACAGCATGCTGTGAGTGAGCAGAGGTTATAGAGAGGGTAGAAGGGCTCATTTTGGCCATGTAAGCCACTCACTACAGCTCTGAATTAGTAGAAATGCCAAGCGGAAGTGCAAAATACTGGTTATTCCAACAACTGATTTCAGAGGTAGGCAGAGATGTTTTATAGGAAATGCAGTGATCGGAGGGAAGTGCTCCATGAGTCAGGCATTGCTGGCAGGGGGTCTGAACCTCAGCTGTGTAGGCAGGTCATTGTCACGCAGTTTTATGGGGTTATATCCAAGATGAAGATGGATATCAGAATTGCCCCTACAGATGCTTCCCATGCATATGCCAATTGGAGGGCAGTTACACCCCTAAAAACTCTAATAGCCACAAATTCACATACATCTCCAGGTATCCTACGAGACAAAAATCAGACACAGGAGTTTCCTTGCAAACATAAACTTTGCTTGTTTTGCCCTGTCTCTGCTCAGTGCCGTAGTGAAAGATGACATCAGTATTTCTCCAAGTTTGGCAGCCTAAATCAACTCGCCCTCCTTGGACAGCTGTGTTAGATTCCTCTTAAATACATGCCAGCTACCTTGCAGGAGGTTGTAGCTGTGACTACCACTTACAATATGCTGCCCATAGTAGGTGCACTTGGGAGACAACGTGAGGGGTATCTACATCCTATACTGCATGGCACAGGTACCTGGCAGGGACTGTTTGGAGATCTCCTGGGTGTTAAAGCAGTGTATAGGACTCCGTAGGCAGATTGGGAAAGCTTTTTGAGTGCCTGCTTTTTGTTAACGCACCGGGTAGTAGAAAGCAGCCAGCTCTTTCAAAATCTTCCTTTAGGGAATTGTACTCTTACTTTATAAATGTTAATCTGAATTCCTTTTTGTGTGTCCAAAACAAACTGGGTCATATATACAATACCTACTGGTGCTGGCTCTTTTCTTACCCCAAACCAATTAGTTTCCCATCAGGAGAAGCCATCCTGAAATAATACACAGTCCTGACTAACTCTTTTTAATAGGTTTTGACTTGTCTCCAAAACGTAACTGCGTCTAGAGGCTGTTACGAAACAAGACAGTACAGCCTGGTACCAGGTACTGGTTCAGCATATGCAAACACAGCTGTTAAGCAAAAAACAATAGTTTTGTAACTTTAATTGCTAATTAAAAGTGTACTTTGTGTTCTGTGACCTTGAGGCTAGGCATTCAAGTGCTAAAATGTGACCTCTCTTTTGCAAATACTATTTTGATGTGACCTGTATTTCACAAGTACCATTTTAATTGGTTGATAGCACTTAAAGCAGCATAAAATAAATTGTTCCTGGTTTGCATTTGTTGGCTGAAGTATGTTATGGCATTAATTTGTATGTAGCTCTGCTGGAATGTTTGTGAAGGGTAGTTTTGTATTCCCAGAATCACATTGTTTTTTCCTTGGGTATTTTTTTATCTTCAAATTTTTACAGGTTTGGAATGGGTTTAAAATAGCTAAATCAGAGGAAATTATACCTATGTCATAAAGAAAGAGAGCTTAATTCTCATAAAAGGCCAAATTCTGGAAAAGAGAGTTTAGCCTGGTTAACATGCACTGGATTGAGGCTTTACTGTTCTGAACGGATTTCATAAGCTGATGTAGGGATGGACTGTCAAAGGACTTGCTCTGCTATGATGACATCTGCAAAAGCCGACGTGTATTCTGACTTTGCTTACTATCTAATTGGGTGGCACCCTTTTCAGTTGTGTCAGGCACCTAGTCTTGAGGGAGGGTACCTCACTGAGAAATGCGAAGTCCGTTGTAAGTGCCATAAAAGGGACTTAATGCTTTCAAAGAAGCACTCAGCTCTTTAGAGGAGTGGATGCTTTGTGATATGACAGGCTGTAGCTCACCCTGAAGATCCGCTCTAATATAGACTAGAGTTCAAACCAAGAAAGGATAGTATCCTGGCATCTCATTGAAAGTTGTATGGAAAAGTGGGGGCCAGATCTTCAGCTGTTACATGGTTGTATGTCTCTGTAATTGACTCCAGTGCTAAATTACACCAGCTAAAGATCTGGATATTGATTGAGAAAGAAGAAGGCAAGAAGTTCTTGAATTGCTGTGGAGCAGTTGGCTATTTGTCACCAGACTACCCTGTGTACCAAGCACGAAGCAGCTGCTTGGAGAAGAGCTCTCAAAACGTACTCCTGTGAGTCTCCAGGAACAGACTTTAAAGTGGAGAGAGAGTGCACGTGGTTCAGCAGCCAAGCAGAAAAATATATTTAAAAATCACTATTCTGTTTACTAATTACCTTTGGGAACCCAGGAAAAGTGACACTTTTTCGCCATAATCAGCAAAAAAAGTTCTATGTTCTCATACAATTTTGCTGAGTTTACACAATCCTATTCTGTAGGAAAAGATGTTTTGCAATGCAAGTTTCTTGGATTCCATATAGGAAGAGGAAAAGAAAAAATCTCTGAAATCCTTTCCTGATACGGATTTCTAATATTTAGTAATTCCCTGGCATCCCAGGATTTGGGACCTGCTGAGTCAGCTTCCAGCTGCAGCAGCATTCTTGTCAGGACAGTCAGGAATGAAGCTGAGCCTGGAGTGTGGTATATATGGGTGTTTCTGTACTAGCCATAATAAAAAATCATTTCGATAAATTTTTTGTTTTGTTTGAAGTCTAAAGGGGCAAAGCTGCACAACACAGTTGAGGAAGAGGAACCATTTTCTCCCAGTTCCTGGTATCTTCAGTTTCTAAGAGATAGTTTCTGTGATTATGAGAGAGAAGGTAAAGATGAGCAAAAAGGGGTCAATTTATTAGGAAGTGGCTTCTTGAAAAGATAAGGCTGTCTTCCTCCCTATATGCTTGTAGTGTATTTTAGTGTCTACATAAAGTGACCTTCAAATATTCCCTTTCACTTCTGTGTTCCTAGGGAAGGCTATAGAAAACCGATATGGATTTGGGATTCCTGGCTACCAGTGGCTTTCTCAGTTATGTGGGGTAAATCCCTTCTCCCTCTGGCTCATTTTCCCCACATATAAAAACGGATTAATAACACTTATTTATTCTACAAAGAGCTTGAGGGCCACATTATCATCTCAGATGCTTAGTAACTGGGAACTTCTTACCTAGTTATATTTTTACCTTTATTACTAATAAGGGTTGACTTCTGAAACTGAAAAGGAGCAATAATAGGCTGTTGCCATTCACATCCAGCAGTTTCACGTCTTGCCCCACTTTGCAGGGTTGTTTATCCCTACTGTATTTAACACCGGGGTACGGGAAAGTGCACTGACGCTCTTCATGCACTCTTATTTAAAAGCACAAGAAACAAGGGGCAGGATCTCCAGTGTTTCTGTAAAAAACACCAGTCCCCTGAAGAGGGAAATCTGTTAATAGGGAAAGCAAACCCACTGGGCCCTCCTTACCTGCCAGCTGGTTCAGAAATGAATGCCAAAAGACGAATCCTTGTGTTGATGGCTCTGGACTCCAGCTGCCAAACAGGGCTCAACAGCTCTGTAAGACAGGCCAGGCAAAAGACATGAGAACTGAGCAGATGACTTAATAAAAATGAAGGCTGGTAGAAAACAAGAGAGATGTTTGCTTTCCTCACCACTCTGGATGACAGTGATTTGTGGGTAGGATGGAGCCAGGGATTTAACAGAAGAGAAAGTAGTGGCTCTGTGTTGTGGCCAATTTAAACTTGAGTTTGAAGAGCTGTTGAAATATTTCTACTTTAGAAGCACATTTTGGGTTTTTTATGTCAAAAATTATTCTGAAACGTCTTTAAGAGACTTCCTTATGCATCAGCAAAGCTCTTCCGGTTCACGTTGATAGGTTGCTTATCCATTTCCCCCATGAGTCTTCAGTCAGTTTTGCTGCAGAGCCCTGTTGTGTTCTCTGTTGGGAAAGGCCATGGTTTTATAGACTGTGCTAGAAATCCAGCATGAGAGAGAAGGCAATGTGCTTTCAAAGAATACTGTTGTGAAAGAGCTGGTCCTCTGAAGATTTTTATGCTCTATTGTGGATTACACACTTTTCTTTTCCATGTAAGAAAGAATGCTAGAAAATAAATGAGAAGTTTGGAGCTGCTCAGAACATTTCCATCAGAAAGACTATTTCAGTTACAAAATCTTTTTCCCCCAATATTTGGAAAATCAATTTTGATTACATGTCTTTTTAGAAAAAAAACCCAAGGGATTAAGTGTTTTGATTGTGTCAAAAGCCTATTTCAATTTCTTTGGAAAGGAGCACTTTTTAAAATTTCAAATCAGCATTTTAACAATGAAACACAAACGTCAGTATGTTCTCATGAGCTTAAAAAGTTGAGAACCAGCCCCCAAGATACAGATGGGTCTCAAACCAAAGAGGGGAGGGGGGAAGAACTTCCCACAAAATGAATTATTAACGTTTTTATATTAGTAAATATATGGTGCTAGTTTTAAAGGACTAACAGCCTTTTGTTTTTAAGTAACTGATGTTGGCTGATCCAGCATAAATGCTGGGAATAGAGAAGGAGTGTTGCTCTCAGACAAAGCCTCAGGCTCCTGCGTAGCTTATAAGCATGAGGGATATATCGGACATACTTATTTTGAACACATCTCCCTCCGTGTTTCTTTTTACCAAATGCATTTCAGATGTGCACCAAGAACAAATTCACTAATTCAGCGTGCTAAATCCTGGAGCTGGCAATTCCTCTGTGACATCCATTGCATTAAGGTTACCAGGAGGAGAAATTGAATCTCTCGGTCCTTGGCATGGAAAGAGGGAAGGAGTCCTTTGTCCGTGTGCGTATCTCACGCTTTTCATTTGCTGCCCAGCATGCTGCCTTCCCCATTCCCTTTGCAGTTCCGGTCTGTGCCGCTACACCCTGTGCCTGCAATTTTTGCCGTTAGCGGTGCGGTGAGAGTTTGAGCCTGCCAGCTGCTGGCAGCCAGCTGCAGCCGTCCTCCTCCCTCCGCTGCTCGGGGTGCGGAGGGGGAGCCGGCTCGGAGCCGGCTCGTGCACTGTGCCACGCGCCTGCACTTCCTTCGCACGCAGCAGATGCTGCCTGGCATCAGCTTTCTGAGTTTTGTTTAAATCCGATGCGAGGGGAATCTCCCCTGAAGTTTTGTTTTCTTCGCACAGTCAATCTTTCCTGCGTCTCTGTATGCTGCACGCTGAGACTTTTCCTTCCGGCACTGCAGACCTGCTGATTTTTGCAGTTTACCTGCTTTTAACACAAACTAAGCCCTTGCCCCATCCTCCCCCTCCCCATGCTAGTTTGCCTGGGGAAGGAGTCCCAGCTAGAGCCAACTGTCTGTTTTTGTCCATCCCTCCGTGTACTGGCTGTTTTCACTTGAAGCAGTGTGAATCTCTTTCTGCTTCTGCCTGCAGCTGTGATAATTTTTCTTTGCAGTTTATTTTCTGGATGCAGCCTTTCTCTTATGCCTTCATTTGAGAAAAAGGATCTGTGACTTTCAAATGATAAAAGTCTTGTTGCTGCAAAATCTTCCCAGGAGCATCAGTAGCGCGAGGCTGTGTAGGAGTTGCATCTGAATGCAGACAAGACGAAAGCTTGTCCCGGCACCCTGGCCTTGTTTGAGCTCCCCCTTCAAGATTCGCGTGAAATCCCTCACGTGGGTATTGCAGAGACGGTCGTTTGAGCTTTCCAAATCTGAGCGCAGACCAAACACTGCCTCAGGTTGCTTAGGCTTGGTTTGGGGGAGGCTGGGTAGTGGGTGACTCTTGGGCATCTCGCAGGTTTGAAAAGCTGTGTCCTTTATTTCCAAAAATGGCACTTCCTTGTTGTATAATGCAGCAATTTATTGCTGAACGTTTTGGTAACAAATAGTCCTGCCTGGAATGACTGCCTGGTGGGTAAGATGCTGATAAAGGTTAATCTCAAAGTCCTGGTGGTAGTTTTTAGGACATTTCCATGAAATGGTCCAAAGTGCCTGAGGTACTATGGCCTTGCCTGCATGGGGGAATCAGCTTGCGTCAGGACATCAGCTGCTTCCCTATTCTCCCAGTGTGGTGGCCATGCTATTCCAGAACAAATCAGCTTTATTCTTCCAGTGTCCTCACAAAGCGAAGTAGTATATCTAAAATAAAAGAAATTGGATTTCTCCATGGATTTGTTCTGGAATGTAGGTTAATTGTCCCAAATGAGATATAGCCTGATTTGCACAGAAAGTCCAAAGAGATCCAGGTGCTAATACTTTTAAATGCTTGTGAAAATCTCTCCTTTTGTTTTCCAGTTCTCACTGACTTGACTGGAAATCTGCCTCAGTAAACAGCYGAGGGTGAATTTAGGAAGCAGCTGGGGTTTGTATTTTTCTGCCCTTCAGAGGTTATACTTAAAAGGGAGAAAAAAACAGATCCATTTTTCAGTCTAATCTGACCCATACTAAATCATTAACTATGTTGGTCTCATCCCCTCATTTTAAATGTGAGTGGGTGCTTATTTATTTCTTAATATAGTTTTGCTTTTAAATGATTCATACTCCGTTTCATCGTTTTCATTGCACTTTATAGAAACTTGGCAAAGGCCTGAAGGACCTTTGCTCTCTCCAGCTTGTGACTCCAGATGGCTTTGCATTTCCACAGCAGATGAAATGCTTTGGTCATGGCAGCGGAGTTGCGTGTATTTACTAATCCGCTTTGCCAATCTCCTGGACCCTTGTAGGATGCTTCTGTGCACCACATTTGAAGAGTTTGCATTTAAATTGGCTTTTGGAATTCATGTTTCACTTTCTTATTTTAATTACTRTTCCTACTGCTCTTGTACTTATTTATTAGACTCTGTTGGAATACTTAGGGACTATTCAGGTTTCCTGTGATTTTGATAATAAATTTATATCTGTTATCATTGCTATTATATGAGGATCTRAATACCTAATTAGTGTCTCTATTTTTTGGGGGGTTACTATATATGTGGGTAGTAGGTTGTATTCCCTCTCAYAAGACATTTATAGTAAAAATAGGCAAAAGAACAGTATCTCCATTTTATTGGTGGTGAAATAAAGCTCTAAAAGATTAACTGGTTTGCCCCAAGATGTTCAAGAGACTGTGGCAGAATCTGGGAGCTCCATTCTTTGTGTCCCACCTGGCTTCTTGCCTCATAAATTCATGAAACCTTGTGGATTCAGACCCACAGCAGCAGCTTGGAGAACCGATCTTATGCCAGATGCCTGAAAGATGTGATTCCTCACAAGTGCAGTTTCACTAAACAGTSGGAAAATGTTTCTGACTATTAATTTACTTTTCATCTCCATGAATAAATTTGAGTCAGAAACAGTATGAAATATTGTGCCATTTGCAACTGAATCAGAGTTTGGGCTGCTCCTGGATCAGCCAGGAAAGCTGTACTCGGCCCATTGAGGCAGTGTATTTCAGAAAGTCCCCTCTAGGCAGTTACTGGGTGGCAAACATGCTTCATATTCTTAAAGCACTGGTTTTCTAAAACAGAGTTTATTCTGAATTATGGTTACATATAGTCATGCTTCTATTCTGTGTCTCTGCGAGTGGCTTTGGCTTGTCCTCTGGCTTTTACCTCGGGCCGTGGTGTACGCGCTGGTGAAACCATGCTGTGACACCGGTGGCTTCAGCTTACCACCCCTGTTCTGTAGGACTCAAAGGAAAAATAGCGATGTGATTCATGCTCTAATCAGTGTTTTTGCTACTTTTCAGGTATTTCTGTACCTAARTATGTTGCATTTTATTCCACTTTCAGGACCAGACCCTTTTTTCCACTTACCTGTTCTCTAAAAAGAGTTCAGCATTGGATGGGGGGATATGTACATTTAAAATGCTCTGCCTTGAACTCTCTGCGGTTGGTTAATGCATTGCACAGGCCTGCGAAAAGGGAGGAAAGCAGTCCTGAACTGGCTCTTTTGCAGGAGAAGGTCTCACACAAGCGATATCAACAGCTTGTAAAGACACGGCGACTTCGTGCGTGGTATAAGCAGAACCAATAGGCCGGCTGCCTGAGAGCCCTGGAGCCCCACAGCAGCAAAAGAAACATCACCAACCACGTGGGCATTGCTGAGAAGCTGGAGTAAGAGGCTTTGGTGGCTGAAATTTTCTGTTATACTGATTTTTGGCTGTTGTGATGTTRTGTTTAGAAGGGGGAAATGTGAGGCACCGTATTTTTTTGCTTGTGCAGGAGCTGTGTGGGACCAGTTGGGACCAGCTGTTGTGCTTTGCAGTGATTCATGTTGCAAAATATGAGTGTTAGAAATCAGATGYGAATAAGGAGACTCGCTGAGAGACTGGCYRGTAGGCTCTGCCATTTTTGTAGGTCCTTACTAATGCATTTGGAGTTCAGATTTAGTGCTAGAATGAATTATTCACCACTAAAATGGAAAGAAGAGTTTGCAGCTCAGTGTTTCAGACTGTTTTCTCTAGCCCTGATAGTTAGAGGAAGCACTGGGCTGAGTTTTTAGAGGCTKTAAGTGTTCTTAGTCGAATTTGATTATAATTAACCTGGGACCAGGATAAAGGAAATCTGAATGTCTCCAAGAGACAAGAAAAGATAGTGAGACTCTACCAGAGCATTTTTACAATCCCTGTCTGTGTGGTGCAAACTTTTAASATAATTTTGGTCCTTATTTCTTATATCAGACAATTCCAAACAGAGATTATTTACTGCTGCAGTTGCAATTTTGTTAGCACGTTTCCTTGAAAACAGACACATTGGAGCTGGTAAGCGTCCGAATCCTCCTTCCTCCTTCCTCTCCTTCTGTCAGATGTGATCCTGCCAGAAGATTGCAGGTGTGTTAGGTTAACTGCCTGTGCAAAGGGGAAGAGTTTTAGCTAACTAGTTCCAAACTTCCAATGTTGCAATCTATAGAAATATCATTACTGTCGGTTCTAACACTGTGGCTTAGCCTAACCAACCCTTCAGTTAGACACTTAGAAAGTCACAGCCTGTCAGAATAGCATTAGTGTCATTTCCAACACCTCGCCTACCTGCTGCCACCTCAGATCATGCCTGAAATATTAACTCATGTGCTCTCTTGTAGTGATAAAGTGAGGATGATCAGCTACTTGTCAATCAGCCTTTCATCCAAGCTTCTAGCTTGCTCATAAATGATACTACCATTAGCTAAAACAAAGTGGGTGGTTTTTCTCATATTTCTCATCTATTTTCCCATCGGGAGAGAAATGCAAGATGACATATCCATGCTATGAGCACACAGACGCTATGGACTGGATTGCAGAAAGCCTTGTGCAGGGYTGAGTGGGGGATTCACCAGCCGTTTCCATGGGCCCCAGCCTTTGCTTGTGGACGTGTTCGCATGCAGGAATAAGTGTCATGATATTGCCCTAGGAAAGGAAACATCTCCATGTTATTAAGCTCTTGGAATTTCTTAGCTTTCCTRCTAAGTATTAGTGACAGAGGCTTTGTCTCTAGGAGATCACAACATTTTGATTTGCATTTTTCTCACCAGGAGGAAAGTTGACAAGAAGGGAGCAGTCCAGTCTCTCAAGGCACCCACTGTCAGGAAGGGAAATTTTTCACAACTACGGTGAAACATACTGTCTGATTCACAAGTGCTCAAATTTCAGYCAGGATATTGTTTGTTGAGTATTTCTTTCCGTTTGAGATAAAGGGAAGCAAACAAATTTTAAAATGATATCCTGAGGGGAGATAAGGACTCCAGGCTTATTGGTTACAAGAAAATCCCRTAGCGCTGCTTGGGCAATTTAACGGCACTTCAGAGTAAATGTGAAATCAGGTCTCTGTTCAGTGGCTGTGTATACTTCTTAGCTTAAAAAAAAAAGTTATATAAATCTTCTAAGCAGTACATGCAATGGCATACTCTTCATGATCAAATTAAAGCCTGGGAAAGTGTGGAGCTATGTTTCTTTGTCAGGGCTTGTGCTGTCRTGGGTATTCTCTGATTTAAACCACAGGGTAAGACTTAGCTCTCCGTTTGGAGCCAGGACATCAGAGCATGTCATTTAATGCATTGGGCTGCGCTGTCTGATGGTAGCAGAGCGCGCAGGCTTGGATCACCTCTCAGATCCACTGCTAATGTAACAGAACTCTAGAGAACGGTAACTCTAGGCAGTGTTTCATCAGCCGTTTTTAATATTCTTGGTTAGTTTGATATCAATTACCTAGTAGTTGTTTTCTGTGCAAATCCAGGATTTTACACATTTGGAGTATGTTTGTACAATTGCATGTTTAATTTGCAAAGCCTGTTAGCAAAACACTAAGCAAAATGCTGTTGGTCAGGTTTTCATCTGGTTAATTAGAGTCTTTGTTTAGATTGAGACCAAAGTCGAAGCTAGTTTGTACCATCTCAGAGACTGTCTACTAAAAAACCATATTTTATAGGTAAGAACCAAGACTCCCTAGTTCCAGAATGCRGTTGTGTAGAAGGAAGGAAAAGCCTCTGCTCTGACGTGGCGGGTCCAGAGGTTTCTAATAAAACTGGAGCTGTTTCACTCTCTTCAGTTCCGTCCTCCTGATCCCCAACCTTCTGAAATCAGCTGCAGAGTTTAKTTTGACTTAATGGCTTTTGATTTAGAAATTTCCGCCTATACAAAAATGGAACCATTCTTGATTCTTCCAGGCTAATGTGCTCTGTGATTATAGAATAAATTAAGGTGTATTATTGAGAGGCATTTCCCATACTCTCTGCTTCATTTTATGGTTATTTAGAAGCRACTTATGGAACAGTTGCCATAGTCACAACCTAAAAAGATAGAAGTAGCAGGAGAGCTCGTGAGTTAAAAACCAGTCTTGCTACATGCATGAAATCATAGATAAGCGTGACAGAATGTGACATCTAAGATATGGTTTAACTTATCAATGAGGGACAAAACCTAGATAAGACATACTGCTTCTGAAAAAAAAAAAAAGATTCACTCTAGGAATCGTTTTGATTTTTGAAAGAAATCACAACACTGTGTCCTCTGAAATGATTGCACTTTAATGGTTAGAACATCAGGAACAAGGATAAACTCCGGGGAAGCTACATTTGCAGTAGATGCATTGGATTTTTCAATGTTTCCATGTAACCATTTCAAGGCAGGTGTGCGGATAAAATAGAGAAACTACCCATAACAGCAGGCAATAACAATTCAGCRCATACATTTTACTTGTATTCTCCATGGTTTATGGTGCTGGGGAGACTATCTCCATAGCTTTTGCCCTTTTGAAACTTTCTGTTTCTCAGTACCCCAGACTGTTATAACTGAGGCCATTGGTTGTTTTGTTTTCTTTTCCCCTCAAACCTGGTGCAGAAGATGCCATCTAAAAATCCTGCTGAACAGAGGAGGCAAAGAAATACATGCATAAAAGGGCGTGAGGCTTGTTTTGTGCTATCGATGGTGGTTTCTGTGTATGGTAGCAACAGTGCTAGTACTGTAACCTGTATTCACTTTGTCTTTGCACAGCATTAATGACCTTATGAGACCAAGGCAACTGATATCTGACCTCTTTCCCTTCTGATTTTACACATCAAGTATTTGTTCTTTATAAAAGTGTTAAAAGTCATAATGCCATGCTCTCATGAATAGAACTACAAAACAAAAAAAACAAAGGAAGGGCAGCTTACSTGACAGTTCACTGAAATCTTGGGGTTAAAATTAACGTGTGACAGTGATGTACGTAGAAATGATTTGACTCCACTCTCACCAGCAAAAGCCCCCAGTGACCTTGCTGCAGAGTCTGGAGCAGAGGTAGTCTGAGCATGGGCAGTCTTAGAGCAGTGAATATTGCTCCAGAAACCAAATTAGCATGCGCTGTTGCATGATCCGTCTTGCTGCCTGGGCATTTTCCCACAGTGCTTGGAGCTCTGATTAAGGCAGTCAACCATAAATCACTAAGGCACATGTCAATGAAGCCCTTACGATGCCACTGGGGATAGAGGAATCATATCCTCTTATTGCTTTAATCGTGAGGCTGGAGTCCATTAAAAATCCATTTAAATCTATGAACTGGTGCTAGTTTTAAACTGGTAATTTATGTCCAGTGGATATTAGCAGCTTTTTTTTTTTCCTGTGTCTGAACTATTGCCAACAGCTGCTCTAACCAACCTATGATATTCATGTGCTGGCTTATACAATATAATCTTCACTTTCTGGTTATATATCAGCAGTCAGCATTAATGGGTATTGTCTGAATCAAAGCCTCTTACAGAAACTTTGCAAACCCAAATGAAAAGACTGGAATAGCTCACCATCAGTATGTGGGAAATTTTCCAAATTGGGAACTGATCAGTGGATTTTCTGCCATCATCTTTTAAATTATATTTTGGAAGGACCCAGAAGAAAGCCAGCAGTACGCTCACCTGATAACCAACCCTCACGTACCAGGACAAGATGTACRGTAATAATAAAAGAGGTGCCCTTAGGAAAAAAGGACAAATGCTGGCTATAAATTGCTTTGTTCTTCTTGGAGTGTTTCGGAAGCCCTGTCCTCGGACTCATCTGTCCTTGCRTGAGGCGGTGTTTTGCAGGCGAAGAGGACGGGCTCTTCACCTTGCTTGCCGCGCGGTGGCCTTTACAGGCGGGCAGCCGGCCCCRCGCACCCAACTCCTGGCAAACTCCCTGATCCTGAGCGTGGTCCGCTTGAAACAGTGCTGTATTGCTTTATATATAAAATTGCTGAATATTTTACTGTCAGCAAAATGAGAAACACAAAAGAAGTAAAGAAACAGCAGTGGCACAGCGGGCACCTGTGTTACTGTGGCTACGAGGAAACGGTGTCCAAGCGAGGAGGACGCGGGGCGCTCGGCCCGGGGCTCTGGCGTGTCTGGCGGCGTCTGCGCTGCGGTGGGTGGCACGRTCCCACTCCTTTGGAAGTAATCCAGCTCTTCCCCTCGGTACTGTAAAAAGCCTCCAAATGCTCGGTAGCGGTTTGCCTGTCAGTTTTCTTACAGAAATGGACTTTGAATCACACAGGTCAGCACCTTCCTGTTTACGGTATTCAGAAATTCTGGAATTTAAAACCAGAGTCGAGGGGGAGCAAAGCCTTTAGTTCTCGCTGCCCGTTTTCTGCTCGGGAACGGCGGTGCAGAGGGCTGAGGACCGCAGGTAGTGTGGCTGCCGCGTCCAGCTGTCCCCGCCGTGCGTTTTCAAAGCTCTGTGTCGGGTCGCTGCGCTGCCTTCTCCCTCTCCTCGCGGRTCCGTGTCCGCCTCCCCGCCAGACGCCAGCGAGCGGCGAGGCAGCGCCGCGGGGACCCCCGGCRCGGGGAGCGGGGCCGCGTGTGCGCAGCGCCTCGCTCTCGGCTGCCTCATCCATCTGCTCCATTTCCGTACCGCTAGCAGGCGAGCTCCTGGCCCTGGAGGGCTGCGAAAGCAGAAGGGAACCTGGCCCACGCGGTGATGAGGTGAGCGTCATGTTGGGCCTAAAGGTCCTGGTCGCAGCTGGAGAGCTGTAAAGGAAAGCAGGAGCAAGCGGTGCGAGTTGTAACGAAGTTTGCTCTGCTCCATGTTGGCAAAACGATCGTTAGAGCGCAGTGAAGCTCTGGCCTGATCAGCCAGAGGCAGGCAAAAAGCCCAAGTGAAAATAGACCAAGGCTCAAGCCTTTCTAGGCCATCGTGCTGATCTTTGGGTTTTTTTTAAAGTGAAAATAATTAATTCCTACTGGAAATCTACCAAACTATTTACTATTACTTCTGGTAGCAGCAGCCACAAAAGTAACCACAAATCCCTAGGTAGTACAGGTGTTTGCTAGCAGGAGCAGCTGTTACTATTAAAAAAAAAAAGAAAAGGTTCCTTTCTGTTTCAGCTTCATAACCCAGATGACAAGTTCTGAAATGAATTAAAAAAACCCAAACCCTCCAACAGACGCTTCATCAAAATCCGGCTCGTTGCTTGCCTTTGCTTGCAGCTGTTTTGCTCCTCATGGGGTTTGGCGCAGGACAGCTGCGGTGGGGGCTGCGCTCGCCCTTCTGGATGTCCTTTTCCTGACTCACCTTTCATTCGGGAGACAGTTTCTTTTTTTCCCCTCGTTTTTTGCTCGTTGATGCCAAAGAAGCTGCTGTGCTGCCTTCTTAGCTGATGCCTCGGCTGGAGAAAGGGAAAGCGCTTCCTTAGGCGGAGGGAAGAGGGTTGTTCTGTAGCAGGTGCTCACTTGGGACAAAAAGTAAACAGCAAACTAACTTGTTCCCCCCATCCTAATATTTTTGTTCTTTTTCTCGCATAGAGATTCTTCTTTGAAGTGACCAGGTTTGTTGACAGGACTTGAAGGCATCCAGATAATGCCTCGAAAGGCAAAATTATACATATGTCAGCAGCATTAGGGAAAGTTAAAGTTGTGGATATAAGCAATCCAAACTAAGCCAGGAAGCTTCTGTTTGATTCAGGCAGCTTATAACTGGGTATGAGTGAAGTTTGCATTTGACAGCTTCAGAAACGTATCCTTTTGATTTTTCATGTACAAAGTCCTGTGGTAGTTCATAAGTGAGGAGCAGGGYTTTGTGCATATCACTAAGTAAAGGAAGTGCCAGAAGCATTGGGGGATTATGCAGCACAAGGCCTGTTTTGTTCTTACTGYGGTTCATTTTAGCACCAGAACTTGGTGCTGGTGTCATTCTCCTGTTAGCTGATTAGTTCAGTCAGAAAGATGGACAGCTACATCCGTGCCCTGCAAGATGCAACACCCAGATGGCTCAAAAGATGAGCGAACAAGGTACTGAAATGATGATGGGCTTTTGTCTTGAGTTTGTAGAAAAAAATAATCAAAAGGACAGCTTACAAATAATACATATGGCCACAAACTACAGTGGAAGTTCACTGTGAGACTGATTTTTGCATTCCTTTGCATCAAGTCAGGCAGCCAGAATGCTATACTTGCTCCATGTTAAAAACAGAAGCACAACCGAAAGCAAGACAAGGCAGTCGAGACCTGGGCCTCAGAGGAGCCTCTTCTCTTTGGCRGTATTTGGTACTCAGATAGAGGTATGTTGTTGCTAGTGAAGTGTGTTTCACAACCTACCTGCAGGCCAGGTGGTGTAAGGGAAACCCATTCTCGTGATGACCTTTAGTGGCAACATCCTAGCAAAATGCTCAAGTGCCAAGGCACTCCCCAGGTTTGTTTCTGTGCCGGATCCTGCACTCAGTACATTTCAGGCCCTTGTCATCACTGTGTCAGCACTGTAGAAGAAGACGGCAGGCTGGGCAGGGCAGTTAACCTGGATCTTGCCGTAGGAGACACTATGATGGAGGCTAGAGCTGTGGCTACAAGTTGGAGGACCACTAATCCAATAATCACCAGGTAATTACGCAGCTAGAGTAAGCCAGGTATGGCTGCTTTTAGAAATGTCCCAGGAGGAAAAGAAACAGAGAGGGAGTTATTCTAACATAGGCAATTCATCAGTCACTAACACCAGCGAGACTTTGTTAAAGGATTCCCTTAGGGTTCCCTGTGACAATGTCATGGATTTGCAACTGGTGAGGAACATCTCTCTGAGTGGTGCAAAATGCAGTAACGGATGACAGGCTCACTATTTCCAGCAGGTCTGAGCTAGGTCTGTCATTCATGTGTACTTGGTGATTTTGGATACAGATGAAACACTTTCCGTCATAGCGGGTATCTCCTGGCAGAAGGCAAAATGATCACTAGCAGTTTATGTAATTGGTAAAGTATAACRTTATTGGATCAGTTTGTTTCACGCAGGAACTAGAGAGCTGGCTGATAGCCAAAGATCCTAGAAAAAACTTGCTTAGGAGAAAACACTTTTTCATCATCTCATTTATTTTTCCAGCAACACTGGTTATATCAGACATAGCAGCATAACACATAGGTGCTAAAATTCAGCGAATTAACAAAACCATGATGTAAAAATCTCTTTGAGGATATGGTGACTGGTGGAAACTGCTCATGAATAAAGCCGAAAATGAGGGAGGAGCGAGGAGGCATTAYGGAAAAGTTGACAAAAATGTTCTTTTGAAATTTAGTATCTGAAAATTATTGACAAGCGATATAGATTGCTTCAGGGAGGATAGTGATCCTGTACAGATTATAGTTTTTTTACTAGTAAAATGTACAAAGTATGAAGTGCTCCGAGCATTTCAGCCCGGTGGCTTCACACTGATGAGCTGTTCTGGTCATTGGTTCTGGCCATGGGTTACACCACAGGGCAGGCAACGCTGTAGCATCCCCGGGCCCATCCTGACTCCTTGCGGACGTCCTGGCTCCATGCGGTGCCACTCCATAGCCTGCGTTTCCTTCCAAAGGACCCCAGAAATCTGGGGAGGGAAGGAGTCCATAATATTCCCTGATGCGTTCCTGTGCTGGGAGGGTTTGCTGGGCCTGCCTCCGAGCATGCCTCCTGCAGCCAGCCTCGCACTGGGTAAGACTCAGCCTTGTCCCTTCAGGTAAAATAATTGTGTGGCTCTCAGCATCTGCTCTTTCCCCTCGACAYCCTTCTCCGTCGTGGCTGCTTACTCTGTAACTGGAGCCATCTTCCTTGTCCACTGCAAGGACACCCTTCTTTCTCCCTTTCTCATCACTTTAGAAACATGTTTTTTTCACTGAGATCCTCTTTCTCTGTAGGAGCTGATGAGTTGATGTGATATGACAGTATAGCTACAACTGCAGAAAAAACAGGAAGAATAGCATGTTTTTTCAGGATCGTCTCCATCCTGTTCTAACATTTTCTTGGCATGTTGATGCATTAATGCTTCATGTGCTGCAGTAACTGACTTTTTGATACAGAAGTTTTGCTAGAGAAAGCATTATAGAGCATATAGTGCCAGCAGGATTTTGGAAAAAAAGGTGGGTGAAGAGAGATTTTCTCGTTAGCAAAAGGCAGTAAACTCCAGCATGGGTTCATACACATCAGTTGGGAACCTCACACTAAAGGTAAATGCTAGTTTCTGGTTACCATCTGATGGTGTTAAAAACATTGAGAATATGACATTCATTTGTGTCCTGAATGGTTACTTTTGTAGAGCAGATTAGTAAGAACACAAGTGCATCCAGCCAAGGATGGGGATACCATCTTTCAGCAGGTACATGGCATTTCATGAACTTTCTGTAAGGGTCAGATTTTTCCAGCCTTTCACAGTTTATTACTTTTTGGTGGTTGAAGGGCTTTGCTCTCTGTTTACCTGTGTGAAAACAAGCATAGGAAATGCAGGGAAAATTAACGTGGGACCAGTGTTTATAAGCCTTTGGTTTTGCTCCTGGTTGTCGACCAAACTTTTCCTTAATTTGTATTTAGACTTGACCACAATGTATGAAGCTAGTTAGACTTGGTTAAGCTGATAAACACCATTGCAAGAACCCAAGGCTGAACCCTCCTTGTCTCTGTCAAAGAAAATCAATATTTTCATTCTTCCATAACCTCATTGTTCTGTTTAAYAATGCTAAGCCTACATTATGCTGAAACTTATGCACGTAATTAGGTCTTTGGGACTTTGGAGGTGTTTTATCCATAGTTAGRACAGGGATTCTCTTTCTGTGGTTTACTGTAATCTTAACAGAAAAGAACAAAACAAAAAACTTAAGTAAATAGAATAGACCCCAGACCTATGAAGACTTCCCTGGCAGCTGTCTCTGCCCCGCACCAGCAAGACGCTAGTGCCAGCATTTGCAACCTTTCTTTGATGGGAACTTCACACTAGTGCTCCAGTTTCACTGGCAAGAAGACACCAAAAGGGCAAGTTTCCAGATGAAATCTGGATAGTTCTTCCAGTAAATACTTCACTCCATAAACAGGCATAGTAGGGTCAAGGCCATATCTCCTGGAGAAGAGTAATATTCCCTGTAAAAAGGGAATTATAGGCTACAGTTTAATTGCTGGCACACTTGAGTGAACTGCTTTGGGAGTTTATAGACACCTGATAGTCTCTGTTGTGTAATAGATTATGGGAAATGTTGGGAAAGGTTGTGTTCTCGTACTGTGCAGCATCTCCCATTGCTGTTTGGGAGTGTAACAGTTGCCATACGACATGCCCAAACATTTCCCTCCCTGCACAGATTGCCGTGTGCTTTATGAGCCATATGAATTCCTTGCAATGGCATAGGCAAGACAGGGCAGAGCAACATGGAATCATACCTGAAACTCTGTTTTCAGCAGAAATATGAGTAAGAGCCAGAGCTAAGCCATTTGATTTGGCCAGATAAAATGTTTCTAATGCTATTCAGAGCCATGTGTGCTCTCCAGTAATACTTGCTTTGTAAACACAGATCTGTGTTGATTTTTAGTCAATTAATTTTTTTCTGAATGATGGTAAGATATTGAGAGTAAAAGAAATTATTCATAAATACAGTAATTACGAAAGCATAGTTTAACCTAATAACTAATTGTAGGTGGAGTATAGTGCAGAGAATGGAATAATGAATGCATCTGCAGTTTCAGGAGCCTTCTGGGCTGCAACTGCACACACAAGAAAATATAATCCAAACAACTTCAGTGAGACTTGGAGGGAGCTACCTTAGTTGGAAAGAAAGCGACAAAACCAAAACTGACATCGATACTGTCATGAGGTAAAAGCATTCCTGGGTGCTGAGCAGCAAAGGAGGCTTTAGGAAAAACTTCAAGGAAAGAGGGTTTGTGTCTTATCTGTATTCATCCTTGGTTCCATTTGCTCACAGTGCTCCTTGCGTTACAAAGGAGATCAGCTTTTGTGGGGACAGCTGAGACTGAGATGGCTTACTGTCAAGTCTCAAATGTCAGTGACTAATGCTGATTTACATGCAGATTGCCTCTCAGCTTTATTTTATTTGGTTATTTATTTATTTCTTAGAAACTCTGTCATTTGCTTCAGAGGAACAAATCAATGAGGGGCCAATAAGATGTGATCCTATTGCTGATTCGGGGGGGTGGGGAGGAGAAGACGAGATAAGCATTTTGGCAAAYGTATGAATGCTGGTAGTGATTCATTCAGCTGTTTGCCAGATGTCAGTCTATTGGGAAGAGTGCACATCAGTATAGATACTGAGCTGCAGTCGGGCTCCGATTTTGTCTTTAGTGTCTGCTGCTTGAGTTAGCCTTGAACTTCTTCGCTGTCCGTATGAAACAAGTAACGTTCCATGAGCTCTGTTCCCTGACCACCACAAAAGTGAAATCCTGTAGCTCTTGACATCTGGCAAGGAGCAGAAAAGAATTTTTTCTATGGGAATTTCATCTTTCCATTGTGTTCCAAATCATGTCTACTTATCTTACTGGCAAAAAGTAAACTCTTGTGGCCTGCCCGTCAGCTGGATTGCACACTGAACTGTGGCTCCTTGCGTCCCTGTCCTCTCCAGCCTGGCCTGTCACCTGCTCGGTCATGCTGGGTACTCTGTGGGGTTTCTCTTTGCTCTGTGACTTTTGTCATCCTTTTATCCCTCCACCTGCAAAATCTTTATTACTGGTGATTATTCAGAATCAGAAAGAATTTGGCTTAAAATGTTTTTGCATATCTCTTGTTGAGTTTGGAAAGTTTGCATTTTGGAAGTTACAGACTTAAYAGTAATGAGAAAGCTTGAAGTACAGCCATTGAAAACGAAATGTGATGCACCACCAGATGTATTTGCTCAGTAATTTTCAAAATACAGTCGTACTGTTACCACCCCTTGTTCATGTTTAACTTCTGCTGACTTCAATGGGAATTTGGTCCCCAAACTGTTCAGAAGTGGTGAACTGCATGCCGAAAGGAAAGGGCTTTGCATGAATATGGCACAAGATTTGATGTCAAGAGATCTGGGTTCAATTTCTGGCATGCTGGCAAGTCTCCAGCTTTGGATTCAGCCACCTAATGTGTTAAAGATGAGCAAGTGCGTACAAGCCGTAGGTCCACATGTTCAGCTCCTTGCTGAACTTGGCTGTGTGTGTGTAATGGTACCACTTGTGAAATGGTGCTAATGGCAAGATAGTCAAACCTGTTAGTTACCTGAACATAAAAAAACCGAACATAAAAAGTCTGGTTAGGCTGGGGTAAGTGCCTATCTCTTACGATTTATTATAGTCACTTACTCTATTCACAAACCTCATGAGGACGCAGAAGAGTTAGGAGATTTATAAATAAGAACTCAGGAATAACAGATAAAGACATGGTGAGACAAAAAGGCTTTTGTGGATTTATAGCCAAACTGCACTGATTTTATTCCTTGGTCTTTTTTTCCCTCAACTGGAGTTGCTATAGACATAGGAAATGATCACAAACTGATGGTGACCCTGAAAATCACTTTCTAATGGTGATGAAAATCTCTTATTAAAGATTTATGTGGAGTGAGGAAGCAGGTGACAACTTTTTCTGGTGCTGAGTGAATGTACTTCAGAATAAATAAACATTACTGATGGAATCAATGTTCTTTCCTGAGGATTTTTAATGATTAGAAATTTTCTTCATTACAGTCAGATATCTAGCTACTAATTACTCTTTTAAACTGTGTTCTGGTAGCAGGAGAAATGCAACAACACATTTATTTACCTATTAAAATCTTTATGTGTCTATTACTGCCACCAGCCTGTGACTCCTCAGGAATATAGGCTCTTATTGACGGGATCCCAGATGCTAACTAGAATCTAATTTAGTTAAATGGTTTATACTACAGATTGTCTTTCTCTATGGATGTGCACAAACAGAACAAGAGAAAACCATTACCAATTACTCAGGCTGTTTTTTATACCTATTTGCACCCTTCTTTCTTTGCATTGTAAATATATTATATTTAAAGCTATTCATATCAAATGTTGCTGTTTTGAATCAGGAAATCTAGTCCCTATGAGGAAAGCTGTAAAGTTGCTTTCAGTGCTGTCGTTCCATTTGCAACTGTCCAGCAGTTTGTAAGACACTGCATCTGGCTCTACTTATCTTTTTAGTAGATTACACTAAAGTGAATCCTTAAGGCTAAACCCTCTAATTTACTAAAGCACATGCACATAAAATTACAGCTGTCTCACCAAGRCTTTCCTTGGTTTGAACAGAACTGGGATTCATTTAAGTGGTTATAAAACTTAGATAAGCAAACTTCTTTCAAAATCAGAGGAAAAAACCATAAGTAAAACACCAAAACCAAAACACCCCCAACCTGCCAAACAACCCTAATTGCTCGTTAATTGATTGGCTCATCAGCGGGATATTCTTTGCCTGTGCATCCGCTGACACCATTTTTCCTGGGTCCCTTGGTTCCCACTGCATCTCCGGGTGCTTCCCACACTGAGAGGCGATTTGATGGTGCAAATATGATGTTTATTGTGATTAAAGTGCAGTTTCACTCTTAGAAGTAATGGTATACATTGTGCAAGATTCATCTCACTGGAATTCAGCTGTCTAAAAATTAGACATCTAACTTACGCTGGAGGCAAGGCTGTCACAGATTGCCTGTTACTTATAAAGGGAACACAGGCGTAGACCTTAGACAGATGACTAATTTTTAGGCAGCTTAAGTTAGATGGGAGATCGTTCCCTCCCTGCAGGTTTTCTGCTACTGAAAAACCTCTCCCTGGCTTTCTGCACACACTTGAAAGTGAGGCGTTCTCATCTAAAGCTCTGTGGGAGCATTTCAGAGATGCACAGGAGATTTGGGAGCATCCACTCCCCTGCAGCTCAGGGGACTGGTGTAAATCCACCCAGCTCTACATATCCCCGCCGCAAGCAAGTGTTGAGTTTTACACCAGATGTGAGACCTCGTCAGCTCCCTAAATCATAACTCGCAGGAGCGTGGGGTTCAACAGGAACTGGAGGGGGCGGGGAGAAAAAAGGATGTAAAACACCCAGGAAAAGGGAAGTGAGTTGTCTTTAAAGGCTCAGTCAGAAGCTGTTCAATTAACTTCCCAGGAGCTATGCCACAGTCTTCTGTTATAAAATGCATTACTTGGCCTTGCTTCGCTAACGTTATTATAGAGCCAGATGAGTGAGCAATAAATCCAAAGCAACACACTCCTCCGGTATCCTCCCAGTGAGGAGCAGGCGAAGGAGTGAATGCGAGATGTCAGTCACCCTGTGTAACATTGCTGAGTGCTCCGATACTGCTGCTGGTGTCATGGAAGAAACCAGAATCCAAATTAAAAAAATACATCAATTTTAGAAACAAGGAACCAGCTTCATAGCGAGAGACTAGGTAGAGCAGTTTGCCTGCAAACTGCTGTATTTCCCACCACTAGCTGTCTCTATACTGGTGAGCTGCATTTCCAAATGATAGCTGTCAGTTTGGTCAGAAGTGACAAATCTGATGCAAGAATTAGTGGAAAAACCTTCCCAGCTCATGTGATAAATAAGGCTAGATGATAATAATCCATAAGCAAACCCTCCTTACTCTCATTTTCCCTTGGGAGAGAGGATAAGAGAATAAACACATGACAGATGTTAGTTACGTTGCTTAATACAGTGCTGGAAAGACCTTCACAACTTGCAGTGTATTCATCTGCATGACTAGCAGGTGCAGGATTTTGCCTGTTGCTAATTCCTTCATGTGCTTCCACTGATAGCACTGGAAAAAAGTTGATTATTTCAATCAAAATGGTTGAAAGGACTTATTTTGCACCAGACTGTTGCAGCACTTTGCATTTCTGTAATGCTGAAAAGTGGAATTTGTTCAAGGCTTCCCAGTAGTGAATGCAAAGTTGAATTCTCTGTCCCCAGCACTGCCAGATGGGCCTTGGCCATGCCCGGTGTGGGAAGAGAAACCAGAGTTGGAGGAAGGAGGAGGAGGCAGAAAGATGGCATTGCTGCCCTTGTTGCTCTCAGGATGGGAAGGGTTGAGGTGGCAGATGCTGGTTTTGAGACAAGTTGTCCTGCAACCTTTCTTCAGCGTTACCTATTGCCCCATTTGCCCTTTTCTATGGCTCAGCAGTTGCCCCACCTGGGTTTTGGGGCTCTGCTGCAGGCAAAGAAGGGTCAGAGACAGTTTTTGGTCCTGGCCTGGAGGACCCATCCGATTTGCCCCAGGTGCTAGGGCTGTTCTAATTCAAAGGTTAAAGTAGATTCTTACTAATATATCAAATGTATAGACAACCTTTAGACCTGACAGTACACTATAAAATTATACATCATAAGATGTATATTTATATGTATACCTGTATACATATATGTATAGGGGTGTGTGTCTGTATGTGTACATATAGGATGCCAGCAGCAGTCATTTGAGCAAATGTGCACAGCGTGCATCATGGAAACACGGAGTAGGTGCGCAGTGTCTCATCTGGAGCCAGGGAGCTTCTCATTCCTCTCACGCAGGGCAAGGTGGTGGTGAGAATCCTGATTTATACCCGTATATGAGAGATCTGCCCTTTTTGCGCTCTACTTACTGGGTGCTCCATTTTTCTTTACGGTTGTTTGTGTCATGCCTCTTTTGTCAAAGGATAACCACTCAAAAGGACCCAAAATGTTATTTGGAGAATGACGTAGATGCTGAGATCCCACCTGAACTCCTAAATCTTATTGAATGCTGTGTGGACATTCAGGGAACTGGATTGGTAGTTCTGCAATGGCATTTCAAACCCTGCCTCTGCAAAATATTTGAGGGTTTACTCAAGTATCTGTGCATTTAAGCATGCATGTATGTGTTTTACTGGAGCAGGACATGCAGTTTAGGTTCATTATACTTTTGTAACTAAGTTTATTAAATTTCAGTTGTTTCATCTGTGTCTGTTCTGGACAGCTTGGGATATTTTACAGCCACAGCTGTAAGAATACTGGTCTAAAGTTTTCTGTCTACATCAGAATTGTATGAGAAAGCTATTAAAATAATAAAAAGAAAATTAATCTAATAATTTTCCAAAGAGATGGTAACTTGTTGGCAGAAGGTGGTGCTGTTACCTGATACTGAAACAAATAGCTAATTCTCATGTCAATGAACTTCTGCTAAAGAAAATCCATCAGTAGAAAAAAGATTTTTTCCCCCCTCACAGGTGTGGTAGCTGAATATATACAGATGAGGTTTCCTAGCCTCTGAGGTGTAATAAAGTCATCTTAAGTAGAAAGCAGACTGCCATGCCAACATTTCCTCCAACAGAAAATAGGATGTCAAGTGAAGTTTGCCCTTTAGAGAGCGAAATGCAGCTAAATCGTGCTTTTTAAATGGAGTGGCTGATTTCACCAAGCATACAAGGTCATGTGGACTGGATTTAATACAAGGAAAAAGCAAAGAATGTATGATATCAGGGACAGCTGAAAGTTTTAAAAGGCCTTTCATAAGCAGTATGCTGCCATACTCGATAGTATCAGAAGTCATGAGAGAAAATTCTGAAAAATCAAATGAGAGGTTTTCTTTGAAAAAAACCCTCTAATTTCTATCTTGTGCTTCTGCACATGGTTAAAGCAGTGGGTATGTTCAAGCTGACAGGTGATGCGTGGCGGTGGGTGTATGTATGGAGCAATTCACATGCGTAACACATAAATCACTTCTGGACTCTATTGCCTACTTCAAGTCTCCAAAAACAACGAATCTTGTCTGTATTAAAAACAAGGATAAAATAAAATTAATGATATACTAGATAACAAGGCTCATTTCGGAGCCTTCAGCATACACACAGATCATATTTTCAAGCTTTGCATTATAATCATAGGAAATAGAAGCTTATTTTGTTTCAAAGATTTTTCACCTAATCCYATGTCCGTGGAAAACCCCAAATATTGTGATATTTATGACTCATGGCTCTGGAGCAAAATGTAGGTATAAATGGAAATTGTGATTATATTGTTTCTTATAAACTATGCTATTTCAGTGCTAGAAAATGTGCAAATTAAACATTTTATCTATTTCTGGATTGGAATTAGGGCTATTTGGAATGCTTTGAAATTATTGTACCCCACTTACAGTTCCTGATCTGACAATATTAGTATATCTGAAAGCCTGAGAGAAAGGCTATTCCTGAAATATCTTGATTGGTAACTAGTAGCAGAAACAGCTGATCCGTTTTCAGAAGTGTTTTGATAAATTTTCTGGATTCAAAAGATTCAGAAAATTCAGACATACATCCAACTTTTTGCATGCATTCCTGAAATGAGACCAGTTTTCAAATCTTTTAAAAATCCCTTGGCCCATTGCTAATCCTTCAGTAATTTAAGCCAATTTTAGATCTGAGCCTCTATAAAAGAGGAAGGTAATTCATACGTGCTAGGAGACAAGATAAAACAGTGAAAAAGAAAGTCTAAATCATGAAATCTTTCAGTGYTCATGCTATATCCTAATCTGAATCAGTGAGGAAGGCCCTGGGGGATGAGGAAGGGCTCYGAGGAAGTCACACCCCTTTGGGGACGGCAGCCGTACTCGGGGGCTTGTGATACTGTAAGTGGCCAGAGCTGGGCACCACTTTGGCAGCCCTAAGGGACTGCAGGGACCTGCTGAGTTTCAGAGTTGAATTTGTACAGTCACCATGTGCATTTTGGACCATATTTTCAAAATTAAGAAAGCTCAGCTTTGATCTTCTAGTTAGAAAAGCTTAGTAGAGGCACAAATTACCAGTAAGTGTCTGCGCTTAGGTTGTGTGCCCATGCCCAGCTTTGCAGATTTGTCTTTTAGAGGCAAGGCACTGCCCCATACCTTCAGAGAAGAAAGACAAAACTGGTCAGATGCCATTTAAGATACAATTGAGTCCAAGACCTAAAGGCTCTTGCAGGATTTTCAGACCTGGAGCATCAGGCTTCTTTTTTTTTCCAATTGGATTTCACGGTTGAAACTTGGTGTAAGAATCCTGAGACTAGGGAGCAAATAGCTTTTTATGGAGATTTGAATTACATTTTACACTTGAAAAATCAGTCTAAGCAGTGAGTGAAATGGCCAGGTATTTTGTCTCTGCGCCAGTCCTCTGCTGCTCCGTTCCCAGCCCCGGCAAGAAAAACCCACAAGGCATCTGCAGTGGTGCTGGCTATGGCAGAGCAGGGTACAAGTGGCTAAAAGGAAAGGGAGCATCAGAAAAGTGAAGGAAGAGGCAATATCAAGGATAAAATCCAACACTTTATATAAAGCATCCTCCTCTTTTGGAGCCCTCCTTGCTGTTAACAAAGTCAGCAGGGATTTCAGCTCTCATTATACTGGCTTGGTCAAGTGATTCAGCAAAGAGACGTGGGCTCTCAGTGCCTTGCGGTTCAGTGTGAGGTATGGTATTAATCCGGGATCACTTCCTCCACGCCAGCTGAAATCTCCTCTGCTGACAAATATCACTGTCACTTTAATGCAATGTGTAAAGCCTGTGCCAGGTGATTCTTACTGTTCATTTGATCATTGTGACACTGACCAAATCCTTCTATATGTGAAAATCCAGCAGTTTCCGTGTTGACTTTGGAAACACGAGTGCAGCCGGATTGCAGGTAGTCATGAATTTAACTGCAGTGCCCAGTTACCATGCTGGAATAAACCACTCTGAATTCAGGCTCCCAAGATGTCTGCTGATAGATGCATCTTTATTTGATTGCATTTTCAGTATTATTTCCCTACTGCATGGATTAGCAAAATTAACTGCCTACCAGTTTATGAAGTGAAGAGTTCATAAGGCTGATACTTCTTTCCTGTTGCCTTGTGACTTTTGCTGTGTCTCCAGATAAATGGGTCCGAACTCATTCAGGTCCGAACACTGAATTCTCACTTGTCCAGGGGACGGGCATTCAGCCTGGCTGTGGCACAGCCTAGCCCTGGAAATAACATCTACTCAGGTGAGTTATGTTGGTCCTGTGGAAAGCAGTTATATGTCAGCAATAATCATCTTTTTTCCTATTACTTTGTGTGAGTTGCTGGAAAGCAAACCTTTCCCACAATTAATTGTATTTGCTAATTACCTGTGAAAAACCAATTATCTCCAGGTGATGCAATTCTTTGGGAAGGCTTTCTTAATTGACAAAGAGGGGGAAAGAGTCTCTTCTGTGGAAGTTGTTTTCAGAAAAATTTTCTCAAATATTGTACCTGATGTATCACATTAGACACATCAGATTGGGTTGCATCAGCAATGTTGCATTACATCACATCACGGAGGTAATGTGCTGTGACAGACTTGCAATGCAGTGTGTCAGCTGGAAAATGGGGAAAGAAGTTGATTTCCTGAACAAAATGCTCCTTAAGCTATATGGTATTTTCCCCTCCTCCAAGTAAAGAAGTGGCTGTTTGCATTTTGGGATATTTACTTAAATGACTCAATTATCTGTAGAAGAGTTCTAAGCATCTTTTTTGTTTTTGTTTCTCCATGGATAATTAACAAGTCTAGAAAGAAAGATTTTTTTTGCTACTTACATTTCCAAAGCCAGATTACATTATATTTGTTTCTCCAAACATTCAATAAACTGAGAAAGCAGTTCCTAGGAGGAGGAAGGTTCTTATCGTCTTGATACGACAGCTCTCTGTATTCAGTGCCTGATCTTACACCTTAACTCATGCAATATTCCATATGTGAGGAATGCTAAGGGGTGAGCTCTCTACAAGTGAGGTTCAGGATCATGGTGGTARTGCTATATATATATATGTAGACAAAAGTGGCAAAAATGCATGTATACCATCAGTCAGGGCTGACTAGAATTTGGTTGTGATCTTACTGTGCATTACTACTTTATGATACACATCTTCCCCAGGGAGAGCATTGAGATACTTTGCCTTCCTTCATGACTGTGCCACTTTTCTTTCTCTGCAGGAATAACAGCAAGCAGATGCTGCAGACTGTCTTGTTTGTCAGAAGGTCATCCCTCAGCGATGTGTAGGAAGACAGAATTTGCATTAGCCAAGTTATTTCCCAAATCCTGAGTAGAGAAGGACTTGGATGGCTCAGAAGAGAGAAAGAGGATAGTGCAGCTTTCACTTAAGGTTACCATTACTGACATGTGTCCAACCAGTCTCTCAAAAAAATGCAGTTGCTGTCTGCTAACTGTTCTTTGAATGAGTTGTTAGTCTAATTTTAGAGTTCATGGCAGTTAAGTATCTTTGCCACAAGTCTTGGCTGAAGTCCTTGCTGGGACTATAAGCAGGGCAGAGAAGGACTGAGTGGATGCAGTTCRACTGTAGCTTCAGAGGCAGGGCACAGAGGTGAAACAGCGGTGTAGATGAAGAATATAAACTGAAAACTATTAAGCTGTTCAGGAAGAGAGGAGCTATGAAATCCATGTGAAAACAAAAATCTAAATATTTTGAGTAACTCTTTACAAAATGTTTGCATTGTCAGAAATAATGTATGGTGTTGGATTGCTTCACTTCCTACTTGTAGTTTTTTTTTTTAAATCCTCCTCCTCTTYATGAACTGCTAAGTGTTTTCTGATGTAAAGCCTCCTTCCAGGCACACATTATGCTTCAGTAGAGCATCAAAGCCAATATACAGAGAGCTTCCAAAGAGGGAAGGGCTATACAATAATGATGAACATATCGTCATCAGGCTGTGGAGGTTAACAACCCAAAATTGCTTTCATATTTGTACATACTCAAGAAGAATTGATATGTTTGCTCTCATTTTAGTGAGCTCTTGTGTTTCATTACATTTGGCACTTCAGGGTACAGAATAGTCACTCATGTCTCCTGCAAAGCAGCACCCTTAACCGCATTATTATTTGGTGGCTCATTATTGTCCCATTTCTTTCTTTTTTATTACTGTGTGAATATGCTTTAGTTTCACACTAACTTGCCTAATGCTGTTTTCTGTTGCATTCATTGTTAGAAGGAGCAGGGTTCTGGTGTACTCAGAAAGAAAACAGACAAGTAAATCTATAATGGCATCACTGTTTAAACAATGCTTTGGATCATTAAAAGTAAAAAAATAACATGTTATTTACGTACCTATGGATACCTTTCATTTTAGGTTCAGTAGTTTTCTTATAAAAGGCAGCCGTCATGTAGGAAACATTTAGTTGCCTTTCTGCTTACTTTGATTTAGCCTTTAAGGACAATACCGTCATTTTGCAATCTGCCCTGGATAAGGTAGACTGCATAATTGCTGTGCCTTAGGAACACCCTGGGAAATGAATTATGAGTTGAAAGTCTCTAATCTTTCCCTGCCAACTTCCACTCCTGCTCGCTCTAAGCAGGTACTAAGACCATTAAGAATAAAGAGGTATTAAAAAAGATATTCAAGTGTCTAAAGATGCAAATAGGCTCACAATGGTATTTTCAGAAATCAGCAAGGTGTAGGCCTCTCATATTCATTGAAAACAAGAGGCATTGCCTGCCTGTTTCCCTCCAGCCCTCTGCAGAAAGTGCTATATGCCTTATTGTACCATTAAGCTCCTCCAACATCTCTTCTAACCTGAGCCCTTTTATTTCATGCCAACCCTGGCTCCATATGCAGCCAGCAGCCAGGCAGCAGGGGCCATCCCATATTCCCCAGCTAGATGTTTGAGTGTAGCACCCACACTGGAGCCAGGCTCCCCAGATGCCTGCTCTGTATGAGACGAAATGCGTCCTGAAGTGTCTGTTTGGTCTCTACTGACCATAAGGGAAGCCCTTTGGGACAAGCTCAGAGGCAGATGTTTCAAGTCTGGCAGCCACCCTTGCTCAAGTGAACCATACCCTAAATGAAGGAGCARCCTTGGTGGTTCTGTCACTCATTTCCACCAGAATATTTATTTTCTATCCCCCACAGTATGGTGGCTCTTGTACTCCCCACCCCAGCAAAAAACACGACAAGGATGAAGGAGTGAAGAGCAAGGATGATACTCTTCTGCAATGATAGGAAGATGGTAACAGCTGTCTTGAGTGATAGCACATTTCTCARAGAACCTATGGGTGCTGCCGCTTAGGGCATTCGCTGTGCTAAGTTCAGTTGTCTGAGAACATTTAGAAAATATGGCAGTGGGCAAACCTAAAAGTGCTGCTGGTGCTCTGACAATCTCTATGTACTGCCGGTGACATAAGCTGCCTGATTAGCCATATACAGATGGCTCAGAAGTTGGAACACCTCATAGATACTTGCAGAAATAGGTCATTGGGATCAATAAAAGCATTCTTAGTTTTGTCTTTAAGCCAAATATTAATGTTGCTTTCTATTTACAAGCTAGTGTTCACTGACACTAACCCCTTTTCAGTATGCAGAACTCCTATGCTAAGCCATTTCTTTAAACCTGTTATTAATTCTGCCTTTTATGTCTAAACCTGGTACAGTAGTGCAATTAACTGCTYTACTTAACATGCAAGGTTATAAGTGATCTCTGTGATACCACTGACGTTAAGAAAGTAAATGGGGTTAAACTGCTTCTCATTACAAGCTGATCTTTAAACAGTATTTGGTTGGCAGAACTGGCAGCAGACGTGTATTGCAGAATTAATTTCAAGAGAGTTATAAAAGCCATTGCTGCATAATGGTGATTTCAGGCTAGAATGGAAGAATCTGTGCAAGTCTTTAATCTCCCTCAAGCCAAGATATTAATTGTGCTTCATTCTGCAATTTAAAGAAATCCTTAATCACACCGTCAACACCTYCTTTTGTGCTCTTCATTTCCTTCTGATTATAAATGTAAAATAAGCTTTTCCTTTAGCAAGACTGGGAAGTTGAAAAGTTCAAGCTCCACTGCTCTCAATGAACAGGAGCTACTTTTTGTACCTGCAGTAAGAAGAGAGTGCCTCAATTCTTTAGTTACAGCTGTGTGAGCCTTTTTTGCTGTGCGTTTGTAGAGACACAGACTGTTTAGACTTATTGTCAGATCTAGCCAGACTTGTCCCATGGTGAGACTGAGAGGGAAGAAGTCATTCAGTGGTAGGAAAGCGGAATTAGGGAATAAGTTGCTAGTACATGTTGGTGAGGGTCTAAAGAGGTGACTCACCTTCCCCAAAAAGCCAGGGCTCTGTAAAAGAAAAGCAGGCGAACAGGTAAGTCAGCGCATTCATGGTGAGAAGAGCTGATAGACAGGTAAAACTTTATATATGGAAGGCAGAATGGGGAAAAAATGAAAAACAGATATGTGACAGTAGAGAAGTGGCTATAGAAAGTGAGGCAAAGGATGGAGAGGGACCTCTAGTCTTGAAGAGTGTGAAGAGTAGGAATTCAGCACGACTGCAAGAGAAGAAGCAGCAGTGGTCGAGACAGGGAATGACAAATGCATGAGTAAGGTTTCTACAGAAGCTGTGGGGTGAAGGTAATACTCAATTCTGGCTAGAAATCTGAGTAGCAGGTATGTCAAAATGGAGCTGTGAGTTTCAAAAAGCTTGAGAATAAGGCCAAATTCCAGGGTTTCAGGGCAGATACTATATCTGAGTCAAGATTTGTAAAAGCAATGCCAAGGACATGATAGAAAAAAACTCTAACCACCCTCTCCCCTTCAGGAGAAAGATGTTCTTCCTTTGAAACTGTATGGAATAGGAAGGCCGGAAAGCAGTAAGAGAAGCCAGCAAGTAGACTGGCTGCTGAGGAAGCTGCGAGAAATCACCTTTAGAGAAGCAAGACTGAAATTAGCAGTGAGGCATCCCAGGGTGGGGAAAGGAAGATGAAGAGATTAGGGAAAATGTTAGTTTCCACCAGGGCTGAAGAAAATTAATGTGAAGAACTCAGCACAGCAGTGCTTTGCAAGCATCCTTAGCTGCCTTCTTTCAGTAGGTTGCTAGAAATTTGCATTGCTAATTTGCTTGTTTGAAAGTTCTCCGAGGTTGTTTCCAGGGAAGAGAGGCAGATGTATCTTTTCAGGGCAAGGCAATAAGGTGTTTGAGTAATTTTGCTTCTGTGTCCTAAACTATGGACGTACTGGAAATGAAGCCTTGGGGTTCCTGGATAGAAAACRCCTAAACTTAACATTCATTAAGAGAGCTAGTTTCTCACCACTGTATCCTTGGTAAGAAGCACATCCGTAGGAGGGCAAAATAACAATTGCTCTAGGCTTGGAGAAGCTTTTGCATTACTGCTACCCCAATTATTTCCTTTTTTACACATGTTCAGCAATCTCTTGCCTCTGTAATTACAGCACTGAACACTGCAGCTATTAGATACAGCCACTAGACTTTTAACAAGCCATCATTACTAGCACTTGGTATCTTACAGTTTAACAACGTCTTCGAAAGCAGTGTAACTTATTTCTCCTTTACAGTGGACTCACAGACTTGTGCATGCACACATGCACGTAAAAGATGGTTGTAGCCATGGGCTTTGCTGAACAGCAGTGAAGAAGCCAACAGCAGAGTTGCAGAACGTGAAACACACGATGGTCCTGATTTGAATAGTCTGGTTAAAAGTTGTTTGAAACATCTCTGTGGGCAAGTCTTTCTTCTCCTTGAGAGATGGTGRCTGAGGATGCCCTCCCAGAAAAAGCAAGCCCTAATGAGAGGAGGAAAATTGCCAGATTAGAAAGCACAGAGTCAGGTACTTGAATATCACTGAGGCATTATATTGGTGTCAGATGTGAGGACAGCTATGTATCAGCTGTCCTTGAACACCAAAGAAACCGGAAAGGCAGGCTGAGATCTGTCTTTTCCCAGCTCCCCCCTCTGCTTGGCAATTTCTTTCCTGTACTGTATACTCTTGTAGTGGTGCTGAATGCTAAGAAGAAGTAATTTTGTGTACTTCCAGGCAACTGGTGGGCCAGGTTACCTGATTAGCTGGTGGATTTTCTATGCTAACCCCAGGTAGCCAGGCAGAGCAGGCATTTAAAAACTCTTCCATCTCTTGTCTTACTGTCTTTGAATTTGCATAATTAAAAGTGAATTACTTGCTGTATTTTAATATATGCAATGAAAATGCATGAAAAGCTGAAGAATTACAGCAATCCAGTAATTCATGTCATGTCCCATTCAGAAGTACAGCTTTCCAGTGCCAACTCAAATGCTGAGAATTCCCTGCCACCATAAAGCTGTAATTGCTGAATTAATAACGGTAGGTTTTTGAGAACAGACTCTTTGACCCAGGTAATGGAAATACTCATGTTAAAGTAAAGTAAAAACATGTGACTAAGTCTATTTCATATCAGGCTCAAGTAGTGAAGATCATTTCCTTCCATGCCATAAGTGGTTATGAGAGCTGCAAGAAGGTAATACCTTTCAGATTTGGTTGAAGCCAGCTGGGTTGGTTAGCCAGGGAGGATTAGAAATTAAATTTTCAGTCATCAACCAGACTAGATTTCCTTCTACCCGGGAACTTGTACCCCAAATCCATTAGTCTGCTCAGCACTTCTGGGAGGTGAAATTCTCTATCCAGCTGCAAAGTGGCAGAGAACAGGATGTAAGGGGGGATGGTGAAAGGCTTCTGCCAGCATTTCATTACTCTAGAATTTTATTAAGAACAACTAATAAAACAATCCCTGCCTCTGGCCTTCCAACGCAGGAACAAATTCTGCAGCTGCTCTTCTTCACAAGTCACAGTGCCTTATGGCCCCCACAGCTATGGAGCTGGTGAGGTCCAGGATGAAGTGACTGCTGTTTCTAAACAGGACAATAGGAAGTTAACCAAAATGACTTGAACTGAATGACCAGGACAAGCATAGAATTTTTTCTTCTTCTTCTTCTTCCTCTTTTTTGGTGGTTCCTTAGGTATCGGAGGGAACTGGTAATCTATTTGCAGTGACTTCCTCAGGTTGGGACCCCGATCCAGTGTTCATTTGAACTTATGGGACTCAACATTTATTTCAGTAGGTTTTGTGATTCTTGGTCACCACTATAAGCTGACTCAAGTCATTAGAGATCAGTTGACCTGTGTCAAAGGATCTGCTTGTACTAAGGAATTGATTTAGTGAATAACTATTCACAACACAAAGCTCAGCCGCAGCAAAAGCCAAGAGGTGTGACCACTCAGATGTTGGACTGCTCAGCTCGGGGCAATGCCCGACTGCCAGGCATCTTTGCAGTGGTCTCACTGAGGTTGTAGGTACCTTGTGGATGAAAAGAACTGGCTGTTTCCAGGGCTGGCAATCTGGTTCCTTTCATAAGAATTACCRTCATTAATTAAAATCTCTTTTTCGGTCTAATTATTTCAGCTCTAATTCTCTTGCAGGTTCATAAATAGTAACATCCCGTTGTCCTGGAGAAAGTTCATTTTTTATCCTATTCTTTCTCCTTCTCGGTGCCCTCATTCTCTGCCCCTCATGGCTTAAGGTAATTAAGCTTCCAAAATCTGGTCACCTCTCTGAAATATTTAAACATCATCAAAGAGATTTTCATGTTTCTTTCGCTTGCAAAGCTCTGTGAGAGTTTTGAATGCAAAGCCTGTGTTTTTCCCTCCTGTGAAGAATTGCAAAAGAGGGGAGAGACATTTGATGGAGAATTCTTGGAACCCAGCTCAAGCGAGCTACCTGCATTGTGCTTTCAACAGGAGGAGTCTTCAGGCTTTGGCATATAAATAGCAATGTCACCAGGAGAGACCCAGAAGCTGGGAACTTCGGAAGTTGTTCCCATGCATTCCATACATATCTCAGGGCCTCGGTACCATGCCCCACGCACACCTTGCAAGTGTGACATTAATTGCCATGCTGCAACACTTTAAAGTACAACGCCTACCAGTACCRCTAAAGGGCTTGATTGTTTCCTCTCTGGCTCACTTTTTTCCAGACCTCATGCTGTCGAGTTACAATACCAAGAGCAAACATCCCAAGCCTTATAGCCATTGTGAATGGTATTTAACCTGATCCGTGTAGTTGCCTGCCTGCTATTTAACACTAAGATTACAACATTTACAGCTGGATGTTAATAATTCTCTGAGCTGAACTTTTGCATCCAGCAGATGATTTCTGCAGAATGTTTCCTTGGAAGATGTTCACTGAAATTCGTACACGCATGAATGCATGCACGCATAGTAGCTCAGGCTAACTAACATTAATGGAGAGGAGAAAAATCTTCCCAAAGCCAGGTATGTAGACTGCTATTACCCGGAATAGCTCAACAAAAGACCTGTGAATGACCTGCCTATTTTGGGAAGAAATCAATGTAAAACTATGGTTTTAACAAAGAGGGTCCCACTTTGGGCAATTTGAGGATGAAGTAGGAGGATCTTTCCAGGCTGTCAGCAAGGCAGTCATTTTTATCAGTTCACTATGAAATCTTTCCTGTAAGATACCTAGTTTACTGGCTGATGTTTTCTTGAAATTTCCTTTATTAAGTGTCGAGTTTGGTATGAGAAAGTATCAAACAAAGCTAAAGGTCAAAGTAAATCATGAATGAAATTACACAAACTGATGTACAGCGGAGGATAAAGCAGAATGTCAGATGCTGGTTTATATAAATGTTAGTCCCAGATCAGATGTCAGCCTTACCTGATCAGAGAAGTCCTTGTGCTTGCGCCTTTAAGACCCAGGTCTACCAGCCTTATTGACAAGAGGTTTAGAATACAACGATGATTCACACTAATTTTACCATGAAAACAGCAAATGGTTCCTGGATCATCACAAAGATTTTGGGAACTTGGCTGAATGCTTTTATTTCAAGAAAAAGTGTAGCTCCTTCCTCCAAAAGCACAGAATACCAGCGGTACCAGCTAAATCAGTGGGGTTGCACTCTCCAGCAGCAGCTTGGCTGACCCCAGAGAGTGAGCAGCAGGATGAAGACTGTGACTCCAGCTGCTGCTTTCCTCCTGTTAGCTTACATGACAAGRGAAGACAACATCAAGGTCTACCTGCTGGTAACCACCAAAGAGAAGTACCATCTGTGAGGCAATGCACAAGGTAGAAGGATCTGTCAGGTCTGTCCATCTTCCAGTTCAACACCACATGCTGATACTGGATTCTTGCCTTGGCCCAGTGTGCAAAGTCTTTCTGGTTTCCAAAGACAGTTTCAGCCAAAGCTTTCCATTTTTAGTGCATTTAAAAGCAAGAAACTCCCAATAACAACATATTTAGTGCTTGTTAGACTCTGTCACGATGATGTCTAACAAACTAGAATTCTGCTTAGAAGCAATTAGTTCTGTGAGTGGCAAGATGAAGATACTGGATTTCCATTCCTTCTGTCCTGTGTGAATTCTTCCATGTCTAATAAAGGGAGACCTTATTTGCCTAGTTAATAGGGGTTCCTATTTCATTAAATTTGTAGGAATGTTAATTCCTCTACTGCACGCAGATGCACATATTCCCAATAGGCTTTGTGATCATATAAAACTTAAAAAAGAATAAAAGTAATCAGGTTTTTGGGGTATTTGCAATGCTGTCTGTACCAGAAAGGAGTGGCATAACTGGAGAGAAGGAAAACCATACGCTCACAGATAACAAGCAGAGAAGTAGAGATTCTGGAATAGTTCGATGATAACAGGAATGTTGTCCCTTCTCCAATGTCATTCTTTTTAAAGCTCAGTAGGCAGCAAAATGAAATGTTTTACAGTTTTATCAAGTGCAACAAAGTCACTGCTATTACACTTGCAATTTCATGACCTGGTAAACAGATACCTTTGTGCAGAAGGGTCTAAGAGTCAGTTGTGTAGAAAGCTGATGATTATGCTGCTTTGTGAAATAGAAGATCCTTCATAAGAAATGTATCGTACCTGAAGCAGCATCACTTGATATTTGCCCTTGTAGAGCATGACCCGTTGGCCAGTGTTTCCAGTGAGATCATGAAAGAAGACGACTGTTGGGACAGTCAGTCTGGAGCTATATTTACATGCTTCCAGTTGGTCTGTATGGAATGTGTATTGTCTCTTCAARTATTGTGTTTTTTCCTGAGTTTTCATGGTGGGAACATTAAGCCATCTGCAAGTCTTACAGCTCTGGTTTAACTGAATTTATAAGTTAATTGGGGATATGAGAGAAATCTGGTTCTAGAATGAGAGCCCCTGGCTGAGGGTTTCCACGGAAATGTTTTTGATTTCACCAGTGAATGGTGGCTTTATGCTGTTCTTGCTCTGTCTTATCTAATGTGTTATTGACGCTATTGCATTTGCTTTCAAACACAGTCATTAGAACATTTAATTTGCAGCAGCTGTAATTTATATTTGTAATTTTGTCTAAGATCAATAAAGGAAACTGAAGAGATTTATAGTCCTAGTTTCAACTAAGATAAATTGAAACAGGCTCCATTTCCCTGAAAAGCTTTATTTAAACAGCATTTTAAAAGAACAAAATGAATTAGATGAGATATTTGCATGCAAGTATGGGTAAATAATCCCTTGTGTCTGGAAGATATATTAGAAATTGTGAACATGGTCAGTGTGTTCTTCTTTGAAATACAAATAAACTCCTGGGAAGTGTTACCTTAATGTAGGACATAATGGGAGTCAAGTAACTATTTCAAAATGTTCCTTAACAGCAGCAGTTGTTAAATATCCTTGAGATCTCTTGTATTAAAACTTCATAATGAGATTGTAGTTGCATGTTTTAAATACTGTCAGGATCAGTCTGAGATTTGAAAGCAAGACCCTGAAAGCAAGGCTCTTTTTTATTTTACAACAATCCTTGAGCATGGGTTGCAAAAATGTGTTGATAATTTTTGAGAAGACTGCAGTCGTTTATGAAATATTTATGTTCTAAACACTGCCTCATGAATGGAGAAGAGGTGCCTCTCCCATACAGCAGTTAGCTGAGGGATTATGCTGGACAGAAAAAACGTGACTGTAATCAGGCCAACTCAGTGCTTTAGTACAATTTCAAGACGAGCTTTGTGGAAGGAAGAAAGGCCTAATGAACCTTCCTCCTCTTGCACCGCAGKAGGAGGCAATACCAGATCAGCACCCAAAAGAGCTCCGGACTGGGGAAGGGGAGGAGGGATTTCATTGCAGCTGGCCCTGGACTGGGCATAGTTTCGCAGCTCACGCATGTGCTCAGCCCTTTAGATGTGAAGCAGATCCAGCACAGTGCTGCATGTAGACAAATACGTTCTTTCTCCATCCCCTGCTAATCTGACTCATCTCGAATCCAGCTGCCTGCTGCCAATACTGTGCTGGCATCCCTGTGCCAGGGTGCGTGCTGTTCTCCCCCGTGATGTAGCCAGGCTTAAAATTTCTGCTGGTTTGGAGACCGCTTTGGTTCCTATTGTCATGTGATCGCATGAAAATGGCAGGTTTCATACCAAAGAAAAAGATTATTTGTACTTTCTAGCAGCATGGGAGAAAGCGCCACAATGCAACCCTCAGAATCCCCAATGGGCAGTTGGTTTTTGGATAGTTTTTACATTATTATGGTGTTTTGGCTCTGGAGTTTTGCCAAACTGCTCTCCCCTTCTGGAGCTGGTTTGGCTCCGAGCCCCTTCCTGAGCCTCTGCTCATCTCAGCGCAGCAGCAGCTCCGGGGTTTGGTGCACTCATGGCCCCATCGGGGTTCCTCACGCTTAGTGTGCGCTGAGGGGAAAGGAAGGGAACAGGGCGCTGGTTCCCACTAGCACCCATCTCACCTTCCTCCATCTTTCTAGCCTCATCGGCTCCCCTCCGCTCTGCTCACCTATGGGTTCCAGGACGTAATTCTGGAAAGATGCATGTCCAGCCGAACCAGCTACAGTCTGCAGGCATTTTTTCTCCCTGTGGAGAGCAATCCAGAGTGGAAATTGCTATTTCTAGTCTGTGCTAGTCTTAGATTGCTTTAAAAAAAATCCCTGTTTTCTACTTTGGCAGAAAGTTTTCTGTTACACACTTCCTCGTGTCCAGAGATGCAAGGATATAACCTGACCTGTCTGGGTGTGCGTGTCGCATTTAATGAGGGGGATCTTGTCTTTGAATGCTAACTGTCAAAGGCAGCTAGGCACTATCCTAAAAGAGACGTACTTTCCCCTTTTCCTTATTGTGGCTGACTGTTTAAATTCAATTAAGTTAGTATGTTTTTATATAGGCAGTACAGTACTGCCTCTCTGCAGCACCTTGTAAACAACAGCTTCTGCTGTAAGCACGCATCCAGCAGCTCGTGTCTAGTCATCCCAGGGGTTGAATGATACCATTATGATCTTGGACTTAATGTGACTAATTTCTGAACTGAAGCAAATTGCTATATGGGCCATGAGACCATAAAACCCATAATTATTTCTAGTATTATGACTACTATTAATAGTAATTATATGTATGTTAAAACAATTATTAGATATGCTAACAAGGGATTGTGGTGCTAGGGCCAGCACAGAGACAGAGAGGTCTATGGAAGAAGATAGTCCTTCTTCTGAGGATTTTCTGATCTACATACATAATATGGAAGCAAATGTGTCAAGGGAAACAAATCTGAGTGTCAAGGAGATGTGCTCGGCATCACATAGTGAATTTAATAGCAGAACTGGGTAGTAACCTGTAATCCTGAACCACTGGTAGGCTCCAATCTTTGCAGYGTTCATCCAAAGCAAGCTATTGTGTTCAGAAGCCACAGACACTTTGTTTATTGTGTGCAATCAGTCGAATTTGTCACTTCACCTACTCTTTCTGTTACCCAGTGTTTTTCTTAGAAGTTCCTAACAAAAGATTTGGGTGAAAGATTTCTTGAAAATAAATAGTTATTTGTGAGCATGGTATTGGATTTCACCTGGCATGGTTTTTGGAAGACAGAGATTTAAAAGGAGCGACAGATAGCCAGATTTAGGTGGCTAGTAGTCTAGTTTGAGGGCTTGCCAAAATGACATGATGGCCGTGTACCCTGTTGTCAGGCTGCAATACTCTGTCTTCGGTCTCGTAAAGCTAAAGGCCACGTAGATGCAGAACGCTCTTTTGTCATCATTATTGAGACTGGGGCAGGGGTTGGCTCTTCCCACAACTTTACATTTGTATATCCTTAGTATTTAGCCACTTCTGCTGAATAAATTGGGTGAGTGGAAGGAAGGATAGCTGACTTTTTAAACTGCAAAGTGAGAGGTCTTCTACTAAGCATAAAACTAAAAGTCAGCAAAGAAGATTATAACCCCCATCCCAGCATAGTCAAAGTATCTAACGTGTCTTCTCTACTGCATTCCACCTCTGATTTTGGGGACCAAGGAAAATGCCCCCAAGTTTAATACTTTCTTAAGATATACTATTTTCTTCTAACCATTTTCAGGGCTTTCTCTGGCAAGTGAGTACACGGTTGAACTGAGCTTTGGAGCCCACCATTTCAATTTGCTGAACGTCAGCTTTGGGAGTCAGAGCTGCAGTCAAGATCGGCAGCCTCTGCTTTCATGCACTGTGGCAGTGGGGAGGTGGGAGGATAGAGGGAGCGGAGATATGTCTCCACAGCTTGGGTCCCTGGGGTGAACGAATGAAAGAAGGGGATGTTAAGAGACGTATGCCATTAAGCCAATGTTTCAAGTCACTAAATAATAGGCAGTATTGTGAAGCTTCTCCAGAAGGAGGCTTCCGGTGGTAGCTCTCTCTGTGCCTTCCTGCTGTGAGTCATTGTGAACTCAAGTTCAGAGGAATTGGTATCAAGGAAAAAGCACTGAGATAATAACCTTGAAAAATCAGAAGAGAGAGGGGAAAAAAAGGAAAGAATTATACACCGAAAGAGCAGAACTGTCTCACCCTAAAAGCATTCTGTAAATGAACTCCTGTGCTTTCAAGCTGTATGTCTTTATCAGAGCCACCATCTTTTCAGTGCAGAAAAATGTATGCATCAAGATTTAAAGACTTTACATATTGCGCACATTCAAGTCCATGCAGCCTAAGCCAGTGATTCGTATGCTGCTGGTCTGCAACACAGATCATCAAGGCTATGGAAATGTTTTTAAATCTTATGCTTGAAATTGTAAGGAACAGTAGTTTGTACTGCTTCAGGAGAAATATTGTGCTATAATTTCCTTTCTCTAAGCGTGCAGGTCTCTAGTGTTAAGAACACTGATATCTATTCAGGCATGTTTTACCTTTCTAAGAGCCACAGACAATGCTGGGGTGCGTGGGAATTTTGTGGTGTTTGTTAGCTGCTGGGCCTTCTTTTTCTGGAGCTAACCATACATTGTGTTACGAAGAAGCAACCCTTCAGGTTGCTGTTCTGATTTGTTTTCTCTTCTAACTGTTGCATGCATGTATTGTTTGTTAAAGGCTGACAGCCCTGGAAACCTAAGTTCTTTATTTATCCACACAGAGTGAAATTCCTCTCTCTGTAGAGCAGATGCCAAAGGTACTAATTGTCGGTGACACTCTTGCACACACAAAAATATCTTTTCTGTATTTTTCAAACAGAATAACTTTACTATGTGAAGGAGAACTCCAAAGGAGGAAGCTGAGTTGGAGGATGTACCTGACAGAGGCAGTGGGACTTCAGTGTAAGGACCTAATCCAGCCCAAGCAAAGGTGAGAGGAGGAATGGCAGTATTGCCATGGATGGGGGATTTTTTTTCTCATGCCCTGCCTTTGCTCTAAGGCCAAACATTCTTTACGGGGGGGGATCTCAGCAAGAGCTGAAGAGCTGGATTGTGCACTTTGAGGTGACTAATAAGTTCTATTTTGTTGGTAGAACCTGTATACCAATGACAGTGTCCTCAGAGGTGAGCTCAGAGCAGTTTGTGGTGGGAACTCTGGGGATGAGAACACCTCCACACTGGGCACTCCTTAACATCATTGCCATCCCCACCATCACAGTGTATGTCTCAAATGTCAAAGACCTTTCATGATTTCTGATTAACTTTGATCAGTTTAGAATTATCTAATGTATTCCAGTTGAGCTTCTTTAGCTCTCTACTCTCCTCAGCTCTGTATGGCTTATTAATAGACATACCTGGCATCCACAGGTCCCAAGGTAACTGATACCCCCTGTCCTTAAACAGTCAGTGATGTTGGTGATACTATTACTGTTCTGGGGACACAAAGAAGGAGAGGGAGGGAAGTCTTGTAACAGAAGAATGCTTTTTTAGCCTAACGCACTGGATTTCAGTGTGGTCCCAACGTATGGCCATATCACAGCTTGCAGCATAGCTTCGTTCTTCAGAGACAGAATTCTTAGAAGCTACCAACTAGTTACTGACAACCTATAAAGACTAATACTGAAAAAGCATTTTCATTTCCTCATTTTCTTCTGTAAAATGAAGGTGATGTGTGTGTGTGTTGGGGGGAACTGAATTCAACAAAAAGCTGAATCTTCTCCTTTTGCATTCCCCTAACAACAGTGGGCTGTATCCTCCAGCCTTACTCATTTCACAAATCCCAGAGAGCAGAAACCTGCCATTTAATCTGCAAAAAGACAGTAGCTTTGGCCCAGTGTTTATTTTGCTGTAGTGTTCTACAGGAATGGCTACAGGGCATCTACTCAAGAAATGCGAAAAGTAGATTTAATTTCAATTACATCAATTTATGCTCATTAAAAAGCCTCCGCAATAACTAACTCTGGTATTGAATTGTTTTGTACCTCTTCCTAATGCACTTGGACAATGTTTATTTAATTTAATTGACAGTAAGGGTGAATTTATAGAAGAACTGTAATTTGTGCTTTTAGTGAAAGGGAAAAAAATCCCAGCTTGAAATTATATTACTTGCTACAAAAACAAAGTAGGGAAATTCACTAGAGCAAACAGTATATTTAATTTTAATAGTTTCCATCATCAGGGTCTTTTAACGGAGTTTCTTTTGTTATTACTCTAGGGCATTTGAAGCTGCCCATTGTGAGAACTTGCCAAACTGCGCTGAAATGAACCTGAACAGTAGATGAAAACTTTTAACAGTGTAACCTCTTCACTTCCTTTTCTCTTTAGTATCACTTTTTCTGGAATTAGAAATACTTATGTCTCCCAAAAAGATATCCATTCTCTCCATTTTTTAATGAGAACCTTTGCTTCATCATTTCATCACAAGTTGTGGCTTGGGGATGAATAATCAGACCTGCTTCTGGTTTGTGAAGATCCTCTCTGGATCACAACTAGAAAGGTACCTCTAGCTAAGCTGGTGATAGTCCTTAGCTTTTCCGTGCTTGGACCTATGGAAAATTAAGTCTTTAACCTAACTTTTAACTTGGTCTAAAAGCTAAAAAATATGTCCAATTTCATGAGATGTTTTAGATATTATAATGTCACGAAATAATTATACGCCATTCTTCCTATTTTAGGAGGCTTTGGCATGTTAAAATGAGATGTCCAAGCGGTAAGGATGAGTGTGGTTTTGTCAGACCCCAGCGTTGCAGTGCTTGCAGAGTAGCTCAGAGAAGCGCAGCAGGGCTGAATTTGGTGCTGCCTCCTTCTACCAAAGGGCAGCAGTTATCTTCTCCCAGCTCTCCTGGTGGCTCGCATGAGCGAGGAGGCAACTTGTTTCTGCTCACATCCTTTCTTGCAGGAGCCACATGCACCTTTGGGTTCAGTGGTGGAAAACTCCCCCAAACAATCATCTACAGGATTTCTCTGAGTCAGAGACAAAAACGTGTAATCTCTGCGCTGTTTCTGTTAAGTATTCCCAAATTATGAGACACTGTTTTGAAGGCTGGGCTTCCACTGGGTGTGCAGCAAATAGTTGAATCTGGAAGGAAGAGTTTCAGAGTGGGCCTCATCTTCACAAGCTGTAAGCATCCAATCGCAACAGGGTCACAGGAGTCTCTGGATTTTTTGTGGGGCAGGGGGAAGGGGAGAGCAGAAGGTGTTTTTGTGGGGCAATGAATTACCCTAACCAGTGAAGTGGTATCTGACAGTACACTTCACCCTCTCTCTGGGAAACAGTCTTTAAGCCCTGGCTTTGTAAGAAGTTGCTCAGTTGCAAACTGAGTATAATAGTTTTGAGATGACAAGATTTCTTCCTGTGCTATAATAAATAAAGGTAAGTATGATGCTAAGGATTAATAAATGGAGTTTATTTGTCCTGACAATCACCCTTCAGTACAGAAATCAAAGGCACTGATGAACTTCGACCTCATTGTGTGAAGTTCTTACAATGTGCTGATGACTATCGGGTCTCAATAACTTCCAGGAATGTGTAAGTAGCATCAACAACAGCTATCACACAATTTCATTGGGCTTTCAGATAAGTATCTAGAAGTAGAACCAGGTTTTAGAGGTATAAAGAATGCAATTACCATTTTAATATATCTGCACAGGGAACAGGAAGATTAATTTTTGTAGGTCTATTTTTGTGATTTTTTYGCGGGTTGGGAGAGATGTGCAAAAAGCTGGCAACAATACAGTAGAAATAAATTAAGTGCTGCTGCTAGCTAATTAAAAGAGCACAACTAGWTAGCAGAATTGTTGCAAAAATCAAGATCTCTTGTATTTTAAAATTGTGCTAGAGTTTTGAGTGGATATCCAAAAAGGAAGAGAAGAAATTTTGGCATTGTTTCCTRTTCTTTCTTAATGAAATCTAAACCAGAGTTTTGAAAGCAAGACTATGTCTCAGAAGTCCACAGAATAGAAAAATTACAGTTTTCTTCCCCTTCAGGCTACAGTTATTGTCATAACGCTCTTGAGTGTATTTATTGCAACCTGTCAATTCTCATATTATAAGGAACAGCTATAGTGTGTTTTATAGATTAATTTCCAGCTCATTCACTGCTTCCTGACAAGGCTTTTAGAGCTGGTGCAAGAGAAAATGAACTGTTTCTAAACGGTGTGGATACGTGACTACTTTATTGAGATCCAGTTTAAGAAAAGAGGTGGAAGCTGGCAAATCTAGCAGAGAGCTGGGCTTATCCTGGGGAAAAGCAGTAGCGCTTTGGCACAGGATCAACAGGAGATGTGCTGCAAGCAGCTGGTGACCTTCTCTTTCCCTTTAAAACTTGATATGAACTGAACATTTGTAGCTGTGCTACATCTAGGGGTTGGAGGGAGGGGTGATGTATCTGCTGCAATCTGCACAGCAGTGTACAGCTTCATGTCAAAATCAAGATGGACTTGATAAATCTAATTAGTATTATCTCCCTATAACATGCTGCCAGGGATGTTGCTAAGATGCTGTGAGGGTCGGCAAGGTGGTGAGACAACAAATGGCAATCAGAAAGAAGGATAGAAACAAACCTTGTAAAGGGCACGTTCCACATTTCTCCTGTCTCGAGCATTATAGATATTGAGCTTATATTTCAGAACTGAGATAAAGTATGGAAAATCCATGACTTTTAGATCTAGCTGCAAATTAATCTATTCACCAGGCGGAAAGTTTTGAAGTGGGTTCAGGCTTGAGGCGTCATACTGATTTCTGCAAGCAAGAACAAAGTCACTGGCGACTGTACTGTCAGATACAGTACAGTGTCACATGTCTGACACCATGCCGCAACAGGAACAGAGAGGTGGCAAATTTTAATGATCCATTAATACAGCTGGTCACATTTGTATAAAGGAGAGGAACTTTGGTGTCTCCAGCATATTCCTGAGGCATCTGGTGCTTTGTGCCAAAGGTGTTAAGATTGCTATAGGTGCCATGTGATACCTTCTGGTTTGGGGGATGCAGGGTGGGTGGGAAGAGGAAGGATGCAAAATAGATATACCTATGGGACTCCAGACTATTACATGTTACTTGTGTTGCTGAAACTGGACTTGCTGCCTGGCTTTCCCTTCCAGTTTTCTGCTCCTGTTCACAGGTACCTTGTGTGATTAAATGACATAAAGCTACTTGCTGGCAGTTGAGAAAATGAGGGCAGCAGAGTTTTTAACTGTATTTGGGCCCTTATTCATCAGGTCTATGTTCCCCCTGAGTCTGTGGTCGCTATTTTTGAACGCTAGCCTGCAGAAGGCACTCGGCGCAGGAACTTACATCCAGCTCGGTGGGTCTCCATGCAGATTGCCGTTGTCTGCAGAGGAGTGGATGTATTTATTTCTCAATAGGGACCATATTTTGAAGTCTTAGACCTTAGTGAGGTAAAACTCCATGATCTTGTGAAGTTACAGGTATTGTGTGTGTGTACTTTATGTCAGATCTATGTTATTCCAGGACATCAAACTACCGTGTGTTCTGTCCACTTTTAGCCTTGCAGGACTTCAAACACTGAGGGCCAGCTGGAGGTTTTGATACTGTGCTCCGTGTCATCTCAGTGGGCACTTCTCTGCATCTTTAATGCTTTAAAAAGTGGCTTTCATGGCACCATGGTTTTGATCTGAATTTTTTTTACTGAATAAGCTGAGAGTTAGGTTGATTTCTTGGGATAAAACGGAGGCCATAAGCTTCCTGCAGCAATAACCTTAAAATTATAAACTTACACACTGAGTGAAGTCCTCCAGTCATCTTTATGCAAAAAAATTCTGTGATCTTACCTCATCCTTACTTCACGTCTCTCTTTGAAGGGATAGATTGATGGCCACGCCACTGGCTTCTGTTTTAGTGAAAAAAGTGCAATTTAATGACAGAAAATTTATTTTAGCTACAGGGAGAAAGTAAGGGGTTTTTTTTCTCTCATTTTCTCTGTTTTTTTAATTTTTCGGTGAAGGTGTTCCCTTTTACTAGTAATCAGCTCATGTGATTTGAAAGGTGCTATTTCTTGGCACCCTTTTCCTGCTTGGCATCAGTATGAAATGTCCAAGAATAAAACTATTTCAGCAACCTGGTTTTCACACTGAAGTAGGAAAAACAGGGATTTTTTTTGCCAAGTATCATTGATAACACTTCAGTAACGTGAGATCTGTGAAAAGCATGTATCTGAGCTTTCCAAGAGCTTATTCCACAGGTTAAGGGAGCTCCTGTGAGAGCCAGGGGCAGTTCTGAAGTTAGGAAACACAGCGTTGCTGAGAAGGGCCAAGGCCGGTGGTGCTCACCTGCTGGCCCCTGCATTGCTGTACAGATCGCTCCAGGGGCCCCCAGCAAAATCCACCAGAAGCCCCCCGCTCTGCCTTGCCCCTGCCGGCGAGGAGGTTGTCACCATTCCTGTTTGCCCACCAGGCTGACTTGGGTGGGATGCTTTCTTCAGAAAATGTCCTACCGCTGCTGAGATGGCTCTTTCTGTGGGTCGTCACCCTGCCTTGACATTGCCAAGCGTTTTAGCTGGGCTGTCTCGCACTCAGTTCCTTGGCAGTGGCTTTTTTTTTTGCTGGTGTTGTTGACGTGCTGCCTTCTGTGCAGCTCTGCCTGGCCGTAAATCTTTGAGGAGTCGGCTTGTGCGATGAGAAACACCTCGTGCTCGGGCCTGCCGCGGCCCTACATGGGACTTGCTAAGTCSCTGGCCTGCCTCCCCGCCAGCTGCAAACAGAAATAAGACCATCCGCCTGCCCTACAGAGGTTTCCTGAGGGTAAATGCCCCTTCCTTTCCTAAAGTATCTGAGTTTCTTTTAGTCGTATTACTACGGTTACCTAAGGCAGATAGAGAAAAGCTGATAGGTGCCCTTTGCAAGGTGGATAGGTACCCTTTGCAAGAATGATAAGTATTTTGATGATGCTGAGCACTGAACAACTCAGTCCAATCATTTGCATAGTGTAAAAAAACAGTCTTAACTGCTTACACCAGCTAGAAAAATATATACTGGATATGTTCAATAAGCCTTTATTCTGGAAAAAAAAAAAAGGAAAGCTGCAAATACAGGAGAAGTATGTGTTTAATGTAAACAGACCTTTAAAATCCTTCCTGTTGCTGGTTTTGGGCATTTTAATCATGGCAGTGGTCCCCACTGTAGGCAGTGGTGATTTCCTGTTGGCCTCTGCCCCGTGGCGGTCTCCGTGTCTGCTCCATAGTGCCTACCTTGTGTCCAGGACTGTGGTGGCAGCACACCCGTGGGAGTCGCTGCTGAAGAGCCTTGACCACTCTGCTGTAGATGTACGTATGCATGGTGGGATCACGGCAATACAGCCCTCCATCGAGTCTGCTGCATGCTTTTAAGACACATTTGCTCCCATCATATTCACCTGAATCAAGTTGCTGGTGTTAATAGGACAGTGGCAAACCATCTACCCTCTGAAGAAGCAGCTGAAGATAAGCAGATGGTAAACTGTGAGTGAATTTATTATCCATTTGGAAGGGTAGTACTCTTGCTAGAACTGCTAGGAAGTGCAAGTGTTTTCTCCCATAGAAAAATGCTTATTTTTTTGAGAGATGAGGACAACAAGGAAAGGAACGTGTGTTTCCTTATGGAAGGGGAAAGTGTGGTATTCAACAGAAAAATCAGAATTTTATGCAGAAAGCCAGTACTTCTTTCTGTTTATTTTCTTATTTATTTACTCAAAAGAAAAGCTATCATCAAATATGCTTCTGGCAGAAATGTGTGATCAGGCATCATCTCACAGCAGACATGCAAGATACGAATGAAACAATTCTCTTAACAACTGTGTTTTATTTTTTAACTTCATAGCAGGTTATTGTGCTTTCAAAAGAGCTTTGATTATTATTAAAAGAGAAGACATTTTCATTAAAAAAAAAACAAACAGAAGAGTGAAAAAATCTCTGAGAACGTTCTTTCAAATTCCTAAATGAATTTGTGTGACTATTTCTGTGAGCCCCTTTCATGTTTGTGTCCTCCGGATGTTTCAGTGGAGAGCGTGGCTAGCCCCAAAGCCTGGAGAAGAGCAGTTTCTGCCTTTGTCTCTTATACTGGAAATCCTGTTTGAATGAGACTGGCTAGGTTCATAACTGGGCTAATCAGAGGAAAAAACAGTGCCAGCTGACTGAGATAAATAAGCATGGCAGAGCAAAATCTGACAGTTTTGCCAAAGAAATTTGAATTAGACAAACCTTTGATGTCTACAAAGCTGGACTTGATATCCTAGTGGGAACAGGCTTTCCTGTTACGTGTTCATATAATAGTTTCTTGCTCTAGATTGGGTGGAAATAACACAAAAATGGCTTTTTGACAGACTGTATGCTTGCTTCTGAACTCCCAGGGAATGCCGAGATGTAGGCAGACAAAACTATGAAAAAAAGTAACAGCAAATGGTGACATTTATTCCTTGTTTACCTCTTTATTGCTTATTTGTGGATTTGTGTGGGAAAGGTTCATTTTTGAAAAGTTACTCCAAATCCTTGCTCGAGTTGCAGTCCTTTCTACACGTGGTTTAGACTGTCCCAGTCTTTAAGATAACGACATGATAAACAGCTTATAAAATGAGGGCCAAACTCTCAACCGATGTGGCAGATTTGCAAGGCTGAACTTGCGTAGGTCTCGCTCAGGTAGGTGTAGTAGTAAGTGCAACTAATAATGTGCTGGGCAGGTCAGCCCTGAGGAGGCAAAGCACATTTTAAATTTACATGTTTGTGTAGCCTGTGGCAGGGGTTGAAACTTGGCATCGCTGATGCAGGGAAAACATAAAATACATGGGAAGATGTCTGCCATGGTCAGTTTTAAGTCACGTGCTTGAAAATGATACAATGTGAAATGCAGAGACTTGATGGAGAGGATTTTCTACTTCAGCGAGAATGCTCCTACCCCTGCTGATTAGTTGACATTTGTTGTCAAATTATTCCCAAAGGTACTGGCAGTTTTATAATTAGGCCCTCACTCAGAGATGCTTTCTGCTCATACATCACCCCGTACAGATCTGCAGCATGGGGAGGTTTTGAGTTGCAGGTGTGATGTTTGACCTGAGTTGACCAGAAGTAACAGGAGTAAAGGGAGAGCCGGGATTAATCCAAGTGTATTTGCTTGGCACGAAGGCTTTTGCAGTCAAGCTTCCACTTAAGTGAATTCTTTGGGGTCAAGGAGTGTTTATTAGATGGATGGGAATATTCCAGCCTGAGTAGGCTCTATATTTGCTGGAAGACCTTGTCACCCTGGAATAAAGCATGACCGTGTTGCCCAGGGCCACCAACGGGAATGGCCTCATGCCTCTCCCGCAGTGCCGAGACTGCTTGGAGGGAGAAGTGAGAAGCAGCGACCAAGAAACTGTATCCTCATCATTCTGCATTCTCATCGTTTCACGTATTTTTCTGGGGGCAAATGACTGTTCTGTGGAAAGCAATGTTAAGAGTGAAACCCTGCGTTCCAGTGCCACAAAGCAGGAATGTTTCCGTGGGTTTTAAGTGTGGGGTGCCCGGCACCGCGGTGGGATTCTCCTCTCTGATGTGACGAGGCAGTAGTGGCGCTGTACCACGGGCTTCCTCAGGATGACTTTTTCCCTTACAAATGTTGTTTCCTGTTGGTGTCCTCGTCTCACTATCTTCTTCAATGAAAACACAAACAGCTTAGCTAAGTTTTCCATAGGGTATTTCTAATTCTGCCTTAATAAGCCTCTCTCTTCTGGCTAAGACATGCAGTCTGCATACAGTGGGAGGCTTGCGCTTCGTTATCTGCAGTTGTAGAGAAGCTGCTTGGACTTGGCTGGCCAACGTTAGAGGAAGGGTCTTAAATGTAATATTAGACAGTGCCATCTTTTAGTGAAGCTCATGATAATCAGAAAAGAAAGAGCAGTAATGAGTGATTTCCATTGTTTTCATTCCATAGTAGACTTTGGGAAAGACTCAAAATATGTTTTTTTTTCCCCAAATGCTTTGTCAAGATATGGCAGAAATATGAGTGTGCAGAGATAAATTACTAGAACACTCTTTCTACATTTGTGTGCGTAGCTATAGATACATGTATAAATATGTATGTGTGTGCATGCACGCATGCATGCAAATATATAGATGCCTATGCATGTGCCTGTGCAGATACATATTTATATGTATGTTCATGCATATGCACAAGGAAATCATTCTCCCTAGCCTTTCYCTTGTTTAATAATAGTACTGAAATACTGGTATTCAACAATCTAAATCCTCAAACGCACTGAAGAAAGGTAGATTTTAATGGTGTTAAATGAACCATTTAGCACAGAGGGCCTCTCACCGTCAGTGACGCACTCTCAAAATGAAATCCAGTGTTCAGATACAATAATAAAAGGAAGAAAAACAATATTACCTGTTTAAAGAGAATATAAAAATCCAATTAAGTTCTGAATTTTAGTTTGCTTGCAAGCATGGGTTTGTTGCTCTGTGAAAAGAATGAAAATGTAAATGACATTTCTGTGCGTTATCTACATAATCCAGAGGCTAGAATATCCTGTCATGCTTATTTTGTCTAGCGATGATAAAACTAAACAGAGTTTTAACTGAATTTCTTGTAAATGGGCAAATAATCAAAAATGAACATCTTTATATTCTGATCTTTCATTAATTTATGTATAAATGCTGCTATAAAGAGATTAGCTTTTACAAAAGAAAATGAATTTTGCTTGGCATCTGACAGCAGTGAAGGGCTGTAACACATGAAGTCCTGTGGGCATGAGAGAGCTAGAGCGGCCGCTGACTTGTGGACTGTGAATTCAAAACAAGAAGGGAAGCTCTGAAATCAAGAGGCCAGTATGCCATCGATGCGCAGACACTTGGGAGAGCTGTGCCCACGTATCGCTACCCTCCCCTACCCCGTCTGGTGCCTAAATGCAGTGGATCGGTCGCATGCATCTTCTGAGATGTGTGTCCTATATGAATTGGTAGCATGTAATTAAGGGTGGTGGAATTAAGGCGGCAGGGCGGGCGTGCAGGAGAGAGCCAGCGTGGTTGGAGGCTGCACAGATGAGTTTGCTTGGCTGTGGCAGCCGTGGCAGAGGCAGCGCAGTGAATCCCAGTGCAGTGAGCTCTGCTCCCCTTTGCCGCGTGCTCTTCCTGCCTTTCCTTCTTTCCTCAGGTTTATTTCATTTGGATTCAACAACGTAGAAGGAGATCTGTACCTGGACTCTAAGTCGGCAGTTTAGTTCCCATCTACATAAGGATGTCACCCACAGCCTTTGCCTAATAACGGGCTTGTCCTAGCCAGAAAACAACAGCAAAACACACCGGGATGGTCCTGTGCCCCGCAGCGTGGCGCTGCCCAGCCCTGGCGCATCCTGCAGCAGGGCTCGTGGCCGGGAAACACAGCGCCGATCCGGAGCTGAGCTTGCACAGCGTCGGGTATGACCAACTCAGAGGAGACAGGTAGGCTTACCACTTCATTTTGAATATATCGCTAGGGAAAGAGATCTAACCAAATTGATAATCAGGTAGTGCCAAATATATCTGTGTAAGTGGTACCCACAGAGAGGTAGGCGTAACATCCAGGACTTCTTGTGCAAGTCAGGTTACGCTTAACCAGTAACATTTTGTATGGTTCATAAAGATAATTTAAACTGGGCAAAAGGCAGAGTGTCCAAACCCACATTATTTTAGCAGACCTTTGTGCCTGATGTTGCGATGAAGGCTTCAAACAGGAATCTTTTGGGTATTGAGCAAGATTGGAAATTTGACCTGTTTGTTGGTGTGTGATTTTTTTTTTTTTTTTAATATCAGGCTCCACACGGGTGGATGCCCAGTTTGAAGAGCATCCAGCCCTCCAGTGTGCAGGAAATCTGCTCCTTGCTTCTGAAATGGCTAGAGAGGCTGTTTACACACCCTCCGAGGTTTGATATTAGATCGAGAAAAGATCATTAAACAGTTCATTTGACCTAGAATTGTATAGAAAACTGAACTGTAAAACTACCAGATCCACCTGTTAATAGGAAGCAACATTACCTGTTTTCTACTAGTGAAAGCCATTGGCATTGCTGCTGGCCTTTGATCTCACTGCAGATTTTACCATCTCCCAACTGTTTGTTGTGTTGGAGGGTTTCCACAGGGATGGGAACGGCATCATTTGAACCCAGATCCTTATGCACTTGACAAAGTCACGCATCCTATTCTGCATTTCTCTAGCTACAGAAAGTTGACAGTCTTTATAGTTTTGGATGGAAGTAAAAACTAATCTTGTCTTTATTTTTCTGTATCCAGGATTGTGTTTTTATTATTTATATTGTGACTAGTGTGGTTCTACAGCATCTCTTTTGTTCAAGATCACGTTGCCTGCAAAAACGAAAAGAATGAATTACGATTATAAGGATATGCCGAGAGATAATATAAAACACGTTTAACATGACAAAGCTAACGCTGTATAATTTTAGCCTTGTATCATTACATAGCCTCAAAAACAATCTCAGGGACTTATTTCAGTTTCTCACAATTCATTTGTTATGCAGGCAGCATCACCTTCCAGTGTCTTATATGAAAGCAGCTGGCATCGTTCAGCCCTCTAGTACTAACCTCCTTCATGCCTCTTCAAAGGTGGAGCAGTGTCTGTAGCAAGGCAGCATCTGAAAATTAGCCACGTGTTCATAAACATCCTCTAAATCTGTTTTCAAAGTCAGAAAAAACAAGTATCAAAATGGTTACAAAAGCTGTGGTGATGCAGATACCAATTTACCCTGGTACTTCCGTGCTTTTGCTTCCTGCACACTCTCTTGTCCCTGAGAACGGTCAGAAACCAAAGCTGCTTTGCAAGTATTGCCCTGTCATCTGTGCTGGTGGAACTTAAGGACCTGATTGTGGCCTTGTTTTAAAAGACAAACATTAAATTCAATCAGCAGAAGGTTAAGCCATGCCAGTGCTTTCTGATAATGATAAAAAGAAATTCATAACAGCTGAGTTATTTGTGTTTGAATATTGAATCCCAAAAGGATGATACATGTTTTTTGTCAGTTCTGTGGAGAAGGAGTAAACGATGTTGAATAGCACAGTGATAGAACAGCATTGGTTATTAAGATCCATTCTATTAAAACCACCTCAGTTTGCAAAAAGGTCTTTTTTCATTGCAGTGGGACTTGTCTGTGTACCCTGCTACTTTTGAGCACTAACTCAAATACTGCACAGTAATGAGAAGATCTGGAACGGTTTCAGAAGGGCTGTTTGCTGCACTCTGTCTCGCATACTGGTTTTACTACAGAGACTCCAAGTCCCTCTCCACAGTTCATGACACAGTTTGTACAAATGGCATCTCACACTGAGCACTTGCTCTGCAATCTTAATGGTCCTTTCCAAGAAAGAAGTCTAATAGTTCATTGAAATTGCATTTAGTCTGCAAGCCCCCTGGAGCTATTATGAATGCAATTAATGTCTCCAGATCAGGACAGAAATGCAAAGGACTCTATGCTGTATTGACTTAATATATCATAATGGCTCTGTGTGCGCCTAGGCTGGCTATTACTCATCCGAGAGGTATGGCACACAGCACAGTTGCCCAGCGCAGCTTTCGGCATGACTTGAGGGGCAGCAGAGTAGCGGAGCGGGCTTGCTCCGTGCCCGCCGCACAAACAGGGACGAGGCCGCCCTGCTAGCAGCGGGTAGAAGCTGCAGCTCCATTTCCCCGTAAGTCTTCATCGGCAAGTGGCTTTAAACACCGCAGGGGAGCTCTGAAGGCAGAAACAGCCCCTGGGGCATCGCCGACTCCATTTGTTTGCTGGTCCTGGCTTGCCCATCCCCATCACATCCCTGCGCGCGGGGGCGGAGGCCGCCGGGGGCTCGTGCGCGTACGTGCAGGCGCCGGGCAGGTGGCGAAGGCCCCGGGGAAGGCAGACCTGGCAGCGTCCCAGCCTTGCTGCTGCCGCCAGCTCGGCCCTTGTCCAGGGGCTCGCTGTAGCCAGCGAGGAGAGAGGGGCCTCCGGAGTCCTTCGTGCCGACCCGCAGACCCTCGAGCCCTGCGGCTGAGGCGTATGTGATGCTGCTGGTGCGGGAGCCGTGTCACCGTTGTGCTTTTTGGTTTATGCGGGGCAGGAAATGCAGGGCACTTGGTGAATGGTTATTAATTTCCACCAGTGGAGCCTGATTTCAATCATGTGTTTTCCTGATATGACAATGAAAAATAAATAGCTAAGCAAATCTGCGTTTGGTCTTACAGAATCCCCCAAGTGCCTGGGGCAGTTTCAGATCCGGTGGCTGAAGTTAAGCTAAATTAAGCACAGTTGAAATGTAGACTAGGCAAGGGACAGCTTCCCTCTTGACGTCCTGGCTGTGCATGGGGGAAATCCTTTTAAATCTGTTGGAGAAAACATTTGCTTTAAAACGTCCATCATCTGTGTTACCCATTCTTTTAGGCTATCTATCCAGTCATTTAACACTGGAGCATCAGTATTGCAGTATGTCTTCCCATTCCAGTTCAGAATCAGATTTGAAATATCAGCTTCTAAGTACTTCTATTTTTTTACTTTTTTTTTTTTTTATGAAGCTGGGGCTAAATTCACGTAAACTGCAATCTGTTCATGGATGGTGCAAGAAAGAAAAAAAGGTTCATTGAGTAAATCCTTTTTACAAATGGCTTGTCTCTAATCACAGTGCCTCTTTTGATATGAAGATACAGAAGTAACTGAAATATTGATAAAGCTACACTTCAGAGCAGAATGAAGTAATCTGAGATCTTTGGTGCTCTTCAGATTTGCACCATTTCAGGATCAAGTAGTATAAACACATATTTGTATGCAGAAAGAGTGTGATTACAAAAGAAATCTTATTGACGTGAATATATGCTTTTTTAGACCATTCGAATGTATTTTCACTATAATTATGTCATTCTATCTACTTAGTTGGAACTTTTTGAATTTATTTCAAAAAACAATAATGCCCCCCAATGCTAATGTAGGTATACCTAAAAATGTATTTGTAACATTCAGCTTAACAACGTGCAACTTCAATCCTAGCGTTAAGCTTACCTGTCTCAGAGCTCAGCATGTACCTAGGTAAGTGCAAACCCACACGGTTCTATCATTTATTAAGAACCCTCATTTTTCCTTTCCAAATACAGACTTGGAGAGGCAGGCTTCCCACTGAAGTTGTGATCAGAAATGGATGTGTCAGCTGTTATCTCCAAACTTGCATGCTTGTAATCACAACTGCTTGTATGTGCCAGAAGAAATTGGAATATTTACAGCTTTGCATTGCAGCCGGAAGGAAACAATTACAAGTGAAATACAAACATACAGTCACATACACAAATATATGGAAAGGCACAAATACATGCATAGACGTGCACATTCACACTCATCTATAAATAGGATGCCAACAGGAAAAAGCAGAAGATGTGTTTGCAAGTGGAAAACATTACCACAGAGAAAGAATATAAAAGCATGTGGAAGCAGAGGACAAGGCAGGTGACACAAGCGCAGAAACCGTGGTAGCAGTGGTGGTGTGGTACATCTTTTCCGCTCCAGGACTTCCGTTTGAGGGCTAACACATAAAGGTGAGCACACTCTAACAGTTCTGGTGATGGGCTAGGATGAAGCTGTATTTACCCTGTATACATTGCACTCTTTCACTGAGAAAGATAAAGCCGGGAGGAAGGTTTTGTGTGGGTGGATAGACACCTCAGTGTTTGCCAAGTGTAATGAGAACCAGCTACGCAGGAACTCTCCTATGTTTAATTAGATCAAATCTGCAAGCAGGATGAATGGGTTTGAATGAAACCAAAATTTTGCCTTCTAAGGGCAAAATGTTGGCAGCTGGAGGGAGGGCRGAGGGCGAGTTCTAGGTTTTGAGACTCCCTGGCACTGTGCTTTCTGCAGATTCATGTTTCCCCTTTGCTCTTCTTATTCCTGAAATTCTAGCTACTGCGTGCATCATCCAAAGGCCTGACCAAGCCTTATTTTGTCATGAATACACAATAAATACCTGCTTTTCTTCTGACAGTGCAGATAGTCTAAATTGTATGGTTTTATTCCTATTAGGATTTTCTTTGTCTGTGTGCTTCTTGGGAAATCAGTGCTCAAAAGAGCAACCTGTGTATTTCTAACTTATATGCAGTTCTAGGCTTCTAGTGGAAGGATTGCAATCACAAAGAAAAAGGCTCATTTAATTTACCTTGAGGGATAGTTCATTTTTCAACTAGAGACAATTTGAAAAGCACAAAGCATAATGCCAGTATCTTAGTCACTCTCAAAAATAAAATTAAGTCTTTCTCAGTAGGCAAATAAATGTCAATCCTATGTACATTTGCATCCAGCAGCAATTCTGCAGCTAATTTAGTATTAATTGATATGCAGCTATATTGGTTATTATGAGAGTTAAAGCATTAAAGTCAAGTCTGGGCCAGATTTGGTCTAGTATCAAAGCAGTGATTTGCCACCTACCTAGTGGGATGACCAGTACACAACGATAGTCACAGCTGGCACAGAGCTCTCTTGAACATTGCTGTTCCACTGGTGGACTGAATACAGTTGAGAATAGTATGGGCCAGGTTGCCAGCTGGTGTAGGAAATCGCAGGTCTTTGACTTCTGTGCAGGTGTACTGGTTTATCTCAGCTGGAATGCTGATTTACCAGGAACTGGCCTGGATAATACGAAACCAATAYGTCAGATGAGAAAAGAAGCTGCCATCCAACCAAGAGGCTACCAACCTTCTGATAAATGGATGCTTCGGTGAATAGGATTTCACAGTGCTAAATTCAAACCAATGTCTTTTTGGGTGTCACTGGTAACTATCTTTATTACCTTATTACTTCTAAAAGTGTCAGAGTAACGTTTTGAGAAAGGTGCATAATGGGAAAGGAGTCTATCAGAAGGACATGTTTCAGAAGACTTCATGCAGACCCATGTAACCAAACATTACTGTTGCTGCGCTTGTAGGGACGCACAGAAGGCAGTAGGGGTTGTGGCCACAGCCCCAGGAATCATTTCCTCTAAAATGAGCTGATAATAGTAGTACTGGAATGACCCAGAAGAAATTACAGATACCAAAAATRGAACAGGAAGAAAGAAGAGAGAGGTTGCTCTGGATACCCTCATTCCAACATACTTACACTTAAGCAAATGGCTAGCTATTATAGTGACTCTTTTCATGAGCGTATATGCATAGAAACCACCTGCCATAGACTTTCCCAACTGGTGCTCCTGGTACTGCTGCTGTAGCAGCAGGTCAGAGCGTACCTTGTGTGTACTCTGCTCCCTTAATAGTCCTTTTGTTGGCATGCTCTGTAACCATTATCTGGTTGTTCAGTGCAATCTATATCTGTACTATTTGCTCTGTCCACTTATGGCTCCTACAGGGCAAATCGCTTGTTTATTCCTGCTTGTAGTGCTGGGAATGAGGACTAATTGCTATTAGAGGATCTCRTTACTCTTCATATAGTGTATCAGCTGGACATCCCAGACCCCATTACCTAGGGAAACCGCCTGCTGATGAACTAATCCTTTTACGTTAACAAGATGGCTTCATAATGACGCTCCTACTGCAATTGCAGTGACAGGCTTGGTACATATAGAGTTGGGATAGAAATGACAGTGGGCCATATGCTGAAGTCTGTGCTTAGGTAAACAAAAAGCTGAAGGACAGAGAGATGTATTTCTTGCAGGGCAGGGGAAGACACAGAAGGGTAGTGGTGCCCTGTTGGCACAGGAGTTTGCTCAGCTCCAGCTGGTCTTGGTGGAGAGCCCGTGTCTAACAGCCGTTCAAGGCTCTTGCACTTGGCTCTGCTCTGAACTGACCCTGGGAGGAGGCTCTTTCTCCCCACTGTCTCCAGATGAGGTTCCCACACCTACAGTAGCCATCTCTACTCTGCTCCAGCAACAGAGACTCTGTAGCTAAAAAATTATGTCCATGGAGCCCTSCCTAAAACCTGGACCAGCATAAGGTAGGCCCACCAGATTTGTTTCTCTTGAAGTGTGCTCTTCACCAGCATACATAGTTTCCCTTTGGCTTACCAGATCCTCTTCAGCTTACTGCAGTAAGCAGGTGTTCCTCCATATTTTCAGTCTGCGAACTTAAAGAAATTCAAAAATAATTTATCATTTTATAAATAAGTTATACAAGCTGTCACCATAAATCCGTCACCATGCAGACAGGTGCAAACATGCGCAGTATGGGGAGAAGGAACTGACACTGAGATCAGAATAAAGGCCATCTAAAAGCAATTACATTTCCAGGTATTAGGCAAACACAGTTATTTAAACTGCTAGTCAAAACAGTTGATAAAATAGATAATTAAAAAAGATTGACCTGAAAGCTGATTTTAAATTATCCTGTAACGTGCACATAACTCAAATAATTGCTCTCTCATGACCCAGCCTCCATTAAAAGGAAATTTCATCTAGGAAAAAAAAATTATATATTCAGCACATGGTGATTAAAATAAATACATATTCTCTCAAATGCTGGAAATGATGTGAGGAACTGTATTAAAAAGTGAGAATGAATTAGCCCTCCATTGCAAACTGTAGTGTAGTCTGTCATTTTAATAAATCACACTCAAGAAGCATTGAAATAGAAAGTATGACAATGCATTAAATCTACATCAGCCTCAGAGGACAGAACTGTTTGATGACCTATGGTATGTAGATATATAAAAATTAAGCTTGGGAAAAAGAATGAAGAAGGTAATGTGGTTGCTGAGATAACTGGAAAGTTTGTTTTTGTTATTTGGATTACAGTGGCTCCTAAATGACATTGGGTGTCCTATTGTGTCATGAGCACATAGCTCGGGAGCTGGCAGCTGCTGCGGAGAGATTACATTTACACCAGACTAGGCATAAAAAAGGCAAAGACAAGAGGACTGAGAATCTGTGCAGGCAGATTAGAGGCCAGATTCCCAAATATATTTAGGGCATCTCAACAAGGGAGATGGAAGCCTTGGAGAAGTGTCAGGTGCCCTCTGTGACTTGCACAGGTCACACATGAGTCTGATAACAAAGGTGAAAACCGAATGCGAGTCCTGAGGCCACGTTCAGGTCCGTAGCGCTGGGAAGGCTGGGTGGCCATGTGGCCACCTGCCAGTGAGTTGGACGTGTCTGACGTCAAGATTAATTCTTGGAGAAGAAAAGTAGCTCTTTGGTGCACATGGCAGTCAGCACCCCTCTCTAATTCTCTAGCACTGTGACCTGCAAGTGGCTCACAGATACCATTTTTTTATGCAGCAGTCTCATAAAAGAAGAAAATATCATGGTGCCTCTGTTGTGAGATGTTGCTTCTGACTTAGTTTTTAATGGGCAGATGCTTGGCTGGAGTAAAGAGAGTTAACAGTTGAGATAGGGAAACTGTGGCAGTTTATACCCAGTTTTGTTGCCCCGATCTTCTCGGTCGTGGCTGATGCTTTCAGTACCTATGGCTAAATATGTGTATGGGCAATAATGCCAAAAAATAAAAAAGAAATAAGTTTTGACCTGTGGCTGTCTACACATGTGCAATTCAGTGAAACTGGCTGATGAGACTAATAGCACCAAAGGACATTCTTTTGAAGAAAATCTTGTAAGACTCCAACTTTAATAGCATGTAGCTATGCTGGTCTCATTCCAGAAACATGAGAGCACCCRCTTCAATTTAAAGTGCTCTCCTGCACACGTAGTACTTCTCTGAATCTGTCACTTCCCAGGAGGCTCTTTCTCAGGCAGTCTGCATTTTAAATTAGGCAGTTATGACAGTTTCCACAGCAAAGAGGGACAAATTCGTGGAAGCAGCAGATATAGAAACTTGGTTGCACTAACAACTAAACAGCAGTACCCAAGGTTCCTGGGCAATAACTAAATGGCTCAGGTTTTTACAGTGACGATCTATATATGTAAAAAAAAAAAATGTCATGTAAGTCTAGAACAGCTCACTAGCTTTGGTACCTACAGTAATGAGTTACAAAATGGAACAGGCTGAAATCATTAATCCTGGATTTATTGACAACTTTGAAAGCTCCAAGTAGGCCTTGATTCAGCAGGCCTTGGTTAGAAATTCAGCTGAGAGTGCAGTCCTCTCCTGCATCTGTAATACCCTAAGGCCCTTTGCAGTTATGAATATGGTGGTTTTCTCACGATGTCTTTGGGGCAGAGTGCTAGGAGTAGTCCTGTTTTTGCAGAGGGGATGTTGAGGGCTGGAGGCCCTTGGGGCGACTGCTGAGGGGCTGCGAGGTAGCGGTGGTGAAGTCCGGCATGGAGCTGAGTTTTCACTGCCTTGCCAGCATGTCCTTTTTTCCGCTTTGCAGAAAACTAGAGTTGTGAACTGGCTGCTGCCAATTTGGTGTTGCAGGGTTTTTCACGTGAGGCCRGTCACAGGATGGGACTTACTGAGACGCAGCAGAATGGAGTCGTTAGCAAAGAGATATTTAACTAATCTGCTTTCAGAGCCCAATTTTCACATCTGAGTCTTAGGAAAGGAGATCAAAGCCCCTCATTAGGGACTGAATCCAATATTTAATACACTTAATGCCCACTTCATATACTCACAGGATGGCCTGGTTTCCACATTAAACAGCATCCAAGCGCCATTTGACACGTACTGAAGGGACAGAAGGAATATTTTTTAAGACCTCATTTTCTATGCTGTTGCATGATGGTGTAGCACAACTGCCTTCAGTAGTTACACTGTCATATAATCAGCATGTCAAGAGGGGGGGATCGGTCTCCTATGACTTACACGGGGGGATACCGGCTATMCTTTTTACTGCACCTCTCTTTCAAAACTAGCCTGTGATATCCTGCACTATCATCTTTGAAATGTCCTGGACTTGGAGAACGTCAAAAATTAGGATGTGAGCGTACACTATTACTCTGTAAGTTGTATTGGAACTGATTGACCTATCAATCTCTATTATTCAGCTACTGGGAAGGAGACACGTACTTCCCCCGGGGATTTACCTTGAGTGAGATCAAAAAGAAACCACTTTCTGCCTCTCATCTATAAAGGTTCAAAAATTGTTTTGACTAGTGATGTTAAAATAAATAAATAAATGAAGTGACCTGAATAACTTGAGCGATTCGCTTGTGATTAAGGCAGAAAGCATTTGAAACATGAAAAGTTACACCCTTGTTCAAAAGAGAGAGGTCCTAATTAATTATTTAGAGCAGTTGAAAACTCATCAAAAATTTAGCTGAGATTTATTTCTCCATGATTGTGCGGGCACCGCAATGTGCAGAAATGGAGGCTGTGTCTACGTTAAACGAAACTCTGGAGTTTTCCCCTCCCAGCTTGCCAGCGCTGGCTCGTGGGAATGGTGCATCCTTTCCTCCCCTCCACCCTCTTGCCTAAGCACCTAGAGAAAAATCACCTCTGACTGTTAGTGATGCACTTTAGGAAGGTGGACTTAAATAATGTATAGAAGTAAAACWGGCAGATAAATGGTGTGTGGCATTTGAACTAGTGCTGGGGGGGTGTGAGGTTGCCCACAGCAGCCTGGAGCTGTAGCTTTGCTGGGCTCCGACTGTTTCCCTGGTCAACGGTTCTCAGTGCAGGGCCGCTTTGCCCTCGCTCCCTGGTCCCCAGGGTGGTCTGGCGATGAGAAGGAGTATTGGGCCTGGCTGAGGTTGCGGAAGGGAAGGGCAAGAACGGGCACCATTCCCTTGTGCTTGCAGGGCTGGCAGTGCCCGTACTTCTCCCTGCATCCCTGGTGGGAAAGTAACCATCTTCTTTGAAGGTGGAGAGAGGATTTCACAGGCCCAGGAAGGGATCAAGAGGTTGGGATAGTTCCTTGTTCTTCCATCCCTTCTTCTGGGATAAGTGGTGCAGTGAAAGGCCTTTTTTCCCCACCCCTCTATTTCTCTTCAAAGTTGGGAAAAAAGGGAGGTGGGGACTGCGTTATTTGCTTTCTTCAGTTGGCGCTAGCTGCACAGACATGAGACGTGCAAACTGGGAGCTGTTCCTAAGCATTTTAGTTCAGATCTCACCAATTTTGTGCACGCCACCTCAGAACAAGATCTGGGCCACTGCCCTTTTCTCTGAAGTCCACGGCATCTGTGATTTTCTTTGATCACTGTTGTGAAGATGACTGAAATGGTGTTCTCGCAGGCTTGCATGCGTGCACAGATAAGTTCTGGCATAAGCGCTCTGAGAACTTCAGTTAAGGTAGAACTTCTGAACTTACTCTGACTTGGTTAGGATTAAAGTAAAATGATTAAATAGGACGAGGTGATGTGCTAACTATCTCAAGAGGCTAACAAGGAGGGAGCAATATTACTCTACTGCCTCTATCAATATACTCAAATACACTCAATGCATCAAATGACTGTGAAAGAGATTTGCCAGTAAGCTTAGCAAGCAGGCAGTGATCTATGAAGGACAGACAGTACCGTATGATTTCTAAGGCGTTGACTTCTTTCACCAGGTTTCCACTGGTGACCCAGGTATCTAATAATATCTCAGAAGGGATAAAAAGGTCCCCCAAAAGAAATGAATCCATCCTTTTACCAACTTCTCTGAGCAGCAAGATCACAAAACAAGTGGGAACTGTGTCCTGCAAAAGTGCTGGGTTTGCTGCATTCTCCCTGATTTCTGGAGCTTTCCGGGACCCACTCCATGCACCAAGCTGAAAGAGAGGAAGTGAAAACAACTCCCTKCAGCATGCAAGTTCAACTGATTTCTTAGTCTATGCGGGATCACTACAAAGACTTATTTAGGAAAGAGCTCTTCAAGAGTCATTGCACATAGTTCAGGCAAAAGCAATTCAAAGCTCAGTGGCCGTCAAACAGGGGAACAATGCTAGGAATAATGAGGAAAKTATCAAAGAACAACATAAAGATGWTTCTGACRCTGATTATATCAATCCTTGGTGTACCAAATCTCAAATACTGCTTGTCCTGATCATCTTCTCTGCAAAAGGCTAAAATAGAACAAGGCTGTCAAGCAGGATGGCAAAGGGGGCTGGAAGCACAGAAGGCTTTCTATATGAGACGCGATTAAGTGGTGTAGTACCCTTTGGCTTTGGGAAGAGCAGCTGGGGATATCCTACTGGTCTGTAAAATCATCAGTGATGAGGACAAAATGAACAGGGAACCATGCACCATTTCTYGCAATGCATTAAATACTTTTTTATAGTGAAAAGGAGCAAGCTTTTTGGTAAATAGCTGAAGTAAACCCCCAAAATCAAGCTGAATATTTTAATGCTTTATAAGTGGCAACTACGGAAAGGAACTGTACAAGCCTTGCATTTTCAGTTGAAGTATTACTGTGTATTTTGATTCATTTGGCTCAGTTCATGATATAATGGAGCATAACTGATGTAACTTGGCTTGATGTGTCTCCTTGTTACATATAYTGGAATAATATCTGCAGAAACATTTGAAATTACACATTTTTTCAGACATCTATTTTAAGGATCAGTAACTTCAAACAAGCAGAGCACTTAGGCGTATTTTAAAGGCTTATTTCCTGCAATCATGCATAGGTCACAGTTTAATCCTCATCAGAAAACACACACTTTGGGATCCTGATTACAGGAGGGGACAGTGAAGGAAGGACATAGAAAGAAAAGTATCAGAGTTTTCAGAAAGAGCCCAGAGTCTTGCACCCAGCTAGTAAATCTCTCATATTACTTTAGAAGAGAGCTGATTTTTTAAAAATCTGAAGRAGACACCCCAAGAGGCAAGACAAAATTGACTCTTCAAAATGCCTGTTACGATAATTTATGTCCCCGCTGGCCACTGTGTGTCCCTGTGTGCCGTAAAGCACGGACTTTGGAGCARCCAGCTGCCCAGGCAGGGAGCAGGCAGCCTAATGGGAGGAGCCGCTARATCAGTTAATACTTACTGGATTGCACACTGAATGTTACTGCTCGCTGAATTGCTTAGTACTTCATGATAAGGCTTTTAATGGAAAGGAAGGCCTTTGAATTATTTTTGAGTGAGAAGGAGTCGGTCACACTAATACCAGGAGAGAGGGTGGCTTTGCCTGACCATATGCACAGCTTCTCTCAGCTGAGCCGGGTTGGCGAAACGTTCCTTGTGTTTTACTTGACAGCGAAGGAACTGGGACAGCTTTATTCAGCAGATGAGCACTGGATTCTGGCCCGCTTTGACTAAGTTAAGAAAATAATTACCTGTGAATAAATTACTCGGGAAGAAAAATGCTAAATATATTTATTAATAGATACCATATGCTTTTTGAAACTTTAACAGAAGGCTCTTAAAAGCGCACAGCCGCATTCAAGAGTTGCACACATTTTCTACACGCACTGTATACACTCACYACTAAATGGACAGACTACTGATTTAGTGGATGTTTTAAAAACCTACAGCCATCCCTTCAAGTTCTGTGAATATGTAGTGGAAACCTGTTTGTTCATCCTCAATTGCATATAGATAACTAAATTACTTACCAATCTCAATATTTGATACTTCAGTTGATCATAAGATTTTTCATATTTTAAAAAATGAGAAAAGGTAGAGGAGTAAATTTGCTATACTGCTTAATTCCTTTTACTTACATACATCATTGAAATGCCAATATTTTGAGGTATGAGATTTTTTTTTAAAGATATTCCATTGCTAAGAATTATTGTTATTCTCGTTGCTATTAAGAATTCTTCCACACGTCCTGAGACAGATGCTCCAGTTCGTTATTGTAAGCGCTGTCACCATCTTCATACGATGCTATCTAAAGGTTTTGGCAGCTGATGGGGCTGGCAGAAGCCTTCAGGCCGCTCTCATTTGTGCGAGCAGAATGACATTGTGCTCATCGGGCAAATCCAAAGGGAGCACCACTCATGCCAGCTATTGCTTTTGTCCCCACCGTTTTTAATCCAGTCATTGTCCAGTATTTCCCCAGCGTTTACTCCAGGAGTTGGGTTATAGCTGTCCTCAGCATCCTCTTTTTCACTTGCTGCCTGCTAATGACCGGAGCAATACACGGGGCGTTCAGCCGTGCAGGCTGAGGCTCTGGCTAATTGGCTCTGGTTCGGATATATGAAGTGTGGCAAGCGGATGCAGGACTTTAAGGTCTATTTAATCAGCTTGGTAATTTGAAATTTGATTTGAGCTGGAGTTATTTATGTACAAGAGAGAATYCAGCTTCAGGAGGGCTTCTGGGCTCTCTGCACCCTGCGTGTACCAATTACTGGAGGGAGACATTGGTTTTCTGTACATTTGTGGATGTGCTGGTGTACGGTTACGTATACCCTGCTTTGGCCGCTCCACCGGCACCATCCAAGCAGGCTAGGTTTAATGCATGGTACAAGCTTTCACGACCTGCAGGTGCTGCCCTGACTACAGCCCAGCCATTCCTGCAACAAATCCTGCAGGAGCTACTGGAGGGCTTTTCTCTCAGAACATCATGGTCTGGTTTACACAGCGTGAGAGGCTGTACAGGAGCCCGGATGCTGTTCGGGTGCTGCAGGTCTCTGAACTCTAATGTGAAATGGGGCCGAGTGCGGTGACGGAGTCGTGGCTCTCCAGGCAGCTGCTAATTGTCAGGGGTGTTTTCAAGCTATCTGCTAGCGGAACGAAAGCCAAAAAGGCCAGCCTGCGCATTTTAGAAAACTTATTTGTAAGTTCCAAATTCAAATATTTTGATTTTTAAGCCCAAATGTAATCTCAGCACTGTGAAAAGCAGTCCTTGTTTCTCCCTACCTGTTACACCCAGAAGCGCGTCTGTGATGAAAACCAAGGCTTTCCATCCTGCAGCCTCCCACAGACATATGCATGCACATTATGTCCCATGTTTAATTGCCTTTCAAGACTGTCTTATCTTGGCACGAACTTGTCATTGGTTTATCTCTGCTCAGGATAAATGCATACCTAATCTTATTATTGGATACACTCAGAGCAGGCAGTCTCATTAATAGCTACCCTTAAGGGATTTTTATCCATGGATCCATTTCATAATTGCAGCACAGCTACATGATATATAAATACATCCCTTCAATGGCACAGCCATCCTCATGCTGTTCTCATGCTGTTCAGTCTTGCACATCTCATAAAAAAAAATCCAGGGAAAAAAAAAAAAGGAAGTTTTTTTAAACCAGAGCTCGCTCTTAGAAGCTTGTTAGGTTTTCAGATCACACCACAGGCTTACAAGCTTGATTTGTCAGGTTCATGATTGTTACTGGATATGTGAGTTCTATCATTTTTAGCTTGGATGGTCACTAAGAATAGTTTTCCTTGGCAATGTATAGAGCTCTATATGCTCCTTGTTGTAGCATATAGAATTCTGTAAGGGGAAAAACTTAACTTGTTAGCTACATATCATTTTCAAAACCAGCAGTAGTGAGGTATCTATCTTTGGAGAAACAAATTATGTTCATTTATTCAGTGACTGCAAAATACCCCATAAGGTATCGTAGCTTAAAGGCTTCCTAATCAACTTTACTTCATCATTAAATAGTTATGCTTAGTGTATCTGAAATACACTTGTGTCACATATCATATACAGGCCAGCTAGTTAATATGAGTCATTACTGAGGCTGAGTGAACCATTAATAATTAAACCTGAACCAAGCAAAACTGCCTGGATTTGGGTTAGTGAACCTTTCAGTGAGCCTGGGCTAAGTTTCTAACAAACTTTGATTCAATTATGTCCAAACCCCAGCAAAATAAAATATGTATTTACTGCACAGACCCAAGTCACAGCAAGCATTACTCAGTTTGGTGGATTTTTTTTCCCTTGGAAATGTCAGGATCATCAGTGCTCAGATCAAAAGGCATTGATTTATCATCTCCCTCCCCCACGATAGGAGCAAAGTGAGGATGGGCACTACTGAGATTCTTGGATAGTACATACGTGAGAATGAAGTGAACAAGTATTTCAGTGTTTCACCCAGACTTAACGATTTGTAGCTGCAGGCCATGCAATCGTGCACAAGGTTGTTCATGATGACAGCTACTGTGCATTGCTAGCCAGCTAGTCAAAATGTGGCAGAAGCTACCCTTCTATTTCAAAAGGTGAAGAGCAGTATCAGTGCTCAACCTGCTGAATTCAAAAGTAGCCAGAAGTGTGCAGTCACTGTGTTTGATTACCAACAGATCCCAGAATCAAATAGCCTCATCGGTGGCCTGTAGTCATCTTAACCCCGGTTGCCAACAGCAGAGCCTCCTGTCTCYGCTAGTGCCCTGGGGACTAGGCTGCACTGAAAACAGAGACGTTCCTACGGGTGTGCTCTCCGGCCAGGTAAAATGGGATTTGGCTGTTGCATTGGCGTGAGGCAGGCTGTGGTGTACTCACTCAAGAGCTTAAATTTGGAGCCGAGCGGCCAGCAGGGAAGGCAGGTGGAATGGGGAGACCTCTGCTAGGGTGGGGTACAAAGCCCAAACTGTCAGCTCGTCGGTAGCTGTTCGGCCCAGTCTGCGTCACTGCAAGCTGTTCTGCAGCGCTATAAGCACTGCTGCTGAGGGGAGAAAAAATGGGAGAATAAAATGGCCTAGTATTAGTAATGAGATTCCTATTTGGGTTCATGATGGCAAATCCCTGTGGGAACTGCTTCCTTAGGGATGTGATGGGTTCTCTGTTGCTTGCGGTCTTTAAATTAAGATGCAMCAAAATATAAGCTTCATTTCAAATAGAAGCTAGGAGCATGATGCAGGAATTARCGGGGAGAGTTCCATAGTTTATAGTCTGCAGAAGTTCAGATTTGATGATACTAATGGGACTTTTCTGGCCTAAAATTTAAGTATCATTAWATGGTATGAGGTGGTTCAGAGTAAGAGTTGCAGCTGAGTTAGTTCAGACCTGCAAGGCAGTAGAGACAAGACACCTGGCACAGAGCTGTAGCCCGTCACTCCTTTGCTAGAGGAACTGATAAATAAACATTTTGATCAATCACAGCAATTATTTTTACTCCCACACTTGCTGCAGAAGACTAAAGCATGCAGGCAGGGTGGGAGAGTGGGGAGGGCAACTGATTGATAGGAAGATTTCTCTGAAGCATGCCAGCCAGTTGCTTCATTTTTATTTCACTAAGCATGAAATTATATTTCTAATTTTATTAGATAACTTTGTGACAGATTATTAGATCATAAGCCCAGACTGAATTAAAATACTTATTAATTATTACTTTATTTTGAGTTTCATCAATTTTTAATGAGATTATGCTCATGAATTCAAAGCACTGGTGAAGGTGTATTATTTTAATTCATAAATATATCACTCCTGTGTAACTGAGAGAAAGGGAGTGGGTATTATTTAGTGCAAACACAGTATAATCCAGTAAGACACTTTTGCACTAATCATTATAAAGAAGGGCGACCATCACCTACACCCCAGTTTCCAAACTGGTCAAGAGAAAAAGTCCTGGCTGTCGTCTTTAGTCGGAGCTGAATGGTAGGGCCCATTTGGACACAGGCTTAAGGAACATGTTCTSCATGGGCTGACCATAATCTGAATAGGGACACTGGAATTTTCTTGCTGATATTTTTTTTTTTCCTCCCCATCTCAAATCTATCAGGACTATGGCTCCTTATTAAACTTCACTACCTGATCCCGTGACATTGTGTGGCACAAACAACAAAAGCTGCTTGGACTACTTCAAAAGGGCATACTCACATGGTGCAAGAGCTGCAGGATATTTCCTGAGGTGCTACGGCCATTGCCGGCTCACGTAAATAAAGCCCAAATCTTTAAGCCAGTGCTGTGGCACATAGAAGGTTCTTCAATTCACCTTCAAAATATGTTTTTCATCACTTTCAAGCTCTCACACTTATTCTGCTAATGATTAASGATCTCCAGCACTTTTTAAAACAAAACTTTTCACCTTTAGATACATTTTCAATTTGTGTGAGAAAAGCAGGTTCCTCTCTGGCACTTACCTTACAGTGCGCTCTCTGGCACCCTGAGAAAAAATATTTTGAAACACGTTCCTTTTCATCTCTGAGCTTCATGAATCCCAGGCAACCAATTTGTTTTCTTAAGTCCTGTGGGGTTTTTTTGGCTTCTCCTTTTCTCCTGTCTTCCCCTCTGTGCACAGCTGACCACATGGTTTCATTCACAGAAATAGCAGATTGTGAAATTACACAAATACTTTGACTTTGCCCCTGGCTTTCATGGTTGCTGTACCTCTGAAGACTCCATTCACCTCTAATTACATGTCCGTCGAAATCATGCAGAGAAGGAACAGTGTAAGTCATTAGCCCTCCTAAATGAGTGTGCAGCTGAGTAGGTAACACGGGGATTAACACTTGACAGTAGAAGCGGTGCATGCTGAAGGAGAGGGTCACCGGGTGACTGCCTATTACACAGAAATAATTGCCATCAAATACTGAGAGGCACTGATGTCTCCAGGCTGTTTACTGCACAGAAATGCATTTTCTTGCAGCTCTTACTGCTCTGCTTAATCTGCCTTTGCACAAAACAGGGAGGAGGCCCACATTTGGACAGGGGACAGTGGAGAGTGGCAAGCGCAGGCAGCAGGAACTGGCTTGGGAGACCATTGAGGCAGTGCGAAAATGGGTTGTGCAAGCAAAGGCACTTGGAAGCCCAAGGAAGTTCACGGGTAATCTTCCTGTTGACCAGAAGGCTTTTGCCATTAAACAAAACCGCGCTCTTCAAGTGTTAAAAATGCTGCTTCATTAATCCTCCATTACCATAGGATGGTATGAGGCTTTATGCAAAGGTTTGGATTTAATTTTTTTCTGAGCTATTAAATAAAGCAATTATAAAGACATAATACAAATATATGTCCTCTCCCCCTACCACAGCCTTTTCTTATTTAAAAGCACTTTATGGTTGAGGAAAATATCCACACTACAATGATTCTTTCATAGATTAAGCTGTCCCTGGACAGATTCCTCTCTAAATAGTATTCTACCCTTTTGAGAGTTTGAGTCTTATTCATGGAGCTTAATGCGTCAGATAATTATTAATTCTGCAGACACTAAGAAAAGGTATCTAATGGGGATTTCAAAATACAATAACCGTTACTGGATATGATATGAAGCAGAGTTAGGGGACCGTGGTCATCACTGGCATCACTCTGCAGTCAATACATTACTGAATTGTACTGGATGAAACCATACCAATATATTAGCGCAACATGATATGGAAGACCCTGTTTAGCAGTAAGCATGATCCTACAGTCACAGCATAGGGAAGACTCTGGATAAGACCTTCTGCTGGAATAAATTGTCATCATGCTGTTGAAGTCATTGCAGCTATAATGATTCAAACAGGCTAAGATTTGTTTCCTCRTCTTGAAGCAGACAAGGACAAAGTATGTGTCAAAATGACTTGGGAAAAGTTGGCATGCATTTTGAATTGAACAGAAAGGGGYTTCAGACCAGGGATGAATTTCTCTTTTGTGCCACACCTTGATCTGGTTGCAATGCAAAACTTTTGTACTCCATTTCATGGCTGAAACAATTCCTGGCCAAGATCCTTCAGTGGATTTCCAGGTGAGCTGGGGACTGGGTCTTGTTTGTTTGCTTGAACCTTGCCAGCAATTTCCTGTTTAGGAAAAAAGGTGCCATTTCATATCAAGTTAGCTCAATCAAAATAATTTAACTGGACTATACATAGATATACTTTGACATCTTTAGCCCAATTTAAAGACAGTGGATTTTAGTGCAGGCATTTTAGCTATGAAATCAGCCACTGAGATGAAAAATATCATGTTGGTACATAACTAAGGATGAGGAAAAACACAATAGCACTGGGGTGATATTGTATAAAATGAAAAGGATGTTTACATCCAACCATCACATGTACAGTTGAGCATGAATTCATATTAGATCAAGTTAAGCTTCTAATTACCTAATTACCACCTTATTAGATATAGGTGGAAACAACTATTTTTCGGTAGTGGAGTATTAGCATCACAAAGGTTTTAATCTGGTGAAATATACGGCCCCTGAAAACCTTCTGAACATGGATAATAGTGCCAAAGTGGTGCTGAACAACAGTATCTGAGCAGAGGTGATATCTAGTCTGCTCTATTACTATTAATCTCTTTTTTGGCCTTATTTCTCTCTGTATCTTTAGTGAAGTGTCAGCTTTCCCATGACATGCCCTGTAGAGATCTGTAATGAGTGAAGCTGAAAACACGAATCCGTGTTTTCCCTGCTGACATTTTAATATTTCACTCCGGTGCATCAGCAGAACAGATCGGGTGATCGCTGATGCCTGTGCGCCAAGGTCGATGAGCCTTAGGTCGATAATACACAGACGCAGCCTGCTCGGGGCACGCGGCCGCTGGCCCAGGTAAACGTCTCTCTGTTACACAGACAGGAGCTCTTCCCACCGAGGGCGGTGGAGGTATTTGTGCATGCTATGACTACTCATGAGTTAAGGCTGGAGAAAAGACCACAAAAGAAGTGATTATGGGAATAAAAGGAATAAATACATGCATGATCCAATGTGCATGCCACAGACTGTCTTCCAGTCACTGTGGAATACTGCTTCCTCTTGTCTGATTAAGTGACATCTGGTTAGTGTATTTGCCTGATTATTTGGTTCTCTGCATCACTCCGAGCAATGTAATCTCTCTAATTGGTACACAGAACTTCTTCCAGTAGGGTTAAAACAAAGCAGATTATGTATCTAGATTCTTCATGGTTGTTTTTGCTGTCAACATCAGAAGAACATGAAAAAGGAGTCTAATTTTGTGTTTATTCATTCACAGAGTTACCTTTTTTCAACTTGAGAAACAGTATTTAGCTCTACATACCAAGAAAATAAAATGTCCTAATTAATTTTCTGCATCGCTGAAATGGAGCTTCAGTCAAACAAACAGGGAAGGCAGGCATCTCATGTCAGGGAGAGTGATCCTAGAACTCAGCCTCCAGCACTATTTTGGAAGCAAAAGGTAAGATGAGACAGTATTGAGATAAAAATGCTGATTGTAAGAGGTTTCTGGAAGAGATAAGCAAATTGGTCTGTAATTGCAAAGAAATCTGAAGTTCTCTTGCTGTGTTCTCGCCCTATCCTGAGTCCATCATACATTTTATTTCTGAAAGCAGCCCTCATTCTATTTTTACACTTAAGGCAATAACAGTCTGGATGGAAAGAAACTCTTCTTTGTCCTTTTTGTTAAAACCCTGACAAGTATTTGCTGAAAATAAGAGGGTGGTCTCTGCCTTCTTAAAGATGCAGATTTTCTTTAATATGAACAAACCTGATCTCTTTGGTCCAGAGTGGTTTTTAAAGTGTAGCTAGTAAGCATCTCCTCAAGGACTTCTGTGTCTTTCAGAGCTGGACCCACAAATCCATCACATGCCTGAAAAAGCTCTCAGTCACAAATGTGCTCCCAATGGGAAAACTTGAAGACAGAGCAATAAGACAAGCCTGCTAAAGGTAAAGGAAGCAGCTGATTTGCTATAGGTAGCTACATTAAAGCATAGATACTACTGGTATGAATGGCATTTCTCAATAGACTGTATTTGCAGTGTTAGACTTGCTCACACTATGACTACTTTGAATTCCTTGGGAAGTTTTTATCCCAGTATCTCTAAACAATTYAGCAACGTTGACTAGGCATCACAACATCGCATTTATTGACTAAGAGAGCTTATGATACCCACTGCACAGTAGGGGCATCCTGAAATACAGTCAGTGAGAAAGGGACAGAAAAGGCTAAAGCACCCCTAGGTCCAGAAGTACAATGAGCGTTGTAAAGAGGTTAAGAAAAAATTCTTTTTCATGAATAAAAACTGAAAGTGGTGGATTTGAAATAAAGAGCCACGATAATAGTCTTCTAATACCCCAAATGTCTGCAAAGAAGGTGCCTCTGAAATACTGTCCTGATCACCAAAGGGGGAACAAGAGTGGCTGGCTCCATGTGCAGCAAAGGTTTAAAYTGGAGATTTGAAAAAGCTTCCTAATGAAGGATACTTAATCAGTGAACTTGGCTGCTAAGGGAACCTATAAAATCTAAGATATAAAGCACCAATTAGACTAACACCTGTCTGGAATGGGCACAGCAGGGATCTGCCTCCATGCTGGGAAAATGGACTTAAAGCCACTATCATAATGTGCTTCTATTTTTTATCACCCAGAACCCCACTCTGATCCTGAGACTTCATTTTTGCTACATGCTTAAGTGCTTAGAATGTATGCAGGTCCTCCAAGCTCAGCTGTGAGCACTTTCAGTCTGTCTCACTTCCACAACGCTAGCCTGTCTGGAAAAAAGAATTGCAAACCTAAATTTTGTTAGATTGAAGTCTTCTCATGGTGAAGTCATGAAGATTAGAATTAATGTTATTGTTCTGAGTAGTGCATTTTTCCTAGGGGAAAAAGGTGTGCTCTTGGCTCTTGTCAGCCGATACCTTACTTGAGCTCAGTTARAGACGACTCTCTCCCATAGCAGTTTTTTGGAGGAGTTCGAGGATGAGGATCCTGAGGGGAGGAAATATTGCCCTACAGTCCTCAGTGAGCTATACAAAGTTCTTCTGTTTCCAACAGACACTGTGAATGTATTATCTTTAGGTGGCTGGTTTGGGTTCCCTGTGCATTATATAAGAAGGGTGGACATGTCATTCACAACTCTGGATTCCCCTCTGAAGGCCAGGAGCCTACATGTCAAGCTCAGTGCTGCTTCCTAGGCTTCCAAATCCCTGAATTTACTCTTAGTCATTAGTTTCAAGAAAGATATTGAGCATTGTAAGTCAGCAGTATCCCCCAAATAAGCTGATAAAGCAGCTGTGTTGGCTCTAGAGCAGTAGACAGCTTAACTTTAGGCTTCTGAGTATGATGAATTATTGTTTAAGGAGATGTATTCATAATTCTGTTCCTTCCAAGCAGGTGGTTGATATTTTGAGATCCCTGCTGCATCAGCACTGTGTATATTTGGCACAGAAGCTGCATGAATATTATAAATTCTATATTTAATTGGGTCTCATATAGAAATCCTGTAAATCATAGTCAGCCCATCAAACAAAACAGGAAATTGATATGGTGAGGTATTCAATAACATTACTTCTTTTTGACTCAAAAGGCTAGACAAAAGTTGGTTGTTTCAGTAAGAAGAAAAAATGATGACAGAGTCGGATATTTTGATGTGGTTCTGTTTACCTGTAAATAACATACAGCATCCTAGTTTGTAATGCAGAAATCAAGTTACGTGATAAAGTATCTTTATGCATAACAGCAAGCCTTTCTGAGCCAGCAGTCAGCCAAAAAAGCTCCCTGATTAGCCTTCCAGCAAGACCACAATACCACTTCTTGTTCGGGCTGTTCCCTAAGCTTTCCTGCTTCTTTATGTCTTCCTTTAAATATGTCATTCTATTTCTCTGTTGTCTCACATGCATTTTGGCAGAAAAATCACAGTATGACTTGCTATGCAGTAGGTAATGAAACACCTTCATTTATGTTTGTGAATGTTAGGTGGTAGTATATGCTTGGGGGGGGTGAGAGCTACTAATGTTTCCGCTTCCTAGGGCTGCAAACAAACTTCTTTGTTCCATTTTTCCTGAATGAAAGATAGGCCAGGAATTTTATCCATAAAGACAGACTCAGAGGCTATGGCAAAGGAACTAAGTCACAATAAGTGAAAGAGTTCAAACACTTGCGAGTCTTACCTAATAAATAAGGGTAAAATATACAAGAAGATTTTAATCTGGTTTCCTTAAGTGGGTTTGGATGTGTACATGACTAGAGCTGATTTCCGTAGTAGTGTACTATTTTGAGTTCTTGGTACCCCTGGCTTTTGCACCTATTTTATCTACAATAATTCTATTACATCAACTCAAACAAGAGGTAAGAGTGACTCTTACAGAATGAGTGCAGTTCGTTACTTAGCTGTGTATGGCAAATTCAATAAAGGGGCTGGGGGGTGATTTTGCCACCTAGCCTGCTTTGGCATCTTTTGCCTGCTGGAAATACGCAGAGCAGTTAGTGGCAGAGAATAGTTTGTGACACTGAGCAACAGAAAGACCAGTGAGCCTTCAGCAACACCTGATGAATCTCATGCATGAGTGCATTTTCTTGACAGGCTGTTTCAAGCGCTCTCTAGAATTATTTGATCTGGTCCTCTAAAACCTATTCACACAGCTTCTCCTTACTGCTCTTATTGTGGAATTCATCACAGGCTATTTTATCTTGGTGAGAGCTGAGCATACACATGGGTTTGAGTCTATGCAATGCATCTACAAACAGCCCGACTGCTAGACAAGGTCTGTGGCCTTGCTTATCAGAGCAGAACGGCTGGGTACTGGCCTTCTTGATAGGCCAAGGTGGTTCTGAAGCATCGCACCCTAGGCAATTGCAAGTCCCAGTATGTGACAGGCAAGACGTGCACTTGCTTGTAACAGGTCAGGGAAAGGTTCCATTTGAGATTGTTTGCAGATATGTGTTGAAAGGACTCTTTGATATGAGTGGGTAGTCCAGGTATGGCAAGAATGGTACCTGTGATAATGTTTTAACATGACAACTTGGTGCATAATACAATAGCGATGCTAAAGAAAAGCAACTTGTGTTAGCACTTGCTAKGCTGAGTGTAAGGGAAACAACAGAGCGAAGAGTGATCTTCCCTCCACCTTTGTAGATAAATACTTGTCACTGCCCCCGGTTTTGTATTCTACTGCAAATGAAAGCTAGTGACAAGTTGCAGTCATGTCTTAGAGAGATGCCTATTCAGATCTTGTTCAGCAGCAGCAGTGTACCTCATACTTATAAAACCGTAGAATTTTCAGGAGGAAAAAAGCAATTATGAAAGATCAAAAATAAGCCAGGCATACGAGAGTGCAAGCAGAGGAATTTCTGAGCAAGGGCCCTGTCTGCTGATGGTTTCTAGTGTGCTCAGGGAAGCTGGAAATGGTGAGCACAGTCTGAAAAAAATGAACAAAGTTACACTAGGGAATATACCTGGCTTATCTATTTTTCCCTCCTATTGGAAATGATCCAAGACAAAAATTGGCTAAGAGCTCACTGCAAGGGAGCAGGAATAGTGTCATATATACTAAGGAGTTCACCCCAAGTATGAATAATTAGAAATTAAATAATCATGAGTAGTATCCTTTGAACAGGCGGGAGTTCATGAACATGATATAAGGAAATCTGAAGTATRTTGGAAAGTCACCATTCTCGAATGCAATTTTCGTGTATTTCTGTTTCACAAAGAAACAACCTGTTGCCCAGCAGAAAAGGGCCTGAGTTTTACTGTAACAGAAATTAAGAAGTAACTCTGCTGCTAAAGTCATTGGTGTAAAGTAATGAGGTCTGAATATACTTTCTCGTACTAAACACCTGCACAAGGTCTCCTATTGATTTCAGGGGGACTATTTGTATAGCAAATTACTACTCTGTACAAGTCTGTGAGCATCTGGGTCTCAGCTGAAAAAGGCTACAAATCTACTAGAATATCCAGAAGCTACACCGTTGCAATATACTGTATTATCATGCACTGAATATAGGTCCTTGGAAAATTATTCACTAGAAATATGTATGAGAGCCGTTTCCTCAACAACAGCAAGCATCTTGGAAGCACTACAGATTAGGTGGTGATTCAGCTCTCGGGAGAGAATCCATTTAACTTTGGGTTTGGAAAGGCCAGTGCTGGAAGTTAGGCAACAGCAGATTTGTGTGTCACCAGATCATAATGTGGAGGCTATTTTGCAAATAATCTGTCCTCTGAAACTGCTGACTGTAAGACACTTTAGGCATATTGACATTTTTGCCACAAGTATAGAAACCTCAGAGTCAACTCATATCATCAGATGACTTATAACACATTTCACTTACATAAATGAAATAATCCCCTGTCCTCATAACAATTATGAGAAAACATCTTTTATGAGAAAACATCTTAGTTATTATGCTACCCTGCAGCAAGGAGAATGGTATTGATCCAGCCCTAAGTTTCATTTACAAGTCATATTTATATCATAACTCTTATTGAGAGCTTTTCTGGGGACTAAACAGAAGAGATGAAATGCTCTCGGCCATTAAGCAAACAACTACATCTCAAAGAAAAAACATCCTTTGAAAGAAAGTAAAATGTTCAAAATGTCTTAAAAACAAGGAGACGCACACACACCTGAGTCTGCGCTGCACTGGAGCAAACTCTCTCAGAGAAGAGCKAATCCTCACAATTTTGTATTACTCTGATACCGGGGACTCAACTGGCTCTCTTTCTTACAAAAATAGATCATGGGAGGTCACTCGTACTCCGAAGAGCTTTATGTGTTTTGTGTGTGGGGAATGGAATTGAGAGAGAGACTGAGATTTTTCCTGTGAATCACAGAGCCCTTGCTGGCTCTAGGAACTGAATCAAGATTTCCAGAGTCTCTTTTCAGCACCTCCAACCTTTCTTCAAAGGCTAGGTCGACCAGGGCATCCACAATGACAGTGTAGGCTCCTTACTATTGCTTTGGTAACTTTTCCGGTTCTGGGAAGCATTTACTCCCCCCACTGCCTCCTTGCAGCTCAGAGAGCAGCAAAGCGGTGGTACAGGGCGACCAGGGACGCGGGAGTCCAGATTCTCTTTTCAGCATCACTCCTTCCTGCAGTCAATTCCATTGGTATTGGAAGGAAAGAACTGGCTATAAGCAGTGCTAATCCTCCTGCAGGTAAATTTAAGGGAAAAAAAGGTTTCACAGCTGGAAATACTGCTGAGAAACCTGAGATCCTCTGCGAATAGGTAGGCCGATGACCTCAGGCCACTGTCCTTCGGAAACATAGCAGAGCGTGTACTGTAGCCATCAGTTCAATCGGCATGAGTGGGCAGCTACCGAGAACAGTAAGACGTGCTGCCTTCCTCTCTCAAAGGGTGATCTGCTTCCACTAATCCAAAACATTTTAGTATTTTTATATTTGGTTTCTGTGGGATGAACCTTACTGTCTTTTCAAGTATGCAACTATCAATGGGCTCTCTGGGCTCTTTAACATCCCAGAGATTTTTTAGTCTGTTGTCATTCTCTATATCGCTGAAATTTAAAAATCACCCTTTCATTTGCTGCAGCATTTATTGTGTTGATGTGTTGTCTTCTTCTGAGGTTTAGGGAGCTGTTTTATTTCTTGAAACTCAGTGACAAAATCTACTCAAAAGGCCAAAGCTGTTCCTTGTGTTCTAAATACATATGTGAAAAATAGCTGCTAATTATTGTTAAATTAAAATGCAAAAGGACTATCCATTACCTTTAGGTTATGAATAATGCAGTACTTGCTTCCTTTACTGTTTCTGAAGAAAGATCAGCTACTGCATGTTATTAGGACCACTGAGGATATTAAAAAAAATGGCACTAAATGTAACTTGATAAAACAAGAAGACCTTTGAAGTTGAAGCTGTGGAAGCAAACCAGATAGATAAAAACTGGTTTCAAATACCCACAGAAAGTACTAAAATGAAAGGAAAACTGATTATTCTCACATTCTTAATTATTTTAAAAGGTTGATATAATTAAAGTAGGTATTATTTTAAAATAGTGGRATTTTATATCATGGTGGCTATATTATTCATTTTTGAATGAACTTTCATTTTTCCATTTATGAAGCAATGCTGATTTCTTTACACATTTTTCATTTTTACTCGCTTACTGTGTAGCTAGGTCAAATATTTTCATGGTAAGAATTGATTATTAACTAGTCACTTTAAGGTCTTCCTTCCTCTTAATTATTAAATGACCATGTGTCCTTATTCCACCTAAAAGGTTTCTAGCAACAAACAACAGCTGGGGTTATTCTTATTGCTCATAAGTAATCTTGTTTGCTACAAAATACTGGAATTCACAAAGGAGCCATCCACTATCTCAACACTTCCATGTACAGAAACTCTCTTGCAAGAAAGAAAAATCAAGAAAATTAAAAAAATGTTTGCTAGCATCAATGGTATTTTCCTCTCTTCAGATTTTGGTACTGGTTTTACTATTACATTCAAGTGGACTTAAAGAGTTTGAGCCATGGCAAAATTTTTGTTATATTTTTGTATAACGCCTTATGAAATGCACTCTTAATCCCTGATTCTGACTGGGAAGGTCATCTGGCCTAAATATAACAAATAATATTAAAATTCAGGCTTAACTGATGTAGAAAAGAAATGAGATACAGTGAGGATGAGCAGAGTTGTGTGTGGGGGGTGGCCCTTTTCAGTAATCCCAGTTTGGATCTATAAATTAAATTTCTTCTCTCTGAACAAATCCACTACCAAGCATAGAAAATCAGTCCAAAAATACCCTGTATCAAAATCCACAGCATCAGCATTATAGGGTTAAAAATTCAATTAGGTTGTGGAAACAAGCCAGTGGGAGGGGGCCTACCATTAATTGAACTGAAATGCTGCTCACAGTTATGAATCATGTGAAACACTCAGTTTCATTTAAAATGTTAGTCATATTCAACAAGGCTTTCCTGGCTTATGTTGATTGAAAAGGCAGGGGAAGGGTAATGAAGTGAGTGAAATGTGAGGTTAAAAYGTACATCTGTTGACGACTGCAGAATTCCTGTGGTTGAGGAACTGATGCAAGAAAAACTTTCTCAGCATGTGCCATAGCAGGAAACAAATATGTTTTCATGCACACGCCACGTTATTTACTTTTGAAAAGAAATTGGAATTCAGTGATAAGCAACTGACAGCAATTAACTGATATGGTGAAATATATCCAGGGTATTGTACTTTCAAGTTCTGTACTGCTGGTGTAGAAATTTTCCTGGAAACAATTTCTTTTCAGTATCCTTGAGGTGGCCTGCTGCAGAACTCAATCACCATACAGATGCTGGGTTCAAGGAAGTAAAGGATGAAGTCCTCCTGCTTTTTTTTTTTCTGGAGGGATTTCCTCCACTTTACCCCCCTCTGAGCCCCATTGTACACYGTATCCTCATGCTCAGCCAAATGAAGCTCACCAGTGTGGTTTCAAGAGGGAGAAAGACAGGCTGTTTATCTGAAAAACATCTTCTAAGCAAAAAGATAGAGGAATCTTGGTTTCTCCATTTCCCAGGGCAATAAGGGAAAAGAGGTTTTGCACCCATAAAATGGTTTTGTGCCCATAAAACTCAGCAAAAACTTCAGTCTTGCCTGGACAAGAGAGAATTCCTACTCCCTGAGTCTCAGTTCCTCCTGGAGTTTCCCTGGCCTGTTCTTCAAGGGCAACTGCAAAATCCTTCTCCTCGCCTGGCCCGGGAGACTGAGGCTGAACTGAACTTCCCATTCAGTGTCTCTCTCTCTTTGGAAATCTCTGTGATACTTCAGCCAAAGCAGCATTTGTCTCACTCACAGCGTGGCTGGACCGGAGTTGCATTAATATGTGCTGCAGCTTTCAGTAAATGCAGGAGCGGTCTGTTTGCTAAGTGGTCTGTTTTCCTGGTGAAAGGGGATTTGAGATTGTTATCCCCCAMGTCTCAAGGGTTCCCACAGCACTTTGGATGTGGGGTGGTTGGCAGCCTTGCAGATAAACAAATTTTAATCTTCCTTGAAAGGCCAAACTTTCCAGCTTGCRTTGCTTTCTTCTTTCTTATCTATTTCTGTCGACATTTAATAGCAAAGGGAAAACAAAGAGAGRGAGTAAACTGGTGACTTTACGATTGGGATGTTTTTATTGTTTTCAGCTGAGGCCAGCTGAAGACACCAATGTTCAGACAGGAAAAACCTTTAAGGAATACATCTGGATTTGCAAAACAAACGTCTCCAGCGAAATCCAGATTTTTTGCTCAAGGTCTGACACTGTGATGCGTGGCAAGCCCTTCGTATCCATTCTCAGTATGAGTTTAAAGTGAAGGAGTCTAATGAACAACTCTGAGATAAAAATTAACTCTTTGATGTTAAAATGCTGATTAACCTTCCTGTTTTAGAAAGARCAGTTTATATTAATAACACATTTGTTCTTTGCTAAGGAGCTGTACAAATATGTATCAAGGAATGGCTCTTGGCTTTGACTAACACCTCTGAACACTTCTTCAAATTAATAAAGATTTTCAGAGGCATTCACTGACACCCAAATCTCACTGAAACACCTTCATGTGCCTTCGATAACTACAACCCATATAAATGAGTAATACATATTTTCTTAATCTGAAAGCTGACTCTGTATTGCACACAAATCATCCCTGAAACTAGACTGGTACTTACTTGGATAGCACCATGTTCTTTCTACAAACTACCATTAATTTAACTAAAGTAACAGCTTCTTCTCCATTGGCATTACTTACTGTTAGCTAGGTTATCATATCAAAGTAAAATCTGGAAGTGCAGTCTCTTGGTCTTCCATACTGGAAGAAAATAAATGATAGCAWTATGCATAAAGAAGGAAAGGAAATGTTGTCCTTGAAGGGTATTTCTTCCTTATTGAATATAACCACCCACTTTCAAGGTGTGTTTACAAATAAGTGCAGACTGTGTTGTGCAGAGTGCTGCAAGATTTGGTCTGTCATGAGCACAGGAAAAGAAACCGATTATTTGCAACTTGGCAGCATTCAGTTGAAACACTGAGCAGAAGGACTCTCCTAGAGAAACTGTGTCCTTTGGAAAAGGCCAACCCAAAGAAAAATCGGTGGGAGATGCAGGGGGACTAACAGGGCTTCAGCTGTCAGTTATCGCACACCTCCGTCAGTATTTCTCTGGGTGGGATTATCACCCAAGTTAGCTTTGAYCCACTTGGCTTGGCCATGAATGACACTATGGAGACTCAGCGCTGGCCTTTGGCATGTGGACCTCTCCCCCTTTTGKTGCATTGTGGTCTAGAGCTCAGCTCAAAGACAGCGCTGCATTTCCCAGGGTAGCCCAAGTGAAATCGGTTAGTGAGCAGCACAGGTGAACCTCAAATGCTGAACATTGCTCTCCCAGCAGTAAAACACTGCTGTTCATTATAAATTATACAAAAATTTTATGATGTTCCTACAAAATCTAGCGATTGCATGGTGTTCCTACAAAACAGGACATGTTCTCCTATTTTCTGCCTATCTGACTGCACTGTGTGTTGTGGTTTTCTGTGTGTTCAGACAATTAATGGTGTGCTTTGTTTCTGTGTTTGGACCGTATGTCTAAATCTCAACCCATATGTTACAGCGATGCTATTGAAGGTGATTTGGAAAGGCACCCTAATTAAACAGCACAGTTGGCTAACTAGGAAATTCAACTTYGTGATTTAATATCACAGTATGAGGCAATTTGGAGAGGTGGTTTTGTTTGGGGGAACTTGGGGCATGTTTGATTTTGATAGCTGAATTAAGCATGCAAAACAAAGAGGCCATATGCATAGGGCCACCTTTAAAAAACTTACCTGTAGGAGGTAAATAACTTCAATTTGGTTTGCAGGCCATTCCTAGATGTGTTCTAGGGAAAGACATGAGCTGAAAGCATATAATTATCATCTATGGCAAAACTGACAAGAGCATTGCTGAATTCACATCATTCTGCACAAATAGAGAATCCAAATCAACCACATCCAGTGCAGTTCAGTGCTCCATGTATTTCAGATAACACATAACCTGCCTCAGATGAGGCCAGGAGTTTGCTGAAGATTTCTATCATGAATGTTCTTGTTCAACATCAGTGGCAACGTAAGCCAGAGAAGTGCTCTACTGCAATACCTCTTCATTGCTGAGGACTGACAGAAAAGAAGGAAAGTAAAAAATGTAAGCTAGAACTCCAGATGATACACCACCACTTCTCTTAGAATTGCAATAATTAGGCACATTTATGAGAACAGCTCATAAATGAAAACTGTAAGCCATCCTCCACTAAATAATAACTCGTTGGGGTCAAGTCCAGTGACCATTAATGGAGAGCAGTTTTCTACTGTCCCAAATGCAAACTGATCTGACAGCTGAATCGCAACTGTGGTTCAGAGGAATAAAGGAGAAAACAAAACATTCCCTGGCTGACGATGAAAGGAAAGAAAACAAACTGTACAAAAGCACAGGGTGCACTGAGTTTGCAAAAATGTGGTTGTTTTGTCAGCTTCATTTGACTTAGTATTTTGCCCTCGTCTTCACAATGGTCATTTACAGTGCCCATTAGCACTCATTAATATTGGTGCTGAGCTTTGTGTTTGAGATATCTCCTAATGCAGTCACTGAATTATACCTTAGTTCTATTAAATGCTTTCATTCTTTCAAAGAAAAAAAAAATCACAATATGCATTATCACAGAACTAGCCTGGGCTGACATTTTATCCACCTTATGTCATAAGAAAGCTCGGAGGCAAAAGAGCCAGAGGCAAGAGAAAAGAGAAATGAGCCATAAAAAACGAGCAAAAGRTGACACTTGGATCATTGCATGTCAGAAATGCCGTACAGGACCAGAATATTGTCTTCAGTCAGCAATGACATCTGTGTCACTGTCTTCAGTGGTGTTTTACTGGGTCTGTTGGAGCTAACTCAGTACTACTCCACCATCACCTGTCAGTCATATTCTAAAAATAAAGTTCAACTGTCATTAAGTTACTGGAATTCTTGACTATTTTGTATGCTGGCAACGCTGTCACTTTAATCCCCTGCACCATTCTTTTGTCCTGTGTGACACAGAAGATTTCAAGTAGGTTGCAATGTGAGAAGTATTGAACCCTAGGGACTAGATAACTCAGTTAATTTTAGTAATAGTTGTAATAAATACACAAAGCAGTTGTGGAAAGGAGGACATAACCAGCATCTGCTAACATGCTATCCTCCATACTGATTTCCTGGTTTTGCATGTATTTTGCCAAACCCATCTTGTGGCTTGCAAAAATGTGTTTGACATTTTCACCCTGTCCTTCTGGGTTCCAGCTGGGATCAAACACTGAAGTTCTAGGTGTAGCAATCTCATACAAAAACTTGCCAGTTGCTCAAAAATAACAACCTGGATATATTTCTCTTTTGCATTTTCTGTGGATTAGCTGTTACCAATGAGGGCTATAGGGGAGTTGTTAAGGTAACATTTCAAAAAAAAAAAAAGTCTTCTAGTGAGGGACAAGATGTGTGAATACCTTATGAGGRCTCTGGCACTGGCTAGTGCATTGCAGAAATCCAGCACTGATCTGCAAAGTACTAATGAGTTGATGTGAGCCCCACTGAGGGGTACTGGACTTGGGGAGAAGAGGTGAGAGCTAAGAGTAGCTGAAAGGAAAAAGTTTCCTGATGGAGCTTGTACCAGCTCCATGAAGGTGGAGGACTATTTGAGTTCCTTTTGGGACCTGGGATTTTGATTGTATGGAACCTGTTTAAAGGGAGCTAGTTCAGCTCACAACTCTCTAAGGAAGAAACTCCTTCTGGTTTGTGTCTCACCAGAGTCCTGCAGTGATTCATCACAATCTCAGAAGCACCCACACACACTTGCAGAAAAGATGCTTCTTGCTACATCCAGCCAAAGGCAGATAGATAGTATATAGATGATCTTGCCAGAAACAAAATTTGTGCTGATTGTCCCAATTCACGCCATATATTATTAGGCATAAAATATCAATGCCGTATAAACCCCCACAAAGGAATGACAACACAGAGACATTTCTAAGATGCTGGAAAAAGGAAATGAGGTTAACTTAAACAATTTCTCAGTTCCTGTAGGAGATACAGCATGTAATTCTGTCTCTCTGCATATTTATGCTATTTCTAACTCCTGTGCCCTTGGTGAGCAATCCAAATAAGGGAGCAGAAGGTTCATCTGAAAGGCACAGAAGTTTTGCATCCAAATTTTTCTTCAGTGTACAACATTTCTGAGACTGAGTCTTTGAACACACCCCATCCCCTGCATGTTTTTTTAAACTCTGATGTCTGGCTTTCTTCTTTATCTTCTTTGCAACAGCTGGCAGTAGTATTGCCAGATGCCACCGAAGTCTATAGAGTATTATAAACAGGCCAGCCCTAACCCTGAGCTTGAAAGAGTGATGACGTCTCAGCAGCCACAGGACACAGAGGAAATGAGTGAGACAGAAGGAGCCTGCCAGAAAGTTACATCTTTAAAATAACAAACCTGAGATTCAAAATGTAGCTTGGGAGCATCAGCAACAAGCAGACACACACACACACACACACACACACACACACACACACACACACACTCTCTCTCTCACTCTCACTCTCTCACTCACTCACTCACTCTCACTCTCACTCTCTCACTCACTCACTCACTCACACTCTCACTCTCACTCACTCACTCTGTGTTCTTTGGTGGCAATTCGTTTTCTTAAGCAATTCTTGGACTCTGAACATGACTTACAGAATATGTCTGAATTTTACGGACAAGAAAAAGACTGTGGCTGGAGGTATCACACACGGGGAGACCCTTTTCTGAAGTCAGATGCAGGCACAAACATTCTTCTTGCTTCCTTATGATCAAAGGCAATCRTATGTTCTTTTGGTGAAGAATCCAGTCTGGCACATAGCCAGTTCCCAACTGGACATTTCTCATCTGGCTAGTGGGGTTAAAGCATGCTGGCATTATGGCCAATAACATGCAAGAAGAGGTAAATCCATAAGTACATCCCCTGTTAATCAAATCAGTGGCATTGCAGCCTATGGCAAGAGTTCGGAGCAAGGCTCAGCTGGCGCCATAACTAAAACTGTAACTGCTTTTCTGCTCCAGCCGAAGCTGGCGTGGTTACACGTATTAGTGGCAGTGATATGACATATCAACATGCTTTTCCATCAGCTGATTCCCCATGATGTTTCATTTGCACTCCAYTTCAGAGGTTCCTGGAAACCCCAGCAAGGTCTTAGTGGAGTTGCGCCTTTTGATCCCCTGCCTGAGTTGCAGCTTGTGATGCGTCACTGAAGCCAAGTAGCCTGAAAGTTAGTAGAGGATTATTTACAGAGGTATTGGCTAGTCACTAAGAGCTAAAGCTGAGGCAGTGGCTCCTGAGAAGCCAGTTGGAAAAGGTAATGGTTGGTAAGTAGCTGAAGCCAAAGTTTTGATGGAGCTTGGCCAAAGCAATCCAAGCCAATGGGTTCACTGGAAACTAGTGAGAGTTCTCTCTGGGGCCTGCCCCACTGCGCAGACATTTGAAGCTCAAGAARGAAAAAGAGGATCTCAAGGGAGATGAATCAATCATACTAGTTAAGCAACACTGGGAACTTGAGCCTTGCTGGAAAGCCAAAACTTCTTTGCTTTGTCATAAAACTTACTTATTAAAGCAAAATATAGTGCAAAATGGCAGAGAAACAAACTCTGATCCAAACCAATATTTGGAAGGAACAGTTAACAAAAAGCATATTGTATATGCCAGCCTTCCTCTTAGGAATGGACTAGTGTTGTATAGACATTTGTGAATGGGAGATGCATTCATAAAACCGTGTTGTCACTGGTTTTCAGGACCGCGTGGGCACTCCCTACCAAGTTAGCACCCAGCCACAACTCTGTTCTCTCATCCGCCCTGCTGTGACCGGTTAGGAGCAGCCTCCCCTCCACAGTCTCTCTGCAGGGGTTAAATCATTCATCTGTGCTGACGGTTCCTGACACTGGGACTGCCCTCATTGCTGCCAAGGTAGAAAGGGAAAGTGGAAATAAAAAGCAGATCTCTGCATGATTTGTGAAACATGCAAAATATAATAGCAATAAAAACTAGTAACGAGCTCATTACAATAGAAATGGTCTCATTAGCAGTGCGAATGCCAATCATAGACGTGGCCAGGTTGCTGATGGTGCAGGGAGTCCTTTAAACACTGTCCTTCCCTGCTCCAGAAATAAGAGTCCTATTTAAAAACATGTAATTCTTCCAGTCCTTGGGCTGCTGTCCCTTGGCCCTGAGAGGTCACTGTGCAGTATATAACACCCAGTGGAGGCCAGCTAGCGTGCTGGGGCCACCAGCTCAGCTGCAGTAACGCACGTCCCTACATGCTGGTGTGAGCAGAGCAGTGGTCCTTCCCGTCCAAACCTTCATCCTCCCAAGGGCGGGGGGAAGATGACTCCATTTACTGGCGAGAAGTATCTCGAGCACAAAATAGGAAAATCTATTGGGAAATACTTTGGGGGGGGGGATAAGTCCTCATCAACATACTGGCAATGAATTCAGGGCATTTGCAGCTGAACAGCAAGAATGGGGATCATAATTCGGCTTCAGAGGTTTCAGGACGAGGCGTCAGAGCGCAGCGTACAGACGGTACCTGGTGTGGTGAACGAGCTGTACCTCCTCGGCAAGTGCTATGAGGAACGAGGGCATCCGGCTGTGGCTGACGCAGCTTCATCTTCGCTACAGCCAGGTGGTGTGGTTTCTTCGCTTTCAAAGTCCCTGGCAGCAATATTGCCTTAGCTGGGAACGTGCTGGCTGATGTTTGGGCTGGATGAGAAAGAGCAGTCAGGAGGTGTGAGAGGATAAGGGCGGAAAAGAAAAGGCGTGAGGAAGGGCTTCGTTTTGGGAGCCTGCGCACCTTCACAAAGGAAATTCAGTCACTCCAGGCCTGGCTCCTCCGAGATTCGTTATTGCCATGGCACAGAGGACAACCAAGCTCTGCAAAACATGCTGTGTAGCTAAAACAGAATGCCCAATTCACCCTCTTTCTATTCAATGCAACGTATAAACCACATGACAGCTGAGTTCCTCATATTAGTGTATTCCTGTGCACAASAGAAAAGATTTTTATTATCTGCATTTTATAGATCAGAGATTGTATCCTGAGAAATGCAGAGCTAAATCAACATCAGGAATTACTGGGCTTGTACCTGAAGTTCCCAGAAGTTAGGCGCCTTTCTCCTGCTGGTGATGGAGCTGAGACTTAGCGTTTTCTGCTGGCTAAAGTACATATTTCTTAGCCTGACATACGGCCTTTCATGGGTTACTCTTTTTCTCTTGTCACATTTATATGTGTCAGGGATTAGATTTCACAGGGCGCCGATTTTAGGGGACCTAAAATGGTAGGCACTGCAGCACTGGGGTCCCTCTGCAGCTGCACATCCCCATGGCTCTTCTGCAGCTGTACACGAAGCTCTCAACATAGCCGGGAGTTGAACCTCTGCCCCTGCGGGCCAGGCTGTGCTGTAATTGCCAGCCAGTCCTCCCTGTGTACAGAATTACTTTTTCATTTGTAATCTAGGCTACCAGAAATGTAGAACTCCATCACGATCTGCAAGGTAATAATGAGCCATGCTCTTCAAAAATGTACTTAAGGCTGAAAGTGATTAAAGATGCTCCAGCCTGCAATTACCTATTACTCACTGGTGCTCTAAACGGTTCATTTTTCACATCGTTCCAGGAAGTTGTAACTTCTTAAAGCAATGTTTCTGGTAATTACGGGAGAGCAGTGACAGCAGCCACTGAGCATTATCTAACGCTGCAGCACCGCAGAGAGGCTGCCTTCTGCAGACGGTATAATAACTGCAGGGACATGGGAAAGAGAGGCGGCACCTCATCGGGCTGCTTGGCTTCTCACTGCTTGGGAGTGCTGACCGCTTGCCAGAACTTCATTTCAGATAAATWCCGGACTCGTGCACCCTTAATCCTGCTCAGTCTGCATTTCTTAGCCCTAATTCAGCCCCAGAACAAGGGAACTCCCAGTAAAGTTCAGCAATGTGGCACTCCCTTTTGCTGGGGCTGAATTAAATTCCTTCGTTTCTGAACTTGGCCTAGGAATAAGAAAAGGCTTTGGGGATTTTTTTTTTTTTTAGGCTCTCTACAATTTAATTTTAAAATGTGGTTAAAGTAGCTAAGACAGGCATATCTGAACACTAAACCTTAACAATCTGCCTCTGTCTTCATGTCCTTCACTCTGTTTACAGTTCTTAATTTGCCACTTTTATGCTTTAAAGTTAAATGAGCCCTGATTTTCATGTTCCATGCATGAGCTGAAATACGAAGATCAGTAAAGTAGTGCCAGTTTGGGCTGATATATGTAGCTGAGAGATACCACAATACTTAAAGAAAAAAAGAAGCACAAATAAATAATAAAAAGTCACCGCTACTTGAGACATTCACTCCATACCAGACACCATAATTACACAAATCCTAAAGGTTGGCATTCTTGTGTAGCACAGGCCAGGGAGCATCCCTGAGTGACAGCTACACCAAGCTCAACAGCTTGTGATAGCCAAGAATACCACTTTTATGGGTACACGGGCTCCTCTGCCTGGAAGCTGCTCTGCTGCACAAACATATCTGTGTTAGAGACTCAACATGAGTTTTGTGTGCTGCAGGGAATCGACCTCTTCTGCAGCAGGCTGTGGTGGTCCCGGTTCAAACAGCAGAGCCAGGAGGGCCCTGGTGGCAGTAACGCAACGAAGCGGGTTGGTGTGCCGGACTCCGTTGGTGGGACGTCCGCATGTCCGCAGTCCGACCTGTGGTGCCGCCCTGCCTTGCTGGTGGAGACAAGCGCCTGTGCCATCAGCATGGCAGTCCCACCAGAAAAGGAGCTGAAAGTACAGTAAGAAATAGCTTCTTTACTTCTGGATCAGCTACACATTCTGAGCTGAAAAGAAAAACTGTACGGATGCATTCCCATTACATGTCCAGGCTCTGCCTTTGGTTTTATCCTGTTCTTCCTTATATCTCCTTCTGTGGTATTTTCTCATTCATTCATTCATTCTCCCTCCTTTTATACTTCTCAAACACTATGCAATGCAGTGGGCCTGCCAAGACAGTTCAAATTCATAGCTTGCCTTACATGTGCCTTTGGCTTGAAAAGTACCATGATCCCTCATTTTAGTTTGGAGGATGATATTGCTTTACAAAGGACTTATTTCAGCCTTAAACAGAGGACAGTGATAATGACTGATGATTTTGTGAATGTTATCTCAATAAAATAACAGTATGCTTACCTGTTTGGAAAGTATTGTGCACACCTACAGTGCTATATAAATAATAAATACCACTATTTAAAATATTATTAATAATGACTACTATTACTAATGACAAGAACKTATCTCAACAATAACAATGACCTTTCTCAAGATGACTTCAGCTCATTTTAATCTCAAAACGTTATTTCAATAATAAGTAAAAAAATTAGAAGTATTTTAGAAAAAAGAAAGAAGTGCATAAGAATGATGGAAGAAATGGGCCTTAGAGAGATGTAGCTCTCTTGTGGGATAAGCACAGTGAACTACATAAAAAGCAAGTCCTCTTGCTCAGGTGTTGCTCTAAAACAAAACAAAACAAAACAAACCCTAACTCATACATGATGTAGTTTTGGAAGAACAAAAGGAGAAAGGAGAGGGTATTCCCCAGCCGTGTGGGACCTGCGAGCGCTCTGGCTCATGCCCATGCCCGGGACACTGCAGCTGCAGCAGCCACCCAGGGATGTCTGCAGGACCTGGAGCAAGTGTGAAGGTTTCAGTTCAGAAATGGCATCCAACTCCTGGCGAGGTCCTAGGCTCCAGCTCTGTGGCAGCCATCAAAACACTCCTAAAACGATTCACCGGCCAAGGTTGAGAATGGTGCTACAGGAACCATCTTGTTGCTGGTCCCCATCTCAAGGCAGAGCTGAAAGCCATACGTGACTGGCATGGCCACTTTGACAGTGGCAGACCTCCCTGCCCATGCTTAATCTGAAGGCTATGTCTTATTATTCCTCCTTGAACATGTCAGTTAGGTCTGTGCCTTCGAATCTGAGAAAGACATTGCAGAAAACAAGTTCACAAAAGGAAATGAAGTCGCAGCAACAAGCACGTGATTAATGCTACCAATATGAACCTTCCTGACAGCTCGGAGACCAGGCACCTCCACAGAAACAGATCAACTTAGTCCCCTGAAACAAGGGAACTAAAGAAAAAAGAAGCTGCCCACAGGGAAACATCTAAATCCATAGAAAAGTGATTAGAATGTTTAGAATTAAGCAATTGGCTGGAGAAAACTTCTGGCTGCAGCTGCTGCTCTTTATCTGGCTGCTCCACAGCCACATGGGTTTTGGGCCACTGATATCACACCTAGGGGCTGGAGAGCCAAAGGCAGCAGCACATGAATTGATCTTCATTTTTTCCAAAGAGTTTGGAACATTTCCTGGCTTGTATTTTTCCACCCTGACCTACATTTCTGGTGATGAATCTTTTTTTTTTTTTTTTTCCTTCTTCTTCTTGAAGCAAGGCAGACTGCAAAAGCCATGTGCACACACAACCCTGGCTTGGTTTTCTCGCCCCACTGCATATGGCCATGTGACAAAAAAGCAGCTGCTGGGTGCACACAGCGTGGGGACACCAAGCCTCACTGCTGCCAGGCAGCTCGTGCCACCAGCGTGCTTGGCACAGATCTCCTTGACCATGGACCTCCCACTTCTCCTACTGGTGCCGGGCTCAGGGGAGGCTCTAGAAACCTCAAAGGCACAAGCAGCCTCTGCGGACAAAGAAAAGGCAAGCTTATATTGAAATACTCATCTTGTGAATGCGTGCGAGCGTGAGACGTGCACTGAGTTTTGGTTTGGGGATTTATGGCATATTTCTTCATGTCATAAAATGAGCTCCCAAGTGACAGGAGGAAATCACACCATTTGCAGATCGGCGGCACCAGCGGGAAACCTCCCACGAGCAGCAAATACAGGCTCTGCCCAGGCCACGTGGTTAGGAGAGGGATCTGCATCCTGTTCCACCCGAGGGCACTGAATTTTGGTTTTAAAGCCGTTTGAAATAAAGGCCTGCGCTCTGCAGCTACGTGTTTTTGCTCTGCTGTGACTGTGGCACGACGTTCACATCATCAGCAAGTGACTGATTTCACGCTAGGTGATCACGGCACATGTAGACACAAACACGCACACAGGCAGAAAATTAATCTTATTGCTGAAGGTATTTCCCTCCCACATTACACACCTGCTGCATTCTTTGGAAGGAGTTATGGAGTTTAGGTATTGTTGCGAAACCCTGGAGACCAGGAGGATTTTCAGGCCCAATTCATAACTAGGAGAAACATCAAAGAAGTCCCCATTTCCTGCAGTTCCTTCCCTCATCTTTATATTCGGGGTCTGGTCACAACTGGTTTTCGGATAAGCCGAATAAGCACAGCCCCAGCAGCCTGACTTCAGTGGCACCCAATGGGGCTGAAGCAGAAAAAGGATTGCACAACATTTTCTAATGATTTATATTTTGGGGAGGAGGAGGAACATCACCTCTAGGAATTCAGATTTATTGGATACTCTAATCCAGAAGAGATAAAAGCGCTTGCTAATTACTGCTGGGCTTTGTTTCTTTGAAGAATTGGGTTAAATCTCTTTTGAAAGTAGAAGTCTGTTTGCGATTGTTAGATGTATAATTTAATTTGTTTAGGTCTTTTTTAGTGTGTTGTTCTAATGAAATCTGTGCTTTTCCTCCTCTCCTTCTCCTCTTCTGTTCTCCCTAAAGATACAAACTTTTGATTCACTTTAGGTTTTTTTCCTCATTTAACAATAAACATTCATGAGTTGGTGCATCTTCTTTGAGGCCTTATTTTTTCCTTATTTTCCCTCTTGAAAATGTATTTCACCCCCCCCCCCAAAAAAAAAGGTGCTCCTTTTGCTTGCCAGTTTAGTGATTCTGAGATTTATTTGCTCATGGATGTTTCCTGTGACTGAAGCCTGTTCTCATGCTACGCTGGAGAGAGAACTCAGAACGTCTCCTTTAGCCAAAAAAAAAAAAAAAAAGCACCCTATTGAAATTTCCACAGTGTTACAATTTATCTGCCAGCCACTACCATGCAACACTGCAGAAGCAGAGAAAGTTGGGCTGAAAGGGAACTTGGGAGGTCATTTAGTGCATCCTTCTTCCCAAAGTGAGCATCAACGCTGTCTATGTCATTCCTGACAGCTATTTTTCTTMCTTGTCCTTAAAAACCTCCAGTGACAGAAAGTGCACAACCTCCCATGGCAATTTATTCTTATGTTCAGCTGTCTTCACCGCCAGAAAGTTTCTCCTAATGTTTAACCTAGATTTTCTGTGAGGCAACCTAACCCTGTGGCTCCTTACCCTGTCCACATGCACTTGGTCTTCCTAAGTCTCCCCAGCTGCAGGAAACGGTCCGGATAAACGGTCCCAGGAGCCCTCTGCACTTGTGGTCCTCTGTCAATACAGTCACAATTCCCAAAATCCCACCCCTGAGAACTACTCCCAAAATTCAAATAGAGATCAGCTGTTTGCCCTGCCCATGCCTGCAATCTGTGGGGATTTTTTGCTGTGTAAGTGGAAAAAAGTGCCTCACGCATCACACACGAAGTCATGCCGCCCGGGATTGCACAACTCCCTTCCCTCCTCGCCCACCACGCAGCAGGACGCTGCTCTCCAGTCCTGCAGCCCGTTGTGCTCCCAGATACCTGAATATTGTCTGGGTACTTCTACTGCATCGAGCACACCGAGATTTGGATGATGTTTTGTAAATGAATCCTATCCTTCTGGGTGTTTCTTTCAGGAAAAAAAGAGTAATACCTGTAGTTTGCTATACGAATACAGAAAAGCTTTGATGGACTGTCCTGTTTCGTACCTGCAGAATGGGAATATGTGCACTGCTGTTTACTTATATGTGCTTTCATGGCTCTACAAATAACGACTTTAATGTTGCATTCAGCTTTGCCACTGGCCTGGTAGGTTAATTTGGGTCAGTCTGTTAACTCTTCCTTCACCTGAGTTTCTTCCTGTGTTCAATGAAGTGATCCCCAAAAACATATTTGGCCAAGATGTACGGCTGAAGCGCACTCTGTTCTGTTGTTCTCATCTCCCGGGATTATCGCGTGAGCGTCTATAAAACCCTTTGGCGTAAAACACCGCGTAAACGGAAGCAGCTCAAAGCAAGGGAGGCGACACTGAGCTTTTTGCTCCCGCGGGCTGTGACCCAGCCGTGGTGCCGGGAGGGACCTGCTGCCGGGTGTGGCGGGTGCCCCCTGCCTGTCCCCGTCCCCTCGCCCGCGGCTCCGGCGGCTCCGCGGAGCCTTGTGCAGGCAGAGCAGGCGTCTGCCTTCCCGGGGCTAAACAGCTGGGCCCCAGCCACTCTGCTCCAGCCGCATCGCTCGCCCCCGGCACAGGCCCTGTCTGGATATTAATATTTGCTTTCATCGCTATTATTATTATTATTACCACTATCCTAAATAACAATAGAACAGATTCCTTCCCAGAAGTTTTTTTTTTTTTTTCTTAAATGTTACTACATCCTGCGGTGGCGAGAAGAGAAATATTCTCATTGTCCTAGCGGGTGAAATGCCTTCGCGCCGTGTGACGGGGGGACGAGGCGTTACAGGCGGCACAAGCAGGAGGCAGACGACCTGGGACCTGGGAGTGGGGAAGCCCTGGGCTCGCTCGCTCTCGAGCCGCGCTGCCCTGGAGGCCTGAAGCGCGGAGGTCCCGCGGCGCGGCACGGCACGGCACGGCACGGCACGGCACGCTGGGAGCATCTGTCAGACCACAAATGGGCAAAGAATTGAAAGCATTTTGTGACGGAGGCCAAATGATTGTGTTGCTGGCCTCAGGAAAATGAAACGCTGAACAACAAAAACCCATCATTTGGGGCCAATCAAAGATGCCTTGCGCAGCCCCAAGCTGAAACACTTTTGGTTTGTTTGATCCTCTGGAAAAAAAAAATATCATGGACACATTTAAAATGGGGTATTTTGGAATGAAGGAAAAAAAAAAGACTAAAACTTTGTTTTGTTTTCCAAGTTTTGACCAGCTCTTTCATTTGAAACTGTTTTGCAAATTTGCCTCAAATCACTTTTGCCAAAGCAAAAATTACAGTGTGCCTGGCTTTAACTGCTTTCGTGTGTGCGGGTCCCACCACAAATGCACCTGAAGCTGCCGTGTCCCCGGCGCGGGCGCGCACCGCATAGCGGGGCTGGGGCAGGCCGGGGGAAAGCCGCAGGGAGCCAATAAAAGGGACGGCAGTTTCCAGGGGAATCGTTTAAAAATTACCATCGACTTTTTTGCTCTTGGCCGGAGCGCGGCGCAGAACGAGCTCAGCGCGTCAGCCAGCAGAGCACGGAGCTGAGCGGCTACGGGGACAAGATGGACTCAGGTATACCGATAGCTAGATCTATCTGACCTAAAGCCTGGGTGTGCCGTGAGCGCCGTTTTGCAGGTGTAGAGCTGGGGAAGGTCTGCAGAATGCGAGCTCTGATCGTGCGGCACGGCCCCGCCATAACCTCTTTCCTCAGCTGCCTGCGAAGCGGCTCGGTCACAGCTGCGACGAGGTGTCCAGTCCGCCTGGCTTCCCCGTCCTCGCCTCTCCCGGCCTCGCTCCTCGGCAGCGCGTGGAGCTGGGAGCTGGCGCGGCGGCAGCGTGYGCGGCGCTGCTTCTTGCTCCACGGCTTCGCAGCGTCTCACGTAGGCGATAACGAACGGGAAGTGAAAGCTCCTTCAGCTGGCAACCGAAAACGCGAGCTGAGGAGCTGCCGTTCGCTCGTATACCTGTTAGGGGACACAGGACAGAGCGCAAAAACGTTGCTTTTAAGCACCGTGTGTGCTCCTGGGTCCCCTCTAACCGGCGCCGGGAAGATGGATGTCCCGGGTCTCTGGCTCCTGGCAGAGCCGCTGCCGTTTCCTCCCGCTCTCCAAGCTTCCTTCCTCCGCTGTGGTTTTCTGTATCTCACTTTCTTTTGCTTTTCTCATTTGCTTTTTTCCACGGAGCCCTTTCCCGCGGGAGCGCCCACCAGCTGCAAGGTGGAGCCGGTGGGGAAGCGCCCCGGCACATGGGGGACCCATGTGGGACCCTCCTCTCCAGGGGGCTTCTCCAGGTGGCCCGGCCCGCTGTGCGCTGGGTTTCTGCACCTGGCCCAGAGCGCACTGTCCTCCCGGATCAGGGGCGGAAAAGGCTTCCCAGAGCAGCTGGCACCGAGCGYGCCAGCAGTTAAACCAGAGCCACCAGGCTGGGAAAGAGTAAAAATGAGAAACTCTCCTTTCCCGGACGGAGCACACAGCGTTGACGCAGCCACCAGCAATGGAGCTGCTCCAGGCCTTGAAACGGAGACAACGAAGTTGCCTCAGTGTCAGTTGGATTAACTCCTTTATAGCTTGTTTTCAAGCTCAGAAATAATCAATAGAAGCGACATACTAACTTATTTTTTGCTTATTTTTCTGTAGTTGTATATAACTTTAATACATGTGACCTTGCTGCCGACACCAACTGCCAGACAGGCAGTCGAACCAGGGGAATCACTAACCTCAACTTCAAGAATTTGACCATCCAAAAATCCGGAGATTTCTTTAAGTCATGAAATCTTTAAGACTAACACACTCTGTGGTTGCTTTCATTTGATTTTGTGGTTTCTCAGCCTTCCACATACCCCAGAGTCACATTTTGAGACTTTTCTCTGCAACCACAAAGGTAAAAGCATTTTTTTAATTACAGCTTTTATTGCTTGTTCCAGGAACTGGCACTGTCAGTCAATATTTGGAAGTTCACAGCAGGTTTGCCACAGACAGCAATACTGGACCAGCTCTATTTACAGAGGAATTCAAATTGTATTTAGTTTATCCCTATTCAGCTAAATCGATGTTGTCATGCGTACGGTCGACTAAAGTCAAAGCTGAAGGATGAGCGTATGCTCAGCTCTTCCTTGAATCAGGGCCCGATATCTTGCCTGTCACCAGCCTGGGTTGCTATTACCGGACAAGCCCCGCTTCAGTGCTGTGCAGTTTGGTGCAGTTCATGTTTTTGCACATAGTCATAGCACTACATACGCTGTATGCTTAACAGTTCACCTGCTATACGACTAACACAAATACCTAAATTGATAGTGATACTTTCCAAAAAAAAGGGAAAGTTTTAGGAAGATAAAAACTTTCATGGGTTTAAGCCGACCTCTCGCAAGGAGGAAAGCACATTATCTCAGAAATGCTCAATGTTACGAGGAAATGGCCTGAGTTAATCATGGATCAGGTCTGGATGTGTCAAGTCTTGGCCAGCAATAGTTGCAGTGGAGGCAAAAGTCCTTTCCTGTTGCACAAGGGAGCGTGCACAGGGAGAGATGKTGGTGTTATGGCTCGACATAAATCAATGCCGGGAACTTGAGTTTAAGATTTTGCTTCAGTGATGAGTAATCCCTTTGCATAATTCCCCTCTGGATGTTTTGGATCTAGCAACATGCTGTTTCTCCTCTAGTGGCAGATTTTGGAAGGGCTTTTGTATTAATTCGTGTCAAGTCTAGTTGGGCTTCAAATATGTCTCAGGAAAACAAAAAAAAAAGCTCATATTTGGAGACTTAGACAAATATTATACAAACATCTTTGGAAGAATGAGTCTTGCTTATTTTAGAACATATGTGTTTCCCCCTTTGTATCTGCTGTGGTTTTGTTTTTCTGCAAACTTCTTTGCAAATGTGTTGGAATGAGCTGCTTTTTCAAGCAAAAAGAGCAAATACTTTCAGAAAGTTAAGAGTTTTCAAACATCATGTGGGTTGATTCCTCACACTAAATATCTGATTTATGCATTTATTATCCCTCCTGTGAGGACACTGTGGTATCGCCCAAGACTGAGAAATCGGATAAAAACAGTTCCAATCTTGCATACCAAATTCTGCCGATGATCTGCTTACTATAAACTACAGCCTGAAAATTGTTCACACAAGGGTTTGGTACAACAGCTCATTTCCAGGGAAGTTATCATCTGCTCAGGAGGATTTTGGTGGGAAGGGTGGGGGAGAGAAGAGGAAAAATTCATCAAATGCACATTACAAATGATTCACCCCCTCCTAACTTCCAGACAGCTAACCCAGCCATCTGCCACCATGATTTTAGAAGAGGTAATTTATGTCCAAGCCTTTCCAGCTACAAACATCCACTGCAGGAACCGAGGGCTGAACAGAGCAGCTCATGAATGTGTGAGTGAGGAGGGATTTCTGAGCCTGCTCTGCCCTGAACGCTGCTCCCCTCCCACTGCCTACGGTTTGGTTTTGGACCAGCTGCGAGGAGAAGCTGGACAACGACGGGGCTGCCGAGACATCACAGCTCCTTCATTCCCACCTCGCTGACTGTTGGCAGTGTGTCAGCAACCACGAACAAGGTGCTTCCAGCCAATTCCCGCTCGGAGGAGTCAGTCCCTCTGCAGAGGTGTGTGATCACCCAGGATGTGCCTCTAGGAATCTTTCCTCTAAAATCATTAGAGGTGAAAACTGACATAGCTTAAAGGGCCAGCACAGGGGCTGTGTTGTCTAAATCCAATAAAAACACTGAAAAATGAAGCTTATGTTGTGTACCAGCCTATGCTGATGCTTAGTATAGGAGGAATTTTCTCCCTAAATTAATTTGTATGAGACCCAACTCAACACGTAACCTTTTCCAGCTGATTTCACCCGTTTGTGCCCAGAAATGCACAGCCAGCAGCGAGCTGGCTGAATCACGTGGGCAGCCTCCGGGTCCGGTTCCCGTCCGAGGAAAGCTGCCTTGTCCTCGTTAGACACGGCTCCGCCATCCTGCCTTTTATTTCTATTGATCGTATGCTCCCGAGCACCTTGATTAGAAACCTGGCGTTTGGAGTGACGAGCTAATTAAACTGGCAGTGCTGCCGCACCGCGACCTGTTGCGAAACCGTTTAGCTTGCGTTTKTCTGAATTTCTAGGAAGTGAAAGCGGGCAGCGCTGGCCGGGGAGAGCGAGGTCCGTAAGAGGCGGCGGCGGTTCGGTGGCGCGGTGCTGCCCCGCACCAGGAGCCGAGCAGCTCGGGGGCAGGAGGCRTCCGGTGGTGTCCGGGTTAGGAAGCTCCGGCTGCACCGGCACCGTCCCCTGCGGAGGGCTGACAGGGGCGAGGAGGTAGAAATGGGAGAATTCGCTTGTGATGGGAACAGCCCCAGAAGCGCTGACCCAGGAGAACAGCGTTCAGGTGAAAATTTTTCGAGCTCTTAGTTGGAATCAGGAAGATTTTTTTTTTTAGCAAAGAATCACAGTGCTTGTTTAATATTTTTTACTTACGGAATTTAACTCAGGTCTTAAATTACACAGCAAGAGCTCTTGGAGAGCAAGAGGCACAGCTCAGCTGCTCAGGAACTTGCCGCGCTGTGCTGCGCTAGCCTGGGCACATCGCTACCCTTGTAAAATCGCAGCTTGACACAATGCAAAGGAGTCACTGCGCTTCGCTTACAGCGCTCGCGTCTCCCGCTGCAYGCGCCTTCCTCTGAAGTCAGCTGGAGCTTGGACTTGCTGCTGAYGCTTGTTTGTCAAAGAGCAGCCTGGCATGAAAACCTTCCCGTCAGGTTGAGATAGGGCTAGATCTGGGCAGGAGACAGCCTTCCTCTCGAAGCCCAGATGCAGCTTGTTTTGGCAAAACAAACACTTGTTTTTGCAAATTCAGAAAAAAAAAAATCTGAACAATAAAATCTTGGTCCGTATCTATCAAAAGGTTTTATGTATTCAATTAAAAGACGTTTGATTTGGATTCAAACTTGAAAAACAAAACAAAACACAACAAATCAGTTCCTCTTTTTTTTCATTGTGTCTCACAGTCCTGAAACTTTTCCCTCCAAAAACATCAAAATGGAGCAAGAGCTTTTCAGGTTGAGAGATCCGGCAGAAAACAGCCTTGTTTCTCAGTGAGTTTTGTGAGGCAGAAAAGGGTTGTCAAAACTCCTAGCAACCACGCAATATTGCTAATACCAATGGTCTTTAAATCACCARCTATCAGCATGATCAAATCTCGGATCTGACTCAGCCTTAGGATACAATTCTCTGTGCTTGATACTCTTTGTTAAACAAACCAAAACCAAAAAACCATCGGCCTGTGCGTGTTAATTGTTAACTGCACTAAGCAAATAGCTTCTCCCCGTCCCACATGCTTGGGCACAAACAATGCAAACCTTTGCGCAGCAAGAGGTCAGGTTTTTTATCGGTCCCTGATGTTACCGGAAACGACACAGTTCTTGCCGCTTAGCTTTTTGGATTTTGACCTCCCAGCTTAGAGACCGCAGTCACCACTGCTTAAATCAGCAATCCTGGGTGCGAGCCAATGGTGAGGAGATTTTAGATCACAGTATCACATTGCTACGGACATTGGATAATTGGACAAAAAACTGGACAAATAATTCCGATGGTTAAGCTACGAGGCTAACTACGCGATCCCTGGAGAAAGAGGCTCCTTCAGAGGGTGCCTGAGGGATTTAGGTGCTCTGAATCACCCTCCCAGACAGCCTGTGTAGAAACCTATGCCAGTCTACGTGGTTCTTTCCCGATTTTGGCCATGCCACTTCTAAGCACTTTGGATCTGCAGGTGAAAAATGCAAGCTGAAGATTGCAGTTCATTCTGCCATTTGCCATAATTATATTGAGGACATTTAAAACTGCTGTATTTGAAACTCAGAGAAGAAACCTAAACTGAATTGATCGGTTAATGCTCTTTAATGTCACTTGACCACTGCCCATGTTGCAAGAACGTCTTTTGGCCCCCAGCAATTTAGTGCCTTTACTTGCAGCAGCCCTCTCCACGCACCTGCAGACACCTGGAGCTGCAGCCCCACGAGGAAGCAAGGGCAGCACTACCCTGCCTATTCCCAGGAGCCCCGAGACCCGGCACAGGGTGTTTCGGGGAAGGTCTTTGACCAGTTTTGGAGCAGTTTTGGCCATAGTGGTGGTTTAGCTTAGGGACTGCAATCTATTCTTCCACTTTATAGTCAGCACTAAAACCAAACTATTTACAGGATGCCTAATGCTTCCTACTTCTGTTTTGGTAAGGTCACAGTTTTTTCCAAAGAGTTGATTCATAACAACTTTCCGCTGTGCTGTCCGTCAACCCTCCTGACTAATAACCATTTTTCCATAGTTAAAAATGAGGAATGGAAAAAAAAAAAAGTCTACCTTAGTCTATTGGTATAAGTTAGTATAAATAGAAAACGCTCTATTTTTATTCTTTACTGGACCCAAGCCTAACAATCTGTTAAGATAAATTTACAGCTAAAGTTACTCATATATTACCAAACGAATAATTGGAGACTATGAAAACAGGTGCATAAATAAGGACTGAGAAGACAATAAATAGTGTAAAAGAATGGTAGTTTTCTATTCTCATTTTTTAATGTGACTGGCTCATCCAATATTATAAATGCTATTGAATATCTTACTGAAAAAAGGATTTTGACCATGTTACTCAACAGACTATATGTTATTTTACCTTCATTCAGCATTCAAGCTGAATTAGTTATCTTTACAATCATTTAAGTAACAAATCACTGCAATGATAAATTGCTCAAAAAATGCTTTGTTATCAGATAATAAGCCAGGCTTTCAGATGCAAACCAAGGTTTTATACCTGACCTCTACAACACTGCAGGAAATTCTCTCATACGGTTGTAATATGACAACATAGCCACATCTCTGAGATGAGTCCCGTAGTAACACATTGCTATGTGACTGTAATGTTCCCCACAAGAAATTCTCCATGTAAAAATCCCTTTGGGATTGTTCTAAGAGGAAGGTTTGTCCAAGAGATCGGGGTATTTTCACTGCCCCTGACAACGAATGGAGGCRGGTGGCTCACGTGTTAGAGCTGGGCTCTGGAGAGGCCCATGCTGCTGCGAGGATGGTAAAGCTTCTTGGAAAAGAACAACTTTGCTGTATCGCTTCGCTGRATCAGGGCCTTAGGACTGACTGGTGAAAATGAGTGATATGAAAAGTGCAAGCTCAGTTTACACTTCTGCTAATTGACGCAGCACTGCTCTTGCTTAATATGGAAACTCACGAGCTGTGGGGTATCTTTCCTTCTCCATTTTAAAATAAATGTGGATATCTATTCTTGTGTGCAGTGTATGAACCTGTGCTGCTGATTTCCACATATTTATTGTACTTTTTCCCCACACAGACTATTCCTAGAGAGGACCTTTTGGAGCTGGAAACACTAATGCCATGGGAAGAACATTATTTCCTGTCCACCAGCATGTGCTGGACATGGTGAACCTGGTGAAGTGGCATTCCTGTACAACAGCTCTGCAAATAAAACGTATGAATAGTAAGATCAAATGAGGAATTGTAGTAAAACAAATAAACAAACAAACAATGGCTGAACTAAGTTGGCAATGAAGAGGTTAATCCTTCAGGACAAGAGGAACTGTTGCTCTTTTTCTAACTCAACTTTTAACTTCAGCTACTGGAGGAAAAAATTCAAGTACCTTAAATTCAAGCACCTTAGTAAAGATGAGGAAACACTGCCCCAGGCAGGAAGAAGAAAATGAGACTGCAGGAGTTTGCCATTGCAATGGAACAGATAATTTGTAATTAGTGCTATCAAGAGATGATAAAGCACTGGGGTTCAGCTGAGCGGGATCCCAGAATTTTGCAGGCTGAGAGAAACAGGAAAGCCTTTGGGAAAAATGTTTAACATTTCAGTTCAAAGAAGTGGAAAAAACTGGAAGACAGCATGCCACTTCCYGTAAAAGTGACAAAAGAGAAGACATTCAATGGCAACATGCAAGCGTAATGCACAAGGGAGGTAAAGGAACTCACACGAGGGTGACGTTAGCATATTGAGGTCAGGATAATTRTAATTAAGGAGAGCGATAATCCACATGTGTGCAAAAATATCTGTGGAAGATTACTGGCGATTCCCCAGCACATCTCCTCCTCCCCCTATGCTGCTTCTGGTTACAGCTCGCTCCTGGAGACAGGAGCTGAGAGGAAAGTGTGAACGGAAAAACTTTGCAGCTTTCTTAGCTCTGCACAGCCCAAATACTCYTTCTCATGGTCTCTGAGATTGGTGATGGCACAGAGAATGTAAGGTGCAGAGCTAAAAAGCTTTGAAAGACAAAGGAGGCAAAGGGGTCAAAAAACCAGCCACTGCCCTCATACTAATGGCTTTTTGCCACTGTGCTAAATGGAAAATACAGTCTGTCTTCACAAGTGTGATTWTCATAACATTACAGCGATAGGTACTGCACAAAGGAGGAAGAAATGCTGATATCCACTGAGATGTCTAACTGCGGCGAGAGGGATTTCACTCCCTCTGCCTTGAAGCCTCAGTCCTCAAGCACAGACGCTGGGATTTCTGCCCTTTGAAAGACTGCTTTGAAGAGTAGTGGCTGAATAAGGCAAAGATGTCAGGTGTGTACTGCAGAAGACTAGCTACAAATATGTGTTCGCAAAAAGCGTAGTGTACTCTCCTAATAAGTTGAATTTATTTTTCCATGGATGGATTCCCTGAGATCCARTGTGAGTATTTAGGCACATAACATTCTGGGCACAGAAAATCAGCAAGTCAATTGGGAGTCTTGACACTGAGCAAGCTGCATGGTTTTGTACTCTGCTCCCCAGCAATGGCACCAAGCAGCTTCTTTATTTAACCCAAGGAGCTCTGTATACTTCAGGGACAAGGGGAAAAGAAGGTGAGGAAAGAAATCTGTTTGTCATTATGGGGGCAATAGGCGTCAGGCAAATTCATCCATCTCACAGGATTCCTCTCATCATCATTTCTACAGATTTATTTTTTCCCCTTCTCCACTATACGTGCATAAAGAAGAACAGCAGAATGATGAAAGATGACATAGAAACAAGTTGAAGTACAAATTAAATGGACATGGTATAACAAACGAGTCCTTCAGAATTGCTTAGGAGCAAGATTTTTTTTGTTTGAATAAGATGGAGCATCTCAGTGTGGCATGGGACCATTTCTGTCCATGAGGCTCTACAGAGATATTACGTGGGGGGACTGGAATTAAGAGGGGGGACACCTCAAGCATTAATAATAGAAGAATTAAAATAATGTTTGTAAAATTAAAATAAACAAAAGAAAAGAATCCTGACTAACACTATTTAAAAAATGTGGAGCTGTTCTAGAAAATTTAAAAAGAAGCAGGAACTGATGGAAATGAAAGAACTAAGCTTTGAATTGAGTAAACGATGCTTACTTGATTACACCCATATGCAGTCACTGATGAGCTCTTGAGCAGAACTGATGAAAAATTGGATTGTTTACATCTATTAAACCAAGCAAATGGGAATCTGAGCTGAATGTGCCAAAAAACCTTGAGAATAAAAATGCTAGCAATAATTGTTACATTTGATGTGTCAATGGCATGCCAGCAAGGATTCTGCATCAAATTCTGACCAATGGAAAAACGTTGGGTATGTGAAGCTGTAATATCACTTATCTACTGAGCAGGCCACCTGATGACTGACAACTTTAATTTTAGCGTGAAATTGGCTGAGTAGCTGTTGAAACATCCATCCCTTTTGACAGGGATAGTAGTCTGTGGATATTTACAACTAAAAACTTCCAAAGTCAACCTTCTGCCCTCCTCATGGTCATTTCAAGCAGCGACGAGAGAGCCTTAACCCAAACCATGGCTGTCCCCAGCGAGCAGGACAGTGAACAAGCACAACTTGTTCCCAGCTCTGCTGAAAGACAGGTCCACGTTCCCACGGGAAATGCAAGTTCTGGGGCGTTGTGTACCCAAAGGACAAAGTGTGGTTCTGGAGATAAGAGTGTTTATCTGATGTTTAATAAGGAACAAAAATGTGAATCAGGAGGCAGGTTTTTAACCAGAGCCCTTTTTTGTGTTCTTCACAGCTAAAAGTAGGGCCACTAAAAGAAAGAGATTGAATTTACTGCTGGGTTGTATGTATGTGATCTTGCATGAGAAAGCTATGAATATAATCTAGTAATGGGGTTATACTGCAAGTCACCTCATCGCCTTGTGGCATCTACCTCTGTCCTACACAGAAAGTTATCCTCTTGTCTTTTTAGAACAAATACTAGCTGAGATGATAGAGAAGAGTCAAGATAACTGTGACTGTTATACATGTACTATATTACTAAATACTATATCCTATTGCTAAGTGGGGTGAGTATTATAGTGCCCTCCTTCCTTGACAGAAGAAATATCTTAGTCTGGAAAAAGCTGGGCATTGTTGAGCTAGGAGGAAAGCGCATCTTATTTTTAAGATGCAGTTTCACAGATGTAAAGGCATGAGATGGTTCTAAACCCTGTTGCATTTGAATGTCTTAGTTTATTTAGAAACTTCATTAGTACTTGCAATCATTTAATTATTCTGATTTTGATATTTGCCATCCACTTTGGGTTGAGGGAGTGTTTACAGCTAAACAACAATTAAAACATAAGCCAGAAAGCAAATCCCCAAATCTTTCCAAATCAACCTTGAATTCTGAGCTGCTTCTTCCAGAACTGTTTCCTCACAGAGAAAGCACCTTCAGTTCCAGAGATTTTGCCAGAGCACCACTTGCAGACTGTGCTTCCCCTCCAGCTCTGTATTTGATCATACTAAGGGTTCCCCAGATTGGTCCAGGCACTTATAAAATACTCAGATTCACAGTCAAAAAGACCCCCACAGGATACCCCTCCATTCACTGCAACCATGGACATTCCACCAGCTACGGCTGAGGGATCAAAACAGTTCTTTCATAGGGAAAGCAATGACATTAATAACAATAAAAAAAAAGGATTCACCAAAACAAAAAGCTTTATTATGAATTTGTAACTATTAGGATCCTATTTGCCATTGTGCTCCTGCTGTTGTGGCTGCCTGGTGCCCCAAAGTAGTTGTAAGCCTTACCCAAGGCAGCTCTGGAGTTGCTCTGCTGTGCCAAAGCAGACCACGGGATGCTAATGGTGTTTAACTTTCCTCAAAATGCCATCTAAACAATCGCCTAAGGGAATGGTAAAGTACATATGAAGCCTGAATGCTGCATTGACTTTTGGATTGCAACAGAAGGCTTCTATGGAATTGAAGGATTACTGCTAATTTTTATTCAAAAAGGAAAAATAGAACTGAGTGTAATGTACACATAGAGTATGCTGAACGCTGCATCAGCCCAGAGTCTATTAGCACATAATTAATTAAAATGGCTTGGCACTTAGGCTTTTGCTACTGACACTACTAGAGCTAATGTTGGCCCACTTTCTGTTCTCATTACGACTCATGTCAATAGGATGGACATATTTTAAACCGTTTCCTGCTCTTGCTACGATATTTGCCAGTAGCAGGAGAAAATGCAGTAATAAATTATTGTCTGGTGCAGATTATAATTGCAACTTAATCTGGTGAAAAATAATTAACTCCTTCTTGTGATACAGTCAAGAGACTTGTTTCATGGCCCTGTGAAACAAGGCTTTGATTTGGGGTGTTAAGTGAGGATCCCGTGAACAGCCACAGCAATTTTAAGGACATGCTTAGGTAAGCTTGGACTGCTCTCTCATCCCCATGAGTTTGCAAAAGTTTGACTGTCCCGGGACATACACCCAGTGAAGTGATCTCTCTGCAAGAAATTGGTCTCTCTTTCCAGAATCAGCCATTCAGAGCAGAAATTTCATTAGTGTTTTCTTAAGGATATATCTTTAGTGTTTTCTTAAGGCTCCCTTCCTGAAAAAAAACCACAAAATCAGTGCTGACAGCTCCCTGTGCCTGTTTAACAGTGGCCAAGGGTGACTCTTGCAGACCAGAGCCCCAGACAGCTGTGAGCCCTTCCTGCTGGAAGGTGCCACCAGCATCAACCTCTCATGCAGCTGAGGGTCTCTTGCTTTGGAAAACAAAGCAGGAAGGGTAGACATGCACAAAAATGAAATTAAATAAAAACCAACCAGTTTTTTTGTAAACTTCAAAAACAAAAAAAAGGTTCAGCTCATATTTTGGGGTGATAATTTCACTCCATTAAAAAAAGAGTGAACCAGAATAGGCTCTCTTTGCCAGAAAATACTTTCTTCTGAACTATGATGGTCTAAGACTGTCAAAAACCCAAAGGGCTCATGCCTTCTCAAGTCTGAGAGCAAGGACCTGCACTGACRTGGCACGCAACGGCAGACCATTGGCTGTGGGTACGTTCTCCAAGCTCCTTCGGCCTCGGCAGGGCGATGCTGCTGCCCCAGCTCAGGCTCCATCTGCAGCATGACTGTCCTGACACCACCGAGCTCTGTGCATCTGCACAACACTTCAAACACAACTCTTGAGGATTTATTATGTGGCCGTGTCACCGAGAGCTGATTAATTATCAAGGATTCCTGCATAGCAGCTAAAGGAAGCGAAACCAGCTTATAAGAACAGCATCATCCGTGCCAGTCATGTAGCAGAGAGCTAATTATTGCTGTCTATGTCATTGTTGTTACCGTCAGAGGGGAAAAACTGGCATTTCTCCAGCTTCTGGTACTTTAAGGTAGTAAGGAAGAGGTCTCAGCATGCAGCATGTTAGAAGGAGAGTTAATGTGCTTGCTGAATATTGTATTGAGTTCCTGATTTGTGTTAGCAAGATCTGCTAATTCATAAAAAAAGAAAAATAAAGTGTCATCAGGACTTATTTTACATAGAGTTAGACACGAGTAAATTGCACTGGAGAAAGAGTGACTGCAGCTATGGGCACTAGCTGCAGGTCTCCTCTGACCTGGCAGGCTGCGAAGGGGTCCGCCGCGAGACCTCCTGCTCAGACAGAGCCCTCGAGGACCCCTGCCAGCCTTCCCGGGAAAGGCTGCTGGTTTATTCCCGCTGCGCCTCCCTTTGCACAGACCCTTCCAGACTCTGTCCTTGCCAGCCCGCACTTCCCACTTCTGCCCAGCTCCTGCTCCCCCGGTGCCCCAAAGTGTCCTGCAGCTCTGCCGATCCTGCGGTGCCATTGCGGGCAGTCTCACGTTACTTTTGCACCTCCCCTCGCCTCTCCCATCATGTATATAAAACAGGCTCTGACTCATGATCTTGCATTTGCCTTTTAAAAACCAATCTCAAATTCATAGGAATTCTGCTGGAATTAAATACTGGTTTCCCAGGCAGAAGCAAAAAAGGAAAACAACCAAAACTTGATCCAGCCACCTTCCTTGGACAGTGTGCTGCGCTCCCGGGGCTGCACGGGCTCCCTTCTCCGTGGCGGGACAAAGGGTGTGCACAGCGCTCTCCCGTGCCGCGGCTGGGCATGGGATCAGGTGTGGGATTGGGCACAGAGGTGGAGCTGCACCGCAGGGCTGGAGCCTCTGTACCGGAGTCTGGGAGGCTGCAATGTATATTTTGATACCACAAAATCCCAGAATCCTTCATAAAATATTCATTGGCTTTTTAATGCCGCGTCTTCTAATTTTAAAATTCAACCCTAAATAATTTAGCAGACTTATGAAAAACAGAAGGAAAAATAAAACAAGTCTCCAACAAACAAACCCCCCGTCGAGGTTGTTGCACTGCTGCTAAATTCAACTTGTCAAAGATTCCCATCCTGGTACTTATTTCTCGTGCGAGATTTATAGCTGTACCACTACCTGCGGGCAGCGAGCCCTGGCCTGAGTCTGCCAACGGGCAGGACCATGCCTACGGGACGCGTGACTGAGTGCTTGCAGGCTGCAGAAAAAGTAGATGCCAGACCGGGATACACAGCCCCACCGCCACGCGTCACCCTCCAAATGCCCCAGATCCCACCTTAGGAAGCAGCTGCAAATGCTGACTGTCCAGGAAAGCCTGGCACGCTGCTCCTGCCCGGACACCCGCATCCTGCTTGCCCACACGTGCACTTTCCAAAGTCTCTTGGGGCTGTTCTGGCACCTACTCTGAGCTCTTACAATATCATACACCTGAAGGCATCTGGAGACGGAGAGTTCAGGCCTCTCCTTGGGACTCTCTTCTGTAATTAAAGATGAGTGTCTAATTTTGTCTGAATTTGTGACATTCTGGAGCCTTGTTACAGTTTTCCTATGCTAAATGGAAGAACCACAACAATAATAAATAAATAACTTAAGAACCAAATTAACTTAAGAACTTAAGTTCTCAAGAACTTAAGAATTATTAAGAACTTTCTCTCCTTCCTTGCATCGAAAATGCTACTTCTACCCCATGAAAACATTCCCATGTGGCTATCAATCACAGACATTTATCAATATACAAAAAGACTGACTAATCTTAAAGATGAAATTAAAACATAAATTTCTACAGCCATGTATCTAGCTTGCAATAACCGAATTCTGCCTCTGTGCTTTGTTGTTGTTTAGGGCTGAATTTCATGGGTTACTCTTCCAAATACAAACTTGATTCACCTCTTGCTGTAAAAATACGGCATGTCCCCTGAAATGGTAAATATGCCGGCTAACTTTCCCAATTAATTAACTTTTCCCAAATGGCCTTACTTAAATAGACTTCAAAGTTCAAAAGACAAAAAACKAACTGTTAAATTTTAATAACGCACTCTACAAAACTGGGGAAAAAAGAGTTTTCATTATCCAGTATTGAAGTCATGGAAACTCCTGTGCCTAGCAGCTGTTTTGCCTTTTATAACATAAATAATTTAAAAGTTAATTGTTGCGCATTATTTGGTTAAAAAAGATTATGACTCTAACATTTGCATTTATTTATCAGTAATGGTGGAATAGCTCTTCCTCTGCATACATATATTTGGAAATTCATTCACCCTGCAAACAAAATCACAGAGTAGCTCCTCTCTAATGCTACTATTTAACCACTGAGAAATTAAGCTTCTCCATTCTGGTGTATGATGAGAAATGTCTGTTCATTACCAAGCCATTTGGGTGATTTTTCTGGAGTGCACTTGCAAACCATTTAAAAAGCATATTTTGAGGATAATCTCTGAGAATAACAACCCCATTATATTGTGCTCAAGCTAAGTGAAATTTCTGCGTTGTATCTTCAAAAAGCAGGAGAYGTTTCCTATGCCCTTCATTTATCTGAATAGGTTAAACATCCCTGAAGCAGTCTGGATCCAAAGGACAGTGCTATAACGCTTCAGGATGAGGCATTTAGCTGCACAGACACTTGTCACGTCTTAAAGGACTTTAAGTCCAAAGACATGAGCCACTCAAGACAGTCAATGAGAGCAGTTTTACTGATTTTGGACTGTGGGGTGGCCATCAACACAGACTAGCCCTGGAGTTAGCGGGAAGAGACTGTGCCCAGGGAGATCAAGGTGCTACTCTACCTTTACATTAAAGACCACATAGAGCACATGGGTCTTAGATGAGTCCAGTGGAGGGCAGGATATTAAAATAGTCAGTACTTCTAGACTGTCCTGGGACTGAAAAAACCCCATCATCATTTTTGAAACCCTCTGCAAACACTTCGCACCAACCAACCAAGAAGTGCAGTGTTCAGCTGATGGGGCAGTCCTGCACCAGGAGAAACCTCCCTGATCCTCTCTGCTTTTACAATTACAGCTGAAAATCCCACCCACTGTTAATTACGTGGAATTTGGATGTATTCACCTCCGAAGAATGAAGGATTGATTTAGCTTTCCAAGAGCACGAGTGTGTGATCCTGCAAGTCCCAGGAGTTCACACCCAATGGTTAGATCACTGTCACGGCAGTGAAGGTGTAGAAGGGAAAAAGAATCATTCAGAGTTAGAAAGCAAAATGTGAACTCTACAGGCATTAAATGGCACAGAAAATTCATCTGCTGTTTTAAATCCAGCAATCTTGTAACATAAAGCACTCTTGAGAGTCTAATCAGAGCAAATCGCTTTCAACTGTTGATAAAAAAAACAAAAAAGGACAGAAGCAAAAAGGATTGTTACATCTTCTTTCTTTTACCAAGATGTACAAGGAAACCCAGAGAAGGTGGAAGGTAGGAGCTTCAAAGAAAGTCATTCTGGTGCTCAAATCCTCAGGACCATTTAAAGGCCTATGCCCTTTTGAACATCCCTCTGATGCAGAAAGAAAGCACTGAGGGCCATGATCCTGGTGTATGGATATGTAAATTTACAAAAATTCTTAGCTCTGAAAAGTTCACGAGTGCAAAGGGATGACCACGTCTGTGACACACTTGATAAGATCTGTGACTGCTTGCACACGGCGCATAACATTTTCTACTGCTACACGATGTACGGATCTGTACGTTTTGCAGAACTCCAATGAGTTCAGCTCTGACAGCAATTAGTCTCACCACCTTACTGTGTAGCAAGAAAAGCTAAGTCACACTGAGCACAAAACTAAAGGTTGGGTTTTCCGAGGTTGCTGATGCCTGTTCAGGCACCTCTACAGGTTTTCAAAATGTGCATTAATCAGACTCCAAGGAGAACTGAAGTCACTGCAGAAAAATGACTCTCCCATCAGCTTAAGACTCTGCTGGGAACAAATCTTTTGCTGTGTGTTGGGGGGTGGGTATGCTGCCTGTTGTCTGAAACTAGGCAGCCCAGGCAGATTCTGCAAGTTACTGAACTAGAAGGTACCATACAAGTTGATTACATGCATCTGCAATAAAAACTAGAAATTCTCAAGAATAATAAATGTCCATAATAAAACCTGAATCTCTTCTAGGGAAAAGAATAACCAATGACCTGCTGAATGCCTCGGGTTGGATATATGCAAAAGGTGGAAAAATCTGTCTATATCTAGACTGATGAATTGTGATTAATAGCAGGGACTCTGTGTCAGGCTGTAAACTCCATTTTGGATGAGAATCTCTCCCGCTATCTTTTCCCTCCTCATTGTGATAATACCCGCAGAGGTGCCAGGAGACAATCTTGCCCCTGGCGTAGAGCTAACAAGGGTCATTAAACTCTGATGAACATCCATTTAAATAGATCTTTCCTAGTCAAAAAAGTTGGCTCCTGTCCAAGGCAACCATTTCTGTATGCTTGGCTTGCTGCACTAGTCGGAGGAAGCTGGGCTGACAGGGTGAGACAAGATAAAAACGGACAAGAGACAAAACCAAAGAGAGGACATGTCTCCCAGAAATGTTCCAGGAGAGTCGAGGTAAAAGCAGTGCCATGGTTATCCAGACCAACGGGGTCATGATGGTCCCCAGGCACAGCGTGGTGGGACCAAAACTCAACAGCCCGGATATTCCCCTCCAGGAAAGTGCTGCTCTACAGCACTCCCAGGGCAAGAACGTATATGTATGAAGTTAAGCTACATATATACGTGTATGTGCATATATATATGGATATATATATATATACAGCTGAACCTGTTGTATCAGAGATAGAGAAATTGCCATATATCCATAGGCTTTGACCCCAGAGTACTGCAGAAACATGGAAAGTGTGATTCCCCCTGCACTGAGGTGCTGCTGAGGGCCTAGTGCGGTCTCGCATTAGGGACCCTGAACATTAACATTCAGCCAGTCTCTAGGAAGTGCAGCAAGGCAGCCCTGTTAAGACATTTCGGCCCAGAAAACAGGAAATACTAAATAAAATCCTTGTAAGTCATTTGGCATTCCCCTGCATATTTGGTGTCTATAAAAGTACTGCATGTGTTTAGCAAAGCATTTAATTAAGTAGAGTTGGGTGGTAATATTTGCTCAGCTAATGCCTCTTTATTGGCAATGGCTTTCAGTTGTGCAATGCTCCCCTCTCTTGTTTTTAAATGCCTGCGTTTTTATCCTCACACCTTGCACTTAGGATCCACAGTCACCTGAAAATAACTGGTATTCCAAAACCTAGGGAACAATTACCTGCCTTCGAGATGACCAGTACTATTTTACTGGTTACAAAGAACACAGACTCCCCTGGAATTATAGCTAGTCTGTAATCTGGTGTATTTCATCTTATTTTTAAATGCTGTATTTTCACTTCAGCAGATATATCATCAGTCTCGCCTGGTCATTCACAGAGGAACACTTCACCGTTCATTATCTGCCAGCACAAATTACAATTGCAAGCAGAGCATTATCCTATTATTGCTATAGAGAGAGGAAGCCAGTGAAAAGAGCCTTGAAATCCCAAAAGGTGATTTGGAGGCAAATTTAAAGGGAGACAATGCGTCAAGGCTATCCATTATTTATGCTCAGCTACACTGACCTTTGAAAAATAATCATAACTCACACACAGAGAGCACAAAAGACCTGACCCAAACCTCACTGAAAAAGCTTACATTGAGTTTCAGTGAGATCTAGATCAAGCTCAACATTAAATTAATTTCTGGGTTGTTACAGTCTTTATCCTTGACTATCTTTCATGTCGCATCATATGGCTATCAAAAGGTGTTGCGTTTTCATCTGGGGATATACATGAGCTGTCCAGTAACCGTTAAAACCGAATCTCCATAATGATGAGAAAGAGCCTTGTCAAAGGCTGAGCAAGCCTGACGGTGTAGATCCACTATACAGTAGGGCTACAGCATGAGCTCGCCCCTGCATGTTTTAAGGATGATTTAGATTTAGATGATTTCTTGGTTTTTCTTCTTGTTTTACTTCTTGTCTAGTACTACTGGATAATATTTATTTTATGCCAGTTTTCAGTCCATGAACTAGAAGGATAATTCAGCTGATGAAAAAAAAAAAACCCAACCAAAACCCCCTTGTTTCAGCATCAGATGCAGGTAGAGTTTGGCTGGAGTCTGGAGAGCTAGTGGAAAGGATTAGCGTTGCTACCTGGAGAGGTCTTAATTTGGGAGACACTTTCCTTTTGCAGAGTTTCCTGTGCAAATGACATGCTCCTTTGAGAGGGAGGATCTAAGCTACAAGAAAGATCTTGTTATGCCCCAACTTCATAAACAGGAGCTTCCAAAATCAACAGAGCCTCATTATACACGGAATAAACAGAAACGGCWTGAAGGACCTCACTGTCCCTTGTAGATTCATGAAGTAAGAGCGGGCGCAGGTCTGTAGCTAGCAGGTCATTTGCTCTGGTGAAAGCTTCTGGCTCCATAAAGATCAGAGATCTACATACCTAGTGCCATTGCCTGGCAAATACAAACTGGGAATTGTGGAAATGCAAGAAACCCTTTTGCATGAGTCAAGACTCCTCCTCAACTCTGGAACATGTAGGCAATCCTTAATGTTTTAGATTTTTTTGACTAAGGGTTGGAAGTGAAGAGAGAAAGCCTAACACATCCAATAAATTATATTTATTTATAATTATGCTTTATTTTAGAACCCACTTCATTTCTACCAAAATCCCTTGGCTCACAAACACCGTATATTTTGCATAATACGCAAATGCTCACAGAAAAATGTAGCATATAAGAAGTAGCCAAGATTTTTTAAAGTGACTAATGATTTTTGAGTGTTTAAATATAAATACCTTTAAAGGGGAACATAATTTTCATAACCCTTGAATAAACCTTTTCAGGTCTTCTTAAAGTAGATACTACACCACACACTGAAGAGGTACCCTTAAAAATCTGTGCCAGCTTTTCATTTTTACATTTAAAATGAAGGAGCTTTTTTTTCCTCCATGAGGACTGTCAAGCCACTGTCCTACACTACGTAAGTGCCTATTAGATTTTGCCAAATACCCTTACAAGGGCATGGTATTTTCTTAACAATATGTCCCAATCATTGTGCTAAACAGCCATGACATTTAAAAGCTTTTTTTTTTTTTCATTTTGCTTTGTTTTTTTCCTTAAAGGATAAAAACAAGCGGCTGTGAAAAAGCGTGCTGTACTGAGCTGCTCGTCCTCCTATCCTGTGTGCATATCATTTGGGTAAAGTGTTCTCTACTCGCTCCTCCAAACCTCATCCTCTGTTTTCTGCCTTCCAGGTTTTCACGCCAGTTCATGCATTTACTGTTTTTCCTTTTTTTTTAAGTTGTTTCTTGTTGCTTTTCTTCTTCTGTCACCAGYTTTTCTCCCCTATTTCTGTTTCTTGCTCCCAAGTACTCTCTTTTGTTGGTCCTATGGTTTTGCCACTCCCACGTCTCTCGTGCCTTCCTCTTACCCCACCTCTTTCCAACTCTTTCACCTTCCCAGCCCTATTAATTTATTTTCTCCCTGTACTCCTCAGGTGGACTGTGAGACCTAGCATCTTCCACTCTGGTCTTTTCTCTTCTCCATCCTCCTCTAATCAATTCTCTTCCCAGGATCTATCATCTTTCCTCACAATTTTCTAAAATAATGCATTGGCTGCTAAATAATCCCATGCTCCATCCATCTGGTGTCAGTGACAGCCCCCGGAGGAGCTGCCTTGCTCAGCCACGAATCCATTCTCCGAGTTGTCTTCTGTTACCGGTCCACACTACGCCACCCTCTTTGCTGTCACTCAGCTGCTCTGGATGTGAACACCATCTTCATCACCATCTTCATCCCACTTACTTCAGTAACACATTGCTTCTCCCATTTTTTTTCCCCAGGACCAGGCTCCTAGTCTGCCTGTATCGCTTTGGCATTCCCAACACTTATTCCAGCTCACACTTTCATTCCTCAGTTTCAACAGTCATATTGGGGACAGGAATCAGCCAGTCCAAGATAAAAATAGAACAGAAATCTGGGGACGGCTCGTGAAGCGTGCAGCTTTTAGCAGTCATGAGCAATGATGTGCAGAGGGCCGCTCCGCTCACCCGAAACGACGACGGCATCCCCCAGGGCGGTAATTGAGGAGCTAGTGTTGGCTTTGCAGCAGATTCGCATTCCTGGTCTCTGCCCAACAGACATGAGTAGGATATTATCCTCTCCCTGTGCCTGGAAACCTGGGCATACTAAGCARTCGTTTTCCCTCCTGTTCAGGTATTAATGCAGCCTTGCAGACCACGGCAGGTGGTGATGCTGGAAGCGTGTGYGGAGGAGCGCATGCTGCGGTCTCCTAGGACATCGTCTTTGCAGTCCAGCAGCAGCTGTTGAGTAATATTTATGTTTTTCCTGCTCAGGCTAGGTGGAGGGCTTTTTTAGCATGTGGCATTGCTCCCCTTGCAATATGTCTTCTGCATTTGCTTCTTTTTTATTTGCTTAATCCTGCACTGCTGAATTTGCCATTCCCCCATGTCCTACCAAACTCATTTTCAAATTCACACATGCTTGCGCCTGATCCCCCCTCCAACCACTGCAGAGCACATACAATAATGCCGACGTGAGATGAGTGCATGCAGGAGAAAGGGACAATGCAAATTAGGGAAAGGCTCTGTGACTCATTTATTTTTTACCTCTAAGCAGGCAGGTGGTGATCGGTCACAGGTTCATTTTCTTTGCTGAAGTTGCTGTCTAAGTTCATGAAGAATAAAGSGTGGAGGAATAAAAGAGAAATGAAAATGGCAGCTGATGACAAAGCCGTGTAATGGTGAATTTTTCCAAACCAATTTCTATAGACATATTTCACAAAGGGATCTTCATCCGAGCACTTACACACTCCAAGGATAATCAGTTTATTCCTCCGTTAGGAGGCTGGAGATGTCCCCTCCATGTCCCTCCCCAAAGCGGCCTCTGGGCTGCAGCCTCTCTGAGAAACCACACGTTTTTCCTGAGCACTGCAAGAACTGCCTGTGAAAAACTCGCACGCGGTAGGAGTCACGTGAAGGGCCGGATCTGAGTGACGGCCCAGGGTCATATGTACAGAGCCACCTGGGACTGAAAATGTTAAAACTGCCCCATGGTTCTGCGTAAGCGGGATATCACTGCCGATTGTCAGAGACAGGCATCCCTAAAAAAGAACAAAAAAGGGAAGAGCAACAGTCTCTTTTGAAGTTTGATTAAAGTCAGGAAAAGGTGCAAGAGTGGTCTTTATTTTGTAGACTTGTTTCTTGGGTATCTTTCAGGCTTTGGCTTATCTATTCAAGTATAAAGGAGTGGGTTCTTTTGGGATGTTTTCTTGCCTTTTTGCTGTATATTTAAATACAATAAATTTCCCAGGCTGGTTTTGCAGGGAGCAAGGAAACAACATGAGTCRATTCAATAAATTGTTCCAGAATAAGTAACATGCTATGCCATGGAAAATTGGATTTGTTCTTTCTTTACTGATGTGAAAGTCTGAAGCCTTGGGTATGTATATGTATGCCATGCACTYGCAGGGTATAAAACCAGAGCAGTATTATCTGATATTCCTAGAGGGAGCAAGGTTTTATGCCTTTTACCTCTGCCAAGTAAACCCAGCAGAAAGAGAGGGATTCTGCAATGCCTTTCTCCACCCTGAGTACCAATGTCAAGTCCATTTGCATGATTTTAATATTTCCCAATCTGATTAGAAGTGCTGGCAGTTGGGAAAAAAATGTCCTTGGACTAATAAACACAGCAAATTTGATAAGGGAGATACATAAAGAGACTTCATGTTTAGCTTCACAAATACCACTTTCACAGAGATGGGACGATGACACTGCTTGTTTCTGTCTCTGTATTAGTAAGTAGAATATGATGAATACTTAGTTCTTTACAATGACTCTGTGGACCTGGACTGTTGTCTGGAATAGCTGAGTCTCTGAAGCCTGCACATGAATTCGTTTTGGGTTGATGTTTTCTTTTTTTGTTTTTTGGGKTTTTTTTTAACCAAAGCAAAAAAGACTGACATGAAATAGCCTTGGGGACAGCGACATCAATTCTGCATCTTGGCTCAATAACTGCTCTGCCAGGAGCTGAGACAGTGACACCAGTGGGAGATCTGAGGACAATCTGAGGGAATTATATGGCCCTGGGATTTTTTGGGGGGCCTCTGCTGCACTTCCCCCTGCCTGTATGAATGCTCTTGGAATGAAAACTGAAACCAGCCCCAAACCCAAACCTTATATTTACTTTTCAGAAAATGTTCCAGCTCTTAGTTCCATCTGTGCAAATCAGAACCCATGATTGGATAATACATGAAACCTTATTAAAAAGTACTAAGCTGTATTATATGCAAATTAGGGTTTCATTGTCTTTCATCTCATAAAGGCTAATAACATTACAGATGACAACCTTCTTATCAAAAATAGTTTCTAATGCAAATTGCCTTTGACTATATTTACAATGTCACTTTTAATCAAGTAAATTGTCAGGCTATTGCACTTCTGCAATCTACATTGCACACAAAAAATGTGATGAAGAGGGAAGTGGGTACAAGTGCTTTCAGCTCTGACTGGCTACCCATTTCATACCAATTATTACCTATTTAGTAAGCTTACTTTTCTGTTTGTAGAAAAATGCTAGATATAAATGTACTTTTTSCTCTGAAGGAGGCACTGTGCACAAAAAGCTTATTCCACTTACCAAGAACATTTGTCTTCGTAATTACACTTACTTTTCTCACTCCTGTGCAATTAGTAAATACAAGCTAAAAATAGCCATTTGAATGCCCATATGGTCCCTGACTGTTGTTCTATTATGTCACTTCTAGGTAAGCGAAGTGCTGCATTTGTTTGTAAATTAAAGGCTTTATTCAGATGTGTTTTTATCCCTGCAGGTGCATTTTCTCTCCGTGCACGCACTCTCCGCTCCACGTGCATCCCCTCGAGGGCACAGGCACCGCCGGCTGCACTGCGCCCTGCACGCAGCCCTCCGCCAGCGTCCTCCAGGCTCGGCCGCATGCCGGCATTGCCGCGCGGCCGCTCCCCGGGCACACTGCGACCAAGGTTTTCAAACACAGATGCAGGTATTTGCACTGCTTGGTTTGTTGTTTTTTTAAAGCAGCAAGTATCTGAAAGCAAACCGCTGGCACTGAGCCTGCCAAGGGTGGATGATGCCCTCGTCTCCCATGCGGGAACCACCTTGCAGCCCGCTCCGGCTTGTGATGCCTTTAAGAGCTCGCCCTGTCCAAATCCCCTGTCCGCAAATGCTGCTGCTGCAGGCTCGGGCAGCAAGTCAAGGACGCATTAGCTCTCTGCAAAGCCCAAATGGGCAGAGCTGAGCTCCTGGCCAAAAGCAGGGAGCACCGAGGCAAACGGCAGCTGCGCAAGCCGTGTTGGGTCCCTTGGGGCCCTCCGAACGGGGAAGGACTCACCGCATCATCCCCAATGCTGGCTGGTGCAAGAGAATGGCTGGATAAAGTGAACTTATTAACCGTTTTCTCTCTCCAGAATTAACAGAGTTTCTCTCCTTTGGCCAGCTGCCTATTTTCATGAAAGGTGCAGGAACTCAACATAATTCCTTTGCCAAATGCAGCTGAAATTGGCCAGTGGCTTTAAACGTGTTAGTTAAGGACTGGCAGACAGACAGGTGCAAGGGCAATGTGGATGCATAAACCTTAAAAGCTACTCTAAAAAGATGGCATAAACACTAAAATGAGGCAAGTCATAAAAACATTATTTTCTTTGACCATGTTTATTCTTTTGTTCTCAAAAGACAGGTTCTTGCCCTCTGAATGCAACTCTTTCAGTTGGAGAACTAACATGTTCAAATTTAAGCTTGTGCTTAAAATGCGTCGAACCCTGATTGATCACTGCCCTGAGGAAAAGAGCACGGCGTAAATGTAGACAGCAAGGACAAGCGCCTAACCCCGAAGAACTCGGTGCCAAATTTCCATTGATTTAAGTGGAGCAAGGGTCTTGCTCCTGGCTTTTGAATCTCGGGCCTGATTTTCAGGGATGTCTATTAAAAACTGTAGCCCCTTTTGACTTCTGAAAGTCATACTGGAGCAGTTAGCCCTGAGAAGGGGATTTCACCCCTAATATCATGAGAGCTGCAGGTGATGCTGCTCTTCCAGAGCTGTGTGGGCTTCGTGTAACGGAGGTGAGCAGCCGGCGCGGGGCTGAGGGCCTTCCTGAGCCTTCGCAAACAGCCCTGGAAATATAAAGGAAAGATGCAGCATGTATAAACAGTGTCATGAAGGCTCTTGCAAAAGTCCTATTTCATGACCCTTTGAAGCAAGCCTGGATGTTTGTTTGAAATAACCGTGACTTACTTAAGGATATTCTTTTGCCTGTCAATGAGTGGACTTGAAAGGAAATAGTGGAGGGACTTTCAGTAAGAACCTGGAGTTGAGCAATGTCTCTAACCAATTTCTTGATTCAGTGGCCAGGCCAAGATATTGGGGAAGACCTTTGTAGGTTTTGGGCTGACCTAAAGCCAATTAGATTTGTTCACCACTTGCTAAAAGTACTTTCACGCTGAACCCAAAATGAAGCTTTGTTTTTKTGTGGGGTTTTCGGTTTAGTCTTGCTTTACTTCGCTCTCAATATTTCCTCAAAATGAAAGACCCAAATACTTTGTTTTGAAATGTGATGTTTTGACTTCATTCATGTTTACTTCTGGCAGAAACTCTGGGCTTAATTCAGCACAAATCTGTGTATAATTCCTGCCCACTCAAAACTTGCGTTTTGGGGGAAATAAGAACTGKGTCTGAGTTGCTTGGCTATAACTTTGAGTGATGCCCTATTTTAGRCAAATAGAAAGAAGCAACTCAAACCTGCAGGGAATCAAATCTCAGCAAGGAGTGAAGGCAGTAGTCAAACAGCTGGTGACGGTTCTGCTCCCACTGACCAGGCAGCCCCATCCCAACCCTCTCCTGCCTGGACATTTGTGCTGCCCTGTGGGAAGAACTATCGGTCCCAAGGACCAATTTGCTAAAAAATAATCTGACACTAAGAACACAGCTCCTCAAGGAGTTGTTCTTGAGAAAATATTACTCATCAAAGCACATCCGGCCCTTCTGCTGAGGAGCGGAAATGGGGAATTTCTTTTGTACCCTTTGAAGCCAAACTTTCAAAGCTTGGCTTGCAAAGGTCACTTCATGCGCAGGAACCGCTGTCCTCCTGCTGTCAGCTCTGGTCATAAATTCAGAGCTCTAAGATGAGGAAATAAAAGTTTTGATTATATGCACTAAATTTCTATGATTCTTTTCATCTCTATCCTATCACCATGCTCTGCTTCCTGAAATCCRTCTCATAAAAATAGCAACCCTGCCAAGGCTTGTGTTATCTGCAAAACATGCTGGTTTGGCCCAYGCCTTCCCCACGGCAGGACTTGCTGTGACATCTCACACCTCGCTGCTGTTTCCCTCTTACTGGGGGCCAACACGACTGCTTTACCACCTGTCTTTACTCCTCTTCTCCTTCCAAAAATCCCAGCAGAACAAAGCAAAAGAGACTCGTGTAGAGGACATTGAGGGAGGAAGGATTCTCCRTCCCCATCCATCTTGCTGGTGCAACCACATCAGGGCAGCCAGTGCTGCAGGTGGGGGCTACGTCCTACCAGCCATCCCTGCGGCCGAGACATCAGCCCTGGCCTCRAGAAAACTGACTTCCAGCTTCAATTTGCCTACGGATTTCCTTTGGGCAAGTCTTTCAATAAGTCAATGTCTCAGTAGGGAGAAAAGAATTGTTTTCTCCCCTCTCTCGCCCACGGAAACGATTGCTCTCTGCGATGGASGCACACCGAGGTGCCTAAGCACAGCAGCAGCCCAGGTCTTTTAGGAGCACCAGGGCCACACTCTTGGAAAGACTAACACTTTATCTCCTAAGAGCCATATAATCTATATAATAAACACTAAAAGGGACAGCCCTCTGAATTAAGGATGTAGAAAACACACATGAAATAGAGGAATAATAAATTTTTAAAACTACAGTCCAAAAATTCTACTGGGTATTCACCACCAAGCTCTCAGAAAACTGAACTTCAGTCCTTTTCAGGGAATAATTTGCAATTCATATTAGCCAGCAATACACTGAAAAAAGTCTGCATTACAAATACTAGGTACTAGTTTAGTTAGAATGTTAAAATGTATCTCATATATAAAAATGTATACACATGCACACCCTGCTGCTCTCACATACACTCAGGCTTAGGCAGGTTTTTCATGTGGATCAGTTGTGTTACTTAAGTCACTTTTTATAGACAAATTATTTTTATCTATAAGAATCTTCCTTTTCTTATTGAGAAAAATATTCAGTAGAACAAACTGAGTTTGCAAATACTACAAAAAGACAAATATGGTTTTGGTTTAAGAGTGGAGAGCACCTTTTTTTTCTAAATACAAAGTGTTAACATCAAAGAGGAAAGGAGAAAAGAATTAAGTTAATATATCTAATATTCCATTTCTTCAGGAAAAAACAGAGCGGGACTAATTTTCTCAAATCCCAAAAGAGTGAAAACTCTTTTTTTTTTTTTCCTTTCTGAATGTAATTCTCATTTTTTTGATAAATTAGAAGGATTTTAATTTCCTCTTTCATTAGTTTGAACTATAAACACAAGCATAAGCTTCTGGGGATTACATGTTAAACAGAAAGGCACACAAATTGTATGCAATTTAAACAGTTTTTYGATGCACGGACGGAGGGGACAGAGTCACTGGTGCTGCCAGCGGTCAGTGGTGCCCAAGCTGCTGGCTGCTCCCTCTGCCACTGGGATAACTGCGGTCTGCAAACCCTCCATTTATCATTTCTGAAACTGGAAAGCAAGTGACTTTGCCTCCTTCCAGAAAAYGCGGCTGCTGTTATGCCTTTGTTGAGTTCTGCACGTATAAACTGATGTTTAGCCAATGCTCAAACCCCCAAAGCTGGACAATTTCCAGTCCGGCACTATAGTTTCTGCATTTCCACTGAGCAACAGGAAAGTTGTTCCTTCCCGAGGAGATTAAATTAGACCTCTTCACCCTCAGATGTTTCTTAAGTATTGAAACTGGACCCTGAACTACTGCACTGTAGAACTTTCTTTTGCCAAATTATAACTGCTGGCTATAATACTGGACCTGACCTGCATCATGTCAAAACTCTCATTATTTTAGTGTTACACCATGAAAAACTATTAGGAGTAACTGTGGAAATGTGTTGGCTTCTTCAGGGGCAAAACCACTAGCTTCCTAATGAGCTAGCTTTTTGTCTTAAAGCTAAATTCTCAGAATTTGACTTGTGGGTCTTTCAGTAAACAAGAGGTCTTGATGAACTAAGAAGCGCCCTAGGAGGCTCTGCTGAAGAGAAGAGACGCTGCACAGAGATGATCGGCTTCTYGAAGAGCTGAGTCTGAGAAAGAGCAGAGGAAGGCGACCGAGACTCATCGGAGCGAGGACATCTCTCGGCAGCCACCGGGAGCTGGGCCGGGTTGTGCACGTGGGTGGAAGAGGGCTTCCCATGCGGCTGCTTGGACACACGTCACAGGCCGAGTTTGCGCTCTGACAGGTCCAGGGCTGCAGCTAGCTCCTCTAGACACCATGTAATTTATACACGGGGCTAAGGAAGAAACTGCTGTTTTAGCCCTGAAACACTACGCTTTCCAACATTCTTTCCAAATTTGCAAGCAAACACATAAATTCTGGTTTTGCAAGTCTAGGTGGCCTCTCAGGACAGAGCACACCAAACGTCAGGGAACATTTGGGGACAAAAAAAAAAATTCATGCTATCATAGCAACATTCACGGGTGCTTGCCCCACCTGAGCTTTTAATTTACAGAAGTCTAACTGGAGAAGACTAAATGTATCTCATAYAAGGAAGCCGCAATATCTAACAAAACACACTCAGTACCATTTTCTTCATGCTTCATTAATAAAGAACAAAATGTCTCTCGACTTTCTGCAACATATGCACTGAGTGATTTCAAACCAGACTGAGATTCTTTCCGAATGAGGGTTATAATATACTCAAGCAATAACAATGCATTTTTTTATTGCTTAGCTTGTAAAGTCGTTTCCATGTTCTACTAGGACAAAGTTATTTGTCATTTTTGTAAAGCATAACTTGTTACTTTGATGGTTTTTAGGGCCTTTCTATTTTAGCTATCGATTCAAGGTTGAGTGTAGCCTGCAGCAGAGCTGAGCTTGGGGAACTGGCRTGTAAGAGAAGGTTTGTATTTTTCTATAGAAATTAAATTTTTTCACACAAATTAGAGATACAGGAAAACAAAGTTTTGATTTATCTTCTAAATCAAATAATATGCATAGGGCTCTGTGTCAAGGGATTGCAGAAAAACAGAAGGGGTTTCTAGCTCTTCCACATTTCCTTATCTTGCTTAGAGTACAAACAAACTGGTTTTRTTGATGGATAGGCCTGAAATAAAGAAGCAGCAAGAAACAAATGTAACCTTTACTTTTTCTACTAAAGAATGTTTTGCATCAGCAAAACCAATATGTGTCCTACTTTGTCTTCGGATGAGAAAATGCCACTCTCTTGATTGCCTTTCTCTGTGGAAGAGCGTGGCTGTAGCAGCGTGGGCACAAGGAACGTCTGCCCTGAAAGCACCAAAGGGTGAAGCTATATTTATAAAACTGAGGAACTTCCTTTTTAATATCTACTTCCAGAAGGAATCAGATCGAGGTGATTCCCCAGGTCATCTCTGTCTGAACACAATCTTTCTCTGTGTGGGTAACGGAGAATCARAATCATCTCATGAGCATAAAATACTTGGTACTAAGACCATTTGGGGGAGAGCATTTGTTCAGGAGATTAAAAAGAACAAATCCAAATAGTGTCGCAAATGCACGCATGATCTCACAGTGGTGTGTTAAATTGCATTATAAGTATTGAGACATCAACGCTTAATAATGTTCACAATTCAAATATGAGTACAGATTGGAGAACTGTGAAACTATTTAGAGGTGTYGGTGCACGGCTTTGCAAGCAGAGGTTTGTGTATAGTTTGATAGTTACTTATTTCTTGTTAATGTTTACTATGGCCTGACTTTCCATCTGATGTGGGTCGTATCTGGWGGGTAAATGACGATGAATTAGAGTTTTGAAAATATAGAATATTTTCATATATTTGGCCAGTGAAACAAAAAGATTTCCTAGAGTGAGAATGCTATTAAAATGCTAATAGACTGTAYTGGAGAAAGTTTGCTCAGACCTCAGCAGGAAACAGATACAATTTACAAAGATTTATGCATGCGGTTTTAACTTAAAAGGGTTTCCCTTCCCATGGAACCGTTAGCRTCTTTGAAAAGAGCCAGTATGGTTTGAAAAGCCCCACACAAATGAAGAAAGAAGAAAAAAATATATAGAGATAGTGAACTTAATTATGTTGAACTACAAAGATAATTGTATGAAATACATGTATATAATGTGATAGAAACCTTTAGTGCTTAATGTCCTAAAAGTCAGTCCAGTGAAATGCTAAAAACCTAAAGGTCTTTGAGCTTGACCTTACTATTCTTGGCGAGGGGGGTGGTATTGTACATATTATTCTGTCTGGGTTTCCTCTTGTGATTAATATCAGATAAACTTAGCTAAAATAATTGGAAGTGGTGTCTGGCACGTAAAGGCAAGTGACCCCTCCAGGTCATTCCGTACAGAGGGAATGATCTGGTGGTGGTGGTGAGGACTTGGGCCATGGCTAGAGAAGCAGGTCATAATTAAGGAGATGAGGGCGCAGGTCTGATGTAAACGGGGAGGGTCTGCCCCCGTAGCCCCGCCGCCGCCAGGCGTGGAGCAGGCGGTATTGCGCTTTTCCCAGCAGAGCAGCACCGAAACGGGTCTGGTCCGAAGCTCGGGAAGCTTTGCATCGCGCCACGCTCCGCGGTTAGTGCCGCCGTTCAGACCCCGAGGGTATGTTTAAAAGAATTGCTCTGAGCTGCGATGTGAAGTTCAGAATGAGGAAATACAGAGGAAAATCTGCAAGTGTTGCTCAGCCCCTGGTAAGTTCAAGAGCACAACTGGCATTGGCTTCAGCGGGGGTGACTGGGGCCTTTATTTATTCTGAATCAAATAACTGAAGAGAATCAAAGATTGCAGGGGTCAGAGAAAGCAGAGAATTCAAGGGGCCTGTTAAAACAGAGTCCAGATTTGCTGGAGAGTTGTAACCTTCCAGAAATTTAATTAAACAAACAGGCAAGAAGTGTTTGGGGTTGAAATCTCTGTTTAAACATCCGCTGTTACTTTATTTGAATATCAGAGTGGGAGATGGAGTTCACATGTTGAAAGAAGCCAGAAGATTCCTTTTTTTTTCTTTTTGTCTCTTTTTACTCATTCTGAACATTGAATAAACAAAACAGATTAATTGGATCATGTCTGCTGGTCAGTAGGGTGACAGGATTTGAACTCTTGCACTAGGAAACAAATTCCTCACTGGAAACAGATTATTTTTCTCCAGCTCATACATTCCCAGCTAAATACAAATAAAATAGAGAAACTCAAATCACTGATGAGCAGCCTGAATATTCACAGATATCTATGTCCAGGAAAAATCTAATGGACATTTTGCATTTTTTTGTTTTTTGGCTCTACTTGCATCCTGAAATTTATGTATATCAATTATTTTATGCAAATGCGAGTACATCCATTGCCATCAGTTTAATACATATCCTCTGGATGGTTGAATGGGACCCTTCAATTGCAGAGAAAATGCAAGATCTAAACTTCTCCAAGACACTTAAAAGAAAAATGGAGAGAAATAAATGAGAGATTATTTAGGTCATAGATTTGTTTTGTTTTTCTAAAATAAAGTGATTCTGGATTCTACTTACTGGAAGTCTGCTGGGTTAAGAAATATTTAAATCAAAACAGCATAGGGCTGTTTTGCTTTGTTGGCTTTTTTCGTTGTTTAGGATTTTCGGAAAGGTTTACGGTGAAACTATAAAAGCAAAATGAAACAGTAGTTTAGCACTTTCCAGACTCACCCAGAAGAACAAGCCATTCTGATTAAGAGAGCTAAATCCCACAAAGCGAGTGGGTCAGGAATTTTCTGATGAAAATGGTGATTTTCCATAAAAATCTGTTTTCTAGATATATTTTGATATGGAACAATTTGTATGAGAAATGTCCACCCATATACCCATCTTAACCGCTACTTCCATGGTTTCAGGGTCAAAAGGCCTCCAGGCTCTGTGGCCACAGACCCGCGGTGCCACGTCAGTGCCGCGCAGGGCAAGCTTTAAGAGGGAAGCCCCCGTCGGCTCCGTACCTTGAGACCCCGCTGAACCCAAACACCCTCACCCAACCACAACCCTCGGAGCTACAAGGGTCCTGCTGGCAGCCCTGAAAGACAGGGCTTGGTTCTCGGTTTCTGAAAAAGGGGTTGCAAACATGTGAACCCTAAGTGGAATTAAGGACGTGAGAAAGCCCGAAAGTTGCAACAACATTGGCTCGGAGCAGGGCTCCAGGCTGTTGTCTTCCCGGGTGCGGAGCTGAGGACCTGCAAGAGCTGCTCACCAAGCCCCACTGAACCTGCTCCAGGGCTCGAGGGCTTCCCCRGGTCTCTTCGATCGCTGCCACCCTTTTGTGTGCTGGCAGACAAGAGCGACCACGCCATGGTCTCAATTCCTCCTGCTGCCACCGTCCCCGCAGGAAGGTTTTTCCATCCCTCTATGTTCTTTTTTCCTCCTGCCCTTTTGTGTGGCTTTATCTCGGAAAAAAAGGAACTATTTCTCTTCTGCGGGTGCTTGCAGAGACTAGCACAGTGAAGCCGTGATCCCGTGTGAGGCCTTAAGGCATACACTCCTTTAATGTACCTGTCTCTTAGAAAACAGACAACAAACAGACCAGAGAAAAACTAATTTTCTGCTTTCTTTCTATTTAAATATACTGCCAATTCCAAAGACAGCATCCTTTCATCATCTAAATGTCTTTCCTGTGTACAGTGTTCCAGAGATCAGAGATAGAAAAAAGATGAAGATGTGCAGGAGTTTGAGCAAGTGGGGTTCGTGCTCTCAGAGAGCTGGTTTCGCCGTCAGCTGACTGAAATCAAAGCAAACGACTAGAAACCCTTCCTAGAGCTTGAAACCACGTGAACAGTGAGCCTGTAGTTCCAAAAATATGTACTCCTGATGTATAGGTACATAAGGGTAATCAGACTATAGCTACAGCAGAAAATGCACAGGTTTTGTTACGTTGCCCAGCAGTACTGTAAGAGCACGGAGCAGTTGTCTTCATGGAGGCCTACCATGGACACAGGTTCACTGGTAGGGACCCACCTCCTCTAGCTTTTCTCATAGGCATTTCTCACCAGTTATCGTTTTTATTTCTGTGCTTTATGATTATCAGAGAAGGACATCTAGTTCTCTGCCTCTTACAGGTAGCAGGAGCTGGGCAATAGCACTTCTAGTGATTTGTAATCCCTCTGGTGGCTGATGGGGCTCTAGGAGATTCATAAACTACTTAAGCAGACACTAACCAATTCCAATACACAACCCATGTGCCGTTATGGGGAATTTATAAGCCTCAACGACAACAAATTTATACAAGCACTTCCCCACCTGGGTTATCAGTTTATCTGCTAAAGTCGTCTGCTAGAATATCTTCTCCACTTTAACTGGTAAAAATCACACAGTGGAATATTAATCTGATTATTTTACAATTGATTTTTTTTTTCTGTAGCCTTAATTATACTAATATAACATAATGACACTTCACAGGTGCCCATTTCACTTATATTGATATTACGTTCAGTTATCTTGAATATAATTATTTCAGCAAAAGCAATAAGGAACACACAAAATATTAAGTACATCATATTAACCAGAAGGCACAGCTTTAATCTAGATATTCCTTCTATAGTGAAAAACATTTAAGAAACATTCAATTAATTCTGTTGCTAAGATGTCAGCACAATCTGTCATGTACACATAGCAAATGTGAATATGTCTCAGTTTATACATCCTCGGCTTTTTTGGAATGTGCAGAATTGTAGCAATTAATTGCTGCTGTTTAAAGAAAATGTGAAAAACTATTTTGACATATATGCTGGGTAGCTGTGAGTTAAACACAGAGAATGGAATAAGTAGCGGGTGGGAGTTTCAGCTGACTGGTAAATAACAGAAATGTAGTGATTTGCAGTCTTTTAAAAATTAGAGGATGGATTATTGACTTGCATAAAAGATGACATGGGTAAAAGATAAAAATGAACCTAGTACTTCAAGACACGATCAATAAAGAGCTGATTTAGGAAAGTAATGCTGACTTCTTGTAGATTGGCTAGCCTCCTCACTGCATTCAAATGGCAATAAAAAAGAGCTAATTCCAATGTTTCCTGTGTGTAAATATGCCTCTTTTACATGTAATTTTTTTCCCCTTTAGAGAACAGTCTGCCAGATAAGTCAAAAAGAGATTAGCTTTTAGTGGGATCCAGATGCTGCCCAGAAGATGCCACAGCCAGCAGAAGCACGTGCACACACACACACGCAGAATCTTATGCCTGGGTCCTGCTGACAGCGTGAAAGTTGGGGGGTCCGTTACTCTGGAGTTCCTCAGGAGAAGTTCATCCCATATCGGCTCTGAGCCCTCCTCAAAAAACACGGGAAAACAAAGTGCATCATCTGGGTGGGCTCTCAGTGTAATACTTCCTCCCTAACGACTTTCCGTTCAACATTTTCCAAATAGTATTATTTTCAGGTTTCAGTTCATAATGGCGTTATCCTTTAGGAGGGAACTTGCCCTTTTGGGTGGGGGTTTACACTTTTTGCATTTAAAAAACTATGCAGTCTAAGAAAATAAATATTTTGTCTCAGTCATAATTGGCCCCAGTTTACCTGAAACAGTGTTTTAAGTATCAGCACTACATATTGATAGGTCACACAAAAAGCCATATATTCACACAATTCAAATTTTAATCTCCATTTTATAAACAAGGGCAGAGGAGAGTTTCAGAGGCTTGTTCAAGTCAAAACAGATAAGAACTTTTTTGTGTGGGCTTAATCCAGTTTTTGTCTGACCTGCCTTCTTTTCAGTGCAATCCAGATGTGCTCAGCTTTTTTCAAAACAGGGGTAGGATAAAACCACGGATTTCAGCAGATTAATTTTTCAAGTCCCCTGGTGACCTGCTCTATTGTCACACGAAATGGCCCAGCAATGTCACTGCGCAAGGCTGTGTGTAATTTAACAGGATAGGACAGACCCAGACCACAGTTACGTGTCCCAGCTGACCCAAAAAGCTGAGGATCCCTTATACACAGCCTTATACATGTACACATACATTTTTTCTGCAAATATTCTGCATGCATATATATATATATGTATATATATACCCCCACACATGGGGAGAGAGAGAGAGAGATGGCAATTTCTGTTAGTGCTGCAGAAGAGAAGTGCTACCTTTCAACAATGAGTTTTTGTTAACATACTTTGCTATAGGTGAATTTACTTTTCTTTTCTTAATTGCACTTAGTGGTTTCTAGAAGAAATCATAACAACTACTAATCACTGGCAAGCAGGTTATATTCACAAAGGAAAAGAAAGGCTTCAGAATACACATTAGCTTCTGGACTACAATGTTTATAGAGCCTCCAGGATTTTGATCCGTGTGTGTCCCTAATGTACCAAATGTTGAAAATCCAAAACAACTGCCAAAACTCACATTTGGCCCTGATTATTTCCTTGTTTATCATGGTTAGCATTCCCCAGATAAGAGATAATGTTACAAACTCAATAACCACAGAAAGTTTTGAAGACATACTTAAAGAGAAATCTATCTATTTGCCTAAAGAGAAAGCTATCTATTTTCCTAAAAATGGATTCAAAAGAAAATTAGTGTAAGCTCAGTAGATTTTAATTGAACAACCCACAGTGATGTTCAGGTCTGTCTCCTGAAATAGTCTACTTAATTCATATCCTAACTAGAAACATGAAAAATGGAAAAGATTTCTGCACATATGCATTCTTTCATTTACTGAAACTGTATTTTAGCTGCCTTTTTATCTATTACTGTAAGATAACCCTCAAAATCCCAGCTTGGAGTCATTTTTTGCACGCAGTCACAAAGATCTCAAAGAAAATAGAGGTGTCTTTTCCACTTTCTCCCAAGCCTGTATTGCAGCTATAGTAATAGCAATTGTTGTATTCCTGGTACAAGTTACCCCGTGATGACCAAAGTCTATGGAACTTATTGCCACAAGTTATCATTAGACGGAATAGCTTAGCGGTATTCAAATAGGTTACTTGTTTGTTCAGCGAACAAGAATTTGCAGAGACAAATACTAAAACAAATTTTGCTGGGGGAAAAAGGGCCTCCAGGCTTCACATCACAACAGCAGCTTGATGTTGGGACATAGAAGGAAATTGTGAAGTACCGACAGACTCATGACAATCTATTACAAGCTTTTTCCTTTTTTCAAAACATTTCGCCCAGGCCTTTGTCAGCTCTCAGATGGACAAGATGGTCTTTTGTTCTGCTCGAGCATAGCAATCTCCGTATTTGTATAGAGCCTTATTATTCACCATCACTCTTGGCATGGGGCATCTGGCGTGTCTGCAGTTGGAGAGCACTCCATAAACAGGTGAACCAGATATGTGAAAAGTTAATATTCTGCTGTTGTGACATGATGATTATCTCTAATAATAGAGGAAAGCAGCTGCTTCGAATAGTCTTTCCCTTAGAAAGTGTTTGGATCATTATACTTTGACTTTATCACCTGTTTTTTGGATGAACTCCCAATGTGGTTTATGGTTCTACAAAACAGTAACATCTCATTTTAGGAATGACAGACAGATGAGGCTTGCTGCAAGGCTTATTGATACTAAAGCACATAAGACTATTCAAGATACTTAACTGCAAGAAATACAGAAGATAACAAAATATTGTCTTCTCTCACTTTAAGATTCTTGTTATTTAGTTTCAGTGCTTTTAAGTTTTCTTTTTGAGACTGGTATTATCTCCTGGTAATCCTAAAACTTTCTGATTTTCTTGTTTCAGTGCATAGGCAGAAAAGAACAGTTTTACAGTTTTACAATTAATTGAAAGCCAGTGGAGACGCGGTCCAGATTTCAGAATAAGGTCTGTTTGCAGCAGATTTGTATGCCATTCACTTCTTGCTCTCTCCCTTCCTCCCACCCCCAACAATCATCTAATTGGATTTTCATGTCCAAATCCTGTTCTCTTAATCAAAAGGCAAACAAAATCAATCTTCTGAGTTCCCAGAATCCAAGCGAAGCATTTAGTCCTAGAGCACTGAAAGACTCACTCTGCAAAGCTCTGTCAGACCCAGCTTACTAAACTGGTTAACCCTTGTCACTAAAAGCCCCCRTAATCATCCATGAGATCTGCTGCAGTCATGTTACTTTTTGTTACATTAGGGAAGGCTTTTTTTTCCCAAACCTTTGCAAACTCTGAACAATTGACGCACATGGCAACCAGGGGGCTTTTTGTTCCATTGGTTTTTAAACTAACTGCTCTCTAAACATAAGCTTTGCAAACCGATACTTCAAATACTTGACAATATTACGCAACACTTGTCAGCAGGGGGAAAGAAAATTGCTAAATATTTATTCTTAGAGACTAAATCTTTGAAATCAGAAATTCGGGTCTGGCCTCTGCAACCGACGCTCCCTCCCTTCCTTAGTGCTTTATGTCTTACGACATAACGAGTGAGGGCCAGATGCTTCTCTGCCTCGGTTTTTCCCCGCGGTTGCCCCATCCCTGCAGAGCAGAGACACTACCCAGCTGTCTCGGGACCCTCCGGAGTCCAGTGGCTGAGGTTCATCGCTGCAGCTCACGGTTTCCAGATAGGAAAGTCTGCGCCAGCCGCTGAAATGCCCCSTCCCGGTTGCCAGAACAGCTTGCCGAGGTGCCAGACTGCTAGGGGTCAGTTTGGACGATGGAGGGGGTTTGGCTTCCAAATTCCAGCAACGACAAAGAAAGGACTCAAAACAATGAAAAAATCCTGCTCAGATTTTGGGTTGACAATTCTATGTGGGGCAACATGAGACGGGCAGAAGTGTAATACTCCRTTAGCGAAGGTGATTTTAAAGGCTGCATAATTAAACACAGGGCACAATAATTTAATTTAATTCAAATCACCTGTATGTGGACTGTGGTGAATCGCTGCAGACCATTTTCCATCTCAGAAATGGAGACTGCTGATGGTTAACAAACAACTGCGAACCTTCCCAGTTTAGCGCAAAGCTGTTTGGCAAAGGCATTTAACGATGATTCACTGGGAAAATTCTCAGCCTCCAGTTGAGCACAGCTTCACAATTTTCTCTGTGTGCAGTACTGGTTTCCCGTAGGGTCTGTGCACTGGCCTGCAATGCTAACACCGGCTGGCTGGTGAGCTGCTGAGCAGTGCGTGCATCTGCTTGCTTCTTCCCTTGTTTACRGCTTCACCGAAGAAAGCAAACTCCTCCTTGTTAGCAAGAAAATTAATTYCTTGTTAAAGGTTCCTGGGAGTTTCTGGCCTCAGAAACAAAGTGCCTGTATTTGACACGTGCAAAATGGTGCAAATACTAGGGACAGCCTGGACAAATGCAGCCCCTGGTGCACTCGGCATCCAGTTTATACGCAGCATCCCTAGTAGGACATCTGGCTTTAGCCATGAACTCAAATCTTTAGCTGGGACTTCAGTGACACTGAAATGGCCCAGAACACAYGCTTTGCACTGGGGACATGCCAGGTGCACCCAGTTCACGCCCTGGAGGACAGCAAACRTCACCTTGCTCTTCTCCAGCACTCTCCTTGGCAGGGAGTGACCAYGAGTGAGCAGGTCAGCTTCCTAGGTCCTCCCCATATTACAGGTTTGCAAAGATTTTACCGGAAAGTGGATTGGGCAGAAAGCAAGACAGGCAGCCGGACACAGCCCCTGCTCCCGCCCAGCGCTGGCTGCACCTTGGGTCAGCCCGGGACCTTCTCCAAACGTGCCAGTCGGCCCAAGCCGGCTAGACYGGCTGGTGGGAGGCACAGCTTGGCTATTCCCTGTTTATCCACTGTAGCATTCCCCTGATCCCCTCTCCCCTGCCATGACATGTGTATAACGCAGAGCATTTACCCCATAGAAGAGGTGGCTTTAAAGATTAAATTTACAAAGCACAGCTCTAAGCTGGTGGACACAATTTTTCATGGGAATGCTTCCCGAGTTCTCATACTAGACGTAAAAGATATGAGCTGGCACTGGACAGGCCTTTAAAAAAATAATGGGAAAACAAAGTGGCTACCAGACATAATTAACTTGGCCTGCTAAATTCTGTGATAGCTGAAAAATAGCTCCATTTTACAATTTCAGCGCCGCATTAAAAATCTGCATATCCATACTATAAGCGATGTCTATGCTGAAAAGGGAATAATGAGAGATTGTGCTATCCCCAGTGATGCTTAGTCAAAACAGTATATTGAATTTTAATATCAACAGTTTTATGAAAATCTTTCTGCAGGAAAGTAATCAGGCATACATACCAGTAATGTTTTACTGAAACGTGTATTAGCAGCATGGAAAGCATGTTTTAACTTCCCCTTTCATTTTCACGTGAAAAGAAACAAGTTTCTTTTTTGCTCATCCAAATCCTTGAATATTCAAGTTGCATAGCTGAAAATTCTTGGAAGGAACAGACAAGGCAAAGAATGATACAGCGGAGCTCTTTAAATGGGGTAAGCTTGGGAGAATGCAAAGTTAAATGTTCAATGTATTATCAGTGCCTCTTCTGGAGAGAAGTATTTATCTGCAACAATGTCAAAGCTGCTGTTCTCCTCCAAAAGGACCTTAAAAACACTGCCAGGAGCACAAACAATGAAAAGTACAGTTTCACTTGTCTACTGCCAACGATGTGCAGCACGATCTCTGTCCTACGCTATCCCCATTATTAGGCAGGGAAGAATCTGAAAATTGCACAGTTCAAGGAATGTAGTAGAAGGGAACACAGAAACAAAACAACAGTTAAATGCAGATTTGAAAACTTTATTTTAAAACAGATAACCTCTATAGTGAGTGCTTTCTGCAGCCCTGCAATTTCTCACAGTTTCTCCGACAAGCACCTCCAGCAGCAAAGCAAGAAAAAAGCAGAAATCATACCCTTCTCCTGGATGGGGTCACCTTGCAAACGAGACTCCCCGGTATTGCACATCTCTGAACCTCACTAGCTAGGGCCCGAGGGTGCTCTGCTTTTTCTCCTTTGTACTTGTCTACCTGCCTCCTCTTGAGTCTTTGCTACCATCTGTGCAATGAAGAAAGTAATCTCTTCACATGTATTTTTGGTTGCTTTTCAACAGTGGCTGCCAATACACTCTCTTTCCCAGCTTTCTCACTGAAAGAATCACCAAAAAGGAAAATCTGTCCATTATTCACTCCAGCTCAAGTCTCATCAGCAAAGCAAGGCGGGTGCCCTCCCTACAGCCATGCTTTCCTTGCAAATCCTCTGCCTCTGCCCTGAGCCRACATCCAGCCTCTCTCTCAGACAAATGTTCATTAACCCAACACAGAGCTCTTACTTTACTAGGCTGAAGTTTCCTTCTCATATCTAGATCCAGCTCCAGACACCCTAAAAGGGGTAAGGAGTCTCAGGCTTGTAAAGACCAACAATAACTTTCTTCCTTAGCTGTCCCATGAGAGAGAGCGTCTTCCAAGAAATTGCAGCGATCCCTGCACACACAAGGAACCAAAGGAGGCCTTTGGTCCTGAAGGGAAACAGCCAGCAAGGAGCCCCCGAGCGATTTATAGCTCCTAGTCCCCAGGGTCGAGAGGCTACAAGTTGGTGTTCCTTGGGAAGAAGCGCTGCAATCACCTCCCATCATCTTTGCCATAACTCATTTTTAGTGGATTCTAGGATAGTCTCCTTGAGCAAAAGCAAATGAAATGACCTTTAAAGAGAAACACAAGAAAGTATACAGATTGCTTATGTCTCATGATAGACTCATAAAGTAGCTATATTCAATGTCAGTGTTGGCTGCTGGTTGCATTCCAACCTCACAAGATATATTCCCAGCTGAAAAAACACAACTTGATCCCAATGCAAATGTTTCACAATAATCTTTGCTGGAAAGTCACTGCATAGCTTTGGGAACCCTATAAAATTCCTCCAGGGAGGAATTTCCCTCCCGCTGCAGGGAAGCCAGTGTTTCTTCTAGCATTTAGCACATACCTAGCAGATTTACAACCTTTTAAAATGTGCAATAGCAGGGCTTGTGACAAACTTCCTGATCTTTCCTTTACAGGAGACATATAACATTCCACATCCATTATGTAAATTCAGATTTCAAAATAATTTCTCACGGAACTAACTGCATAAATCCAGCCAGGCAAGATCAGAAGCACTTAAAGCCAACAGACCAGGTCAATAAGGACAGGTATTGCCTAATCTGTAGACTGCCATTATGATTCTGTGCAAACGTAATTAAAGACAGAAGTGGAGGAAGATTTAAAGGCTTATTTATACAGTTATCTTATGAATTTCTTGGGGAGGGAAGGGCATGGGGTTAGACCTGAAGAAGCAAAAATTAGCAGGGAAGTGAAATCTGCAGCATCTTTGATTGCATTTTGCAGACTATTTCTATTGAATGATAGCAGACAATTTTGAAGATTGTGTCTTTTTTTTTGCTAGCTGTGTGTGGCAAATGTGCAGTTTTGTGGGATGCTCCTGCTCCCCGGGGCAGAGGTACAGTGCTGCAGCGCCAAGCAGAGATAGCAAGGGCGCTTTGGAGCCTAGGTGGAGTAGGTGCTGGAAATATTTTAACTGAGGAGCAAGGGAGGCAGGACATGCAACGACTCGTAGTACTGGAAAACATAGAGGCTTAATATAAAGAGCAACAAAAATTTGAAAAGACTGGTCTGAAAAGGAGCCAGTAGCTCATGGATCTTCCTCCTTGGCAACTCCTTTGCATACATTAAGGTGGGAAAACATTAATTATACCACAGCAATCCATGCCTTCCAAAAAACAAAGCCGATGCTGTTTTCCCAGGCCACTGTCAGCCTTTACTCCAGTCCTGCAGGCATTATTATATCCAACAACGCACCTAGCATTTCAGCTGTGACTGATCTAAACACTAACTCTTGAACTGAACTCAGCCCAGCAGTCCAATATCTAAGTAAAAGTGACAACTGCATGCCTCATCCTATCTTATTTTTCCCGCAAGATCCTCTACTATTCCAGCCTCTCACTCTAACCCCAAGTATAATCCTCACTGAACACGGTCCAGAGACCTGTTCCCACTAAATAATCATTGCTCTAGGATGAGGAGGGCCTTATGAGTACTGCAGAGCCCTGAAAGATCCAGGAATAACTAATCTCTTTAAGTCTCGACCGATCCAAACCACTAACTTGGCACAAAACAGCCTGGCACTACACAGACCAGTCCTCAAACTGTCATAAATCACTGCTCTGTCCTCACTCATCTTCATGCTGCTGCTTTCAAGATGYCATGGGAAAATGAGCTTTTAAACTTTTGTGTTCCAAACATTAACTCTAAACATAATTTTTACCATAATATTCAATATCSCCAATCAATCCATAAGATGGAAGAACATTTAACAGTTGTGTCCCAGGCTTCGCCTTTGCTCTTAAGGGCCTTCAAAGACTTAATAGAAAATCTCAAGTCGTCCTGAACATTAGCCCTAATTCTCACCCTTCCCCTGGCATCTGGCACGGCTCAGCAGGCCGTATCCACCAAAGAGCTACCTGCAATGCGCTAGTCTGCTGGCACCAGCTTTCATCTTCAGCCTGAAAAGATCCAGAAGGAAAAAGCCCAAAGGGCCCAAACACTGACCAAATAGCCTTGCAACACACATATCCAGCTTCTCCTGATTCCAGCTCTCAGCCTAACCCCACAGCCATGCAAGACCCACCGAAAAAGGCCAGCTCTTTCACCTCCCCTGTTTTGAGCTTGAGACCCAGCCTCAGCCTAAAAGTAGCGTTCAAGCTATGGCCCAGAGGTACCCACCCGCCTGAAAAGCAAGTGCGAGAAATTGACCCTTCATTGCACTGACTCTCACCCTTTCCCTATAAAATCTACCTGTAAATATCAGTCTTTATTCTTAAACCTAATCACAATTCAAAAAATCTGTATTTTCCCATGCTTATAAAGACCCCTCCCCACCAAGGAATAAGCAGCTGTCACAGCCCAAGCGTGCGCCAGCCTCTATATGAGCCCTATGGGCGTTGTGGTATGAACTGAGCACTTCACACCCCGGAGATACTTTGCCAAGCCCTCGTCCAAATATTATCCCCAGTTCAGTGACCCGCATCCTCCTAAGAGCAATCATCAGCCTTCTGCTCCTGCCAGCATCTGCCCTTATGTCTCAGTACAAAATTTCCTTCTATTCCAACCAAGTTATTCCAATGAGAAAAATTCAAGTAAAATGGAGATCTTAAAAATCACCAGATAAACTGCTGATGATCTTTACAATTTAAGCCAGTAGAAGAGAGACATGAAAGGAAGAGACAAGTTCAAAAGGCCAGAGGGAGAAGCAGATCCTAGTAACCTTTTTTAAGAGCTAGTTATCCAGAATAACTGAAGTACAATTATAGGACTCCTGGACAATATCTATTTTTAAAATGCTATATGCAAAAGAAAACATAAAGTGCAGGTGGCTTGAAAGCATATGTAGAGCCTAAAACATGAAAGACTCGGAGACACATCAATCCAGAAGTCCAACGTTTTCGGCTGCTGCTGTCTTCCGAATAAACACTGATATAACCCAGACATGAATGAGATTTGGAAGTTGACAGCTGTGCATAAGACTTCTTTTAAAATTAAAAAAAAAAAAAAGAGGAACCTGCCTTTAAAAGAAACACCTATTCTTGGATCCCCGGTTAAAACACATCCGCTTTCATTCATGTTTAATGTGAACATTTATGTCCATCTTCATTTTATATAAACAACATCCGTCTGGTGATAAGGTGTCCTGGAACAAGCATTTATGTCCACACACTGTGCTATATGAATTCAATATACAGGTCCTGTTTTTCATCAGTCCTGACCTGGTTTACAAGGACATAAATCAGAACGAATTAGATTTAGGTGGTAGTAAAAGCAGAACAATTTCAGTAGACATTAACTTTCAAAGCTTTTGTGGCTGACAATAGATAAGAGCGCACAAGAACGCTCCGGCTCGTAGGCAGACACCTGATACAACACTGTGAAAACTTTACTGGATCTTCAAACTGCTACACAAGCACACAAGGAATAAAAGAAATGAGAGATACTTCACTTCAACCTGAGCTCATATTCTGTTTTAAACAGAGCTTAAATATCTCTGTGTAAAAATAGGCTGCAACCAAGTGGTTCCTTAGGTGAATTCATATATTTGCAGCTTTCACTGACAGGTGCTGGAACTCTTCTGTTCCTGTCTTGGTCACACAGTTAGACAGCTTTAAAAGCTTGGCTAATTATCAAAGTTGAGCATCCCCCTGTCTTTTAAACCCTACATTCACTGCAGTAAAAAGTTCCAGCTTGCAAAAATGGAATGCATTCAAAAGAGAGCAAAAGTGTGATTAACGGAGATGTTGATGAAAACTCTAAATGCAATTATTCTTGTTATTTGCTCCATGAAAAAAACATACTGCAACGTTATTCTGATACTCATTCCTAAGAATCAAAGATCATTGCAGTAAATTATATCAACTAAGTGTCACACTATGGATTGATGGTTTTGTCTTAAAGAGTTTCCCACCCAGCCCTTGCATATGTTCACATTTCTATCTTTGGGGTATATTGTAAAACAGTCCCTGAACCCGCACTGTTGCTGAAGCCCCCATAGCAGAAAGTATGGCCTTAGAGGATTCAGTGAAGTTACTGACGATCTAAAATATACATGGTGAATGACAATTCTCTACACGGTATCCTGGCTGAAACAGGTAAGATAACAAATTATGCAGATATGAAAAGGAATTATTGAAAAATTTTTACTGGTTTGCCCAAGATCACACGTGAAATTGGTGTCTAATGATTTACTTAGGAAAGCCCAAGGCAAGAAGAAATCTTCCAGTGACTGCAGACCCAAAGATGTGATAAAGCAGCACCTTCCTGCAAAAGACAATTTCCCTTGATTTCCCATCTCTCGACAAAGACGCGTGGCAGGGCAGTGCTGAAGTTTGGTTTGGTCTGGTTCAAACAGGCCAAACCGGGGCAACCTGCAACCTGCACACCCAGCTGCAAGGGGGAAAAACGGACTTGTCTGAAAAAAGAGTGGAGGTCATTTGTGGGCTGGAAAGCTGAGAGTGAGCTGGGCAGAAATAGGGGAGAAGATTCTATTTAAAGCATTGCACATTGCTTGGGAACGAAGTTTAAAGGCTGCTGAGAGAGGGTGGTGCAGCACAGGCTGCCTGAAGAGTCCTGTATGACAGAGGCCTGTGAAAAGTCAGGATGTAGGATTAGAGGCCGGAGGAACATAAAAAATTTTTAGGAAAGTAAAATCATGTACAGCACAAGGAGGGAGCTATTGTTGAAAACACAGCGATATTTTCTCTAGTTTATTTATTAAAAATCATTTCTTAGAAATAACCATCTGCCTCCACAGCAACTGCTCTTCTCAGGAGAATGGATGTAGTCTATTAGTTTTCTTTTATATATCCTGCATTGTTGTAATATTGAACAATACTTGAATCTAATTCTTCTGACACACTGTTATGAAAAATGTAATTCTTGAACCTTAAAATATTTACACAGCAAGCAAAAGTTATGCAATTAAGGCCTGAATCAAATTGTCATTTATACTTGGTATAAAACAACAGCTTTGTTAAATTCAATCAATTAAAATAAAAGCAGCAATAAAGTATTGCCAGACAAGAGGAACCCATTTTGTCTCCATCCAGCTGTTTGTTTATTTATGCCTACTTAATACATTTCTACCAGCCTTACAAATATATACATTTTAATGACAACTTTGGAGGGATGACTTATGGGATTACTGAAGGGGATGGGGGGGGTCGCGAACTTTCTTCTCAGCAAGGAACAAGGCATAGTTAATTTTCCATCTGCAGTAAATTCATTTTCAGTTCTATTATAGCCTTGGTTACTCTAAGATGTGAATGCTGAAATGAATCTTTTGGACTTGCGAACCCAGCTTAGTGTCCCAAAATCCACTGCGAGGAGCACCACAGCACCATGAGCCAGCTGAACATAGGGCAATTGCACCAACACCCRGGGCAGCAGCCGATCCATTACGGATACGCACAGAAATGGCTACTGCGAAGTTTTTACACATACTTAGGACTCATAACTTTTGGGGGCAGAGACCTGCCAGCTCCAAAAACTCTGCTCGCATGCTGCCTAGAACAATTGAATTTTGTCCTCCAAGTGAAGCTCATAAAAGTATGGGATCGATAATATTAGGAATACTGCTTCTTCTTGCTAATAAAACTTTGCCAAGCCGATGAATTTGGTTTTTCTCACTCTGAGTCGCCTTTAATGCCTGCATAAACCAATATTAAACACAAAGCGTGAAAACAGTCTTGAGTGCCTACTTGCACCTAATCTTGTTCAGCAATTTCTTTTCATTAGTGGGATAAAAGCACTCTGCTGCATTCAGCCCTCCACTATACGCTCTTTGAGTCTTTGGCTTAACCCTTTTAGTACGATTAAAATAAACAAAGATCAATGCTGCAAGCATTCCTCAGAATGAGAGAGAAGAGCCTAATTGCTATTGAAACTTCACAAAGGAAAATTTAAAAAAAAGAAGAGCTAAAATTTTCTCCTTTTTTTAATTTAAGAAAAAAACCTCCTAATTGATTGTGATTAGTAAAGCCAATACTTTGAGCCGTTGTCTAGGTTACCAGGTTTATTGTCCCTTTTCAGCAGTCTTGGCCATTACTTAACTATCGGATTGATTGTATGCAGAACAAATCATTGGCCATTTCATTTTATGACTCATTAACCAAGTATAGCAGATAACCATTACTGCTTTTTGGTATAAGAAGATTTCAAAACTTATGCACTGCTAATGATGCTGGAATTAGCAAAGCAAATACCTTGCTACGTGCAAAGGTCAGAGTAAGCACTAATGGAATACTTATCTGCCCAGAAAGTAAATTAAATCAATTTCCTGAGCCTTGTAATAGGTATAAGGCTGAGACAGGAGGCTGCCGAATGAAGAAATTGCAATTCACTTGCAGGTGGCTCTTGATGATACTCTAATGTATGGCACTGTTAACTGTATAACCAGGCAGAACCGCTAAGAGTCTTTTATATTAAATGAAGGGATGCACTTCAGATGCACTTGGTGCCAGCTAGAGACACGCCTGGAGCTTGGGGAGACTGATACCTAATGAAAGAAAGAGGATTTTACTAAGACAGACATACATGGCACACTTTGGAAGCACAAAAAAGAGAGGAAGGGATTCTTCTTGCCAGGGTGGAAGAAGGATGCGTCCGAGCTGTTATTCTTTGTCGCAAGAGGCATGAACGCAGAGCACACGTCCCACTCCCGCACCCTCCGCCTGCGCTCTCCCTCTAACCCCGGCACTCTTTGTAGCCTCACCGAGCGTGACACCGTCCTCCGCAGGACCGGGGACGTTTAAAACTTGCTGATAAAGCAGCACGTATGGTTCTGCTCACACAGTGTAGCGGCTGCAGCGCCTTACTCAGATGCGTGGGAAAAGCAGAACACAGTGAAAAATATGGTCAACGCATACTAATAAAACGGATTTTTCTCTTCCAAAGTAGGGCACGGACTTGTGCGTTTTGGGATGCAGAGCAGGAGACCAAATAAACTAAAATGTAGAAGATATTCCCTCCCTTCTCTTTCCCGTTCTGGGTTTTTCTCTTCTTTTTTCCCTTGCTGGACACTAGACTAACTACTAATCCTGTTTGCTTTCAGGGAACAAATAATAATAATAATAATAATAATAGTAATCAATGGTAGTTTGACACTGTATTTTCATCAGTGCTGCTAAAAGTATCTTTTATTCTAAAATGAATCCAGTATGTTTGTTGTAATCTGACCTTCGAAGTCATGAATACGGATCAAAGCATGTTAACCTCACTCCAACGTTTTAATTATTGTCTGTTCTCCGTGTACGTCACATTTCAGCCAATTTCTATGCATATTATATTAAAAATACGACATTCCATAGCTAACTCCTTTCTTTGCCCTCTCATTTGTAAAACACTAACCCCCCCCGTGGCGCCTACAAACGACAGCCTGCGGCAAGGAAACCCACGCCGCAAAGCCGGCCGGGTGCGGGGAGCGGGGAAGGGGCTCTCTTGGCTGCGTCGAGGAAGGAGAAAGGTAGAAGTGGGAACTCGGTTCCTTAGTGACGATGTTTTACTGAGGGCAAACACAGTCTGTGCCTCGCTGCCCGTCCAGGTTCAAAGGCTGGATGCCAACCGAGCCATCCGCAACATCGAGCAAGGGGAAAGTTAAAACACAGTGGTTCTTTTTTCTTTTTTGGAGTGAATCTTGTATTTTATCTACTCCGTGCCTGCAGCTGTCACTTCTGATGTAAAATTTCAGTAATGAAGCAGCAGGGAGGCATCCAGCTTGTCTGGCATCAAGGTAACCTCAGGACTGAACAGATGAAGTCTTTGAAATGAGTTACCGTTGGCTGTTACGGCACCTTCTAAGGACTTCCCTGTTTGTGAGCTGTTTGGCTTAATCCTCTCTTTGATGCATGAGATTTCACAGATCCAGGACAAAAACTTCATTTTTCTTCCCCTGCTAATAGATTTCTGCCGTGCAGCTTCTCCGGAGCCGGCACCTTGTAGACTTGTTTTGTCATTGCCAGAGTTGCTGTAATGTTCTACTTTGAGTAAATGCTGAACTTTTTTTTTTTTTAAGACACCAATTTACTTTTCTCCCATCATTCTGTGCATTAGATAGGAAAGATGTCACAGCGGTTTATCAGGAGAAAGAATTGCTTAGGAATGTAAAGTTTCCCTGTTCTGCTAGCTTTTCCTCACTTGAAACTAAGAAAACACATAGCCAGAAAATGTTTCAATGTTTTGGAGACTGAACATATTTTTGGGCTACCAAACATGAGTCAGGTAAGCAGGTAATAATTACATTCCCATTCGTTTCCATGCTTGGAGAGAAAAGACATGAACAACCACAGACTGTCTGAAGGCCTCAGAGCAAGTCTTCTCCCTTGCACATCATCCCAAACTTTTACAGCTTGATAAGTTACTGTATACAGAATGTTCTAGAATGAAAAAAGTCACTAGAATTGCTAATATTATTAATTTAATAAATACTATATGCATTCAGATATTTGTTCAAAAAGTATTCTTTGCCTTATTGCCATTGAAAAGCTCATTCATCACATCAAGACTTTTCCCCTTCCTTCATTTGATACTACCAGAAATGGAGGGTGTTGTATTTCCAGAGATGTCTTTTTTACCATTTCTATTTCACTTCATTTAACATACTAAGTACCTGTTAGGATTGCAAAAAGAAGAATTGCCATACATTACCATCTGAATGCAACAAAAAMCATTTTACGCTACCTTAACTTTTGATTTCTAGTGCTTTGAATGCAATGGCGGTAAGCATTTTGCTTAACAATGAGATGCCATTATTAAAGAAATAACAGTTAATGTCCATATCTTCTTGCTCTAAGAATCCTCAACTCCATTGAAACGAGGCAAATCCACTATTTTCCTATTTTWAATGAAAGCACCACTATAGCTGAGATGTTTTGATTGTGCTGCCAAGTAGTTTCCTTCACTCAGAATTTAACCTGCTTAAGTAATTTAACTGACATATAACATTATTTTAGACACTTTTTATTATTCACGTTCAATTATAGCTTATTATCTTATGTATTTGCTAAACAGTCTATTTAACTCTGCTATTGTGGCAGGTCATCTTCATTGACCTCATGTGTTTCTCTGGTTCCCAGTGATGCATCTGTTCGGGGCATTACAGCATCACAAGACCTAACCAGAGGCCAGGAACCAGATGGAACCGTTTAAGGTGGAAGGAGGGGACTGGCTGTAACAGGTCGCATGAATTAATGAGGTTTGCAAGTGCAGTCTTCTGACGTGACGGAGAGTGCTGGGTGATAGGTGCCAATCACCGCACTCCGATAACGAGCAGTAGGGGAGCAGCACACTCTATCCTGATTTCCACCGTAATAATGATCCTGTGACATCTGCAAAATCTCCCAGGTGGCCTGAGGCTCATAACAACACATGAGCATTCACAAACACGTGAGAGCTTGTGCCTACTTGCTGAATTTGTCAACCCTGGCAACCCTGCAAGAAGGGAATATATAGCCTGAGTTAGTACTCGGCAGAGCAGGGCAAAGGACTCCCAGTGCTCACCCCATAAAGATCCGGCATTAAACAGGGCAAATGAGGCTTCTCCACAGGGAGGGAGCATGGATTGTCTATCAATCTGTCATGCTAAAAACMAGCTCCAAGCAAAGTCATTATTGCTCTCCTAGAAAAGGTGCACTGAGGTGCATGGGAAGTAGGGTACAAGAGATGCGCTAAATAAAATGACATGGCAGCAGCAAGAGAGGGAAGAGATGGAAATGAGAGCAGAGAAAGAGATGGAAATGAGAGCAGAGATGTTATTAATGCAGACAACTGAGGTAGCCTTGGAGCTACCAGCATATGTGTCAAATAGCTGGTTGGCCAAAGTGGTTTAGTCACTGTGCTCACCGCTCCTAATCAGTAGACCCTGACCTGAGTTGCTAAATTAATTCCTCTCAGCACCACCACCCTGCTTTATTTAAAAAATGAATCTTTGATACATTTTCTTGTATCCACTTTACCAGAAAGTTCAAAACACTCCACAGAGATGTCTGAGGGGCTAAAATATATGGCCCCTGTATTTTATTTATAATCATCTGGGATAAAGTTTCACAATCCAGAAATATTAAGTAAAAGTAAATATTTTACATTTTAAACTACTTCCAATGCCATCTGGAGCATTTTAACACTGGATGACTGGCTAGCAACCAGACAAAATACAAAAAAAGTGCTCATAAGAAAGATACACGGCTAGAAGTTGGCCTATTAGTATTAAATGCTTTATTTTATAACTTTCACAGATACCAGGCTCTGATCTGCATGCAACTCCAATTAATGTTAATGGGAATTATGTGAACATCTAGAGTAGTTATATGGCCTTTAAACTCTTGGTACAACAACTCTCATTGTCTACTACTCTAAATTTGCATAAGCAATTAACATCTCATTAATGTCTCATTAGGAACACGGTACCATGTGAGGGAGGAAAGAACATTAGTGCCTCAGTGGAAGCTGCATCAGGTCACAAGTGAAAATGACTTCACTGTTTTCATCTTGTTTTGTGTTTGTACATGCAAAAAAAGACAAAATGAGAGACGCGCAATTCAGCAAAGATCAACACAGCTGCTGTGGAGCAAGGCAGGCCTGGAATTGCAGGGGACATTTCCAGTTAGATGCAGAGCATATAGGCAGGGCTCAGAAAAGCCCATTTAGCACCTGCYGGCAACAGACTAAGCTCAAATCATGTGCTTCAACATCTGTAATTAGTAAATCCCACGTTTAACTTTAAGCAATAGAGAAGTCCCATTGAAGTCAATTAAAGACCCACATTTCCCTGGCTGGTAGCCATCGTCCCTTCACACTTACAGAAGACAAAAACACTTGGGTTTTGGGTTGTTCTGTTAAATTCATGGAACCATCAGACTAAAACCATGAAGATCCTCAGGCCACAGTCTGAAAGCACCTTCCGGTAATTCTGTGAGTTTGGAAGCTCTCTTGGTGTTCRTCATTCATGGTTCGTTGTTCAGGTGTTCAGACTCTGAACACCCACTGAAAGAGATCTAGCTGCATGGGGCACAAGATTTTGATAATTTGTGTTCCTCCAGTGTATGTGCTGGTATGATTTATAACAAACTGTGAATTAAAGTGGTAACTGTGGCAGGCACTGCAGAGTACCAAAGGTGACAACAAATGTTGTCTCAAGTGTTAGGCTTCAAAAATCTCCCGTACGAATGACCTAGACCCTTCTGAAAGGGAGTCCTATCATTTCTGGAGGAAGTGGGCTTTTCACTATGCTCTGTACTTGGATGAGATCCAAAGATTATTCTGAACATTCACCTTTTAATGCTGGAATGGGAAGATCAAAATCTTGAATCTGTCCTACAGAAGCTTTTGGTGAAAAGCCAAAATATTTTACTGTGATGCTGAGAAGCCTCAGGGCAGTTTCTGCGTGGAGTTCTCTAAGGAGCAGAGGCTGAAGGAGCCTGTAAAGGACTGGTATATTCAGGAGGGTGTACTGAAACAAGAGTCAGGAATGGTATGGAGTCTCTTTGCCAAATACATGCTGAAAAGCATTATTTTGCCTCAGAGAACTCCCATTTCTTTCTCACGGAGATCTAGCGAGGCTCATACTCTGAAGTCAAGGAGCATCCTAACTATTAACAGAAAACATAACTACCCATTCTGTGTGCATTCATAAAACAGGAGAGCGCCCGTCTAGCGCTCTGCTCCTGTTCGCTCTTGCTTGTACCRTTAGCCTGCTTTTGGGTTTCCTTAGCAAGAACAGCTGTAACACAGAGCACATCTACTCTGAAGAGTCCCAAAGGGACTCAGTATCTCTAAATAGGCTCCGTTTTCATACACATAGCACCATTTCTTACATTGCTGAAATTCTTCCTGCTTCATTTGGGATCTTACGGTCTCTTCGGTTCAGCGGGGTTACACAGCCAACTTTGGGGCAGACTCCCGTCAGCCACAGAGCCCTGGGCCAAAGTTTGCAGCTGGGATACAAGCCAAAGCAGCACAGAGTGATCTAATTTTCATTGGAAAAGGAGAGGAGAGAGAAAGAATTAAAGCAAGCGCAGTGCAGTCCAAAACAGAGAGGGACGGCCAGTTAGTCGGAAGAATAGGCATGACGCTTAAATGCACCTGCGGTAATTTATGAATAGAGTATTTTATCCGGATGAGCTGTTTGCTATGCAAGTACACCGAGTTAGTCCAACCCTGATTTGTCAGGATACGGACCACAGCTCCCAAAGAATACTCCTGGCAAATATTTCAGATCTAGCTACTCTGAACTGTACCTCTCAAAGCTGCTGGAACTGGCGTTAGCCAAGTTTGAGGAAATCATAAAAAGAACAAAGACCTTTGCCTGGAAAACAGTGGGGAGATGGAAGACAAGACTGCTCTAGAGCAACGAACATGAATGCTGTGGGACTCTGGGGATAAGGTAGACACAAGCAAAGTACAACAGGAGGAGAAATACTGCCAGTAATTGTCCATACAAAGCTTTTGTTGGTTTGAAATCCTTCTCTTTGGGTCTGCTATTTAAACTAAACTATATAGCCACAGGTTGGAAAAAACAGTTCAGTGTCCCCATATTCCCCCACTGAAGCTGTGGGACACAGTGAAGACTGGCAGGTGCTAATTCTGCAAATACAAATGTCCTTAGTTCTGTACACATAGAAACCTATGACTTATTTGATCCATTTTTAAAAACAGTAATTTCTACACTTCTGTGCAACCTGGAAATCTTCGAAGGACTGGCCTCTTCTATGGGACCAGGGCCACTATGAGAATTCAAGTGCCTGCTTTTAGTCCTGAGCATGGACACATTAAAGTTGTCCACAAACCAGAGGACAGGCCAAAGGAAGAAAAACCCCATTCCTTCTTCCCTCTCTGTCCCTTTCATTAGAAGGCAGCTTACATATCACCTCTGAAAGATGAATTACTGAGAAGAGAGATATAGTCTGTGATTAGCAACACAACCAAAATTTTGGTCGGTAGGCTCACAGGTACGTGATTCTTCTTACGCGCTGTAATTTTTAAATGTTAATTTCTACATTTTAGAGTCACTCAGAAATCTGCAAAAAAATGGCAGCCACAGCAGAGTTAAAACACCCCCGGGGCTGGTCAGACCTGTTTCTCTAAAATTATCTTAGTTGCTTTTGTGTCCAGTTTATATGAGTAAAATACCTCTCTCTCTGAGACGGGAACGGTTTGCTACCTTGTGGAAAATCTAATACTTTTAGATCATGTTTTAGAAACATTTGAATCAGAGGGCCCCAATCTTGACCTACTTGCACCTGCTAAAAATTGGGGCAGCTACTCAAGTGGCTAGAGGTTGATGCTCATGCCACAGGACTCCTCTCTCCTTCTGACAATCACCAGCTCAAAAAGTTGCACTAGAAGTGAATTAAAAATAATGAAAATTGAATACCCCTATCCCCCCCCCTTTTAACCTTAGCAGGGCTAGAGACTGAATTATGGCAGTCTCTTAATTGCTAGAAAACTTCCCAGCTCATATGCTGCCTCCTGCCCAAGACAGATACTGGAGCTGTTTGCAAAGTTCTTTTAGAAACCAGAAACTCAAGAGACTCGGGTCTAGAGAAGATTGAAAACCAATATAAGCTGGGCATCCATTAAAATTCATGCAATTACTGGCCCAAAGGGACTGACCTCACTTCATATCATTATGCAGGTTAGCCAGAAAGCCACTTTTGCTGTTTTAAGACATCCTGGACAGAGGCTCACCCTTGGTGTGAGCCATCAGAAGACAGCAGATTTATAAGAATTTGGCTCAGCATGTGCGGGCTGATACACTGAATTTAAGGAACTGACCTTGCAACAGCTGGACTTAAAGCAAGACAAGGAAGGCTTTTTTTTATTATTTTGTATTAAAGGCAGCCAGCAACGAGTTGAAAACTGTGGTAATTTGCAATAGACTGTCTCTACTTCCTCAATGCCACAGATGTTTTACTGTTTTGCTGAGTGCATCTGTATTTCTGATTGAATCTTAACAAACCCTACACTTACTCAACCGTTGTGACTGAAATGGAATTTAATTATGTACATTAGGGTACAGCCCTCCCAAGCAGAGTCCTCCTACATCTTTGCATATTATTGTAAAATAACTGATAGTTTCTTGACAGAAATACTCTGGAGTGCTATGAGCCTTCTGGGAGATGCTTAAGGAGCTGCTCTTCTGGTAAAATCAGGACATATCTGGTACATTTTCCTTGTATATTTGGGATCAGAGTAACAGCATACTTAGCCTTAATTGCCTTTGATCATACTGCAAGGCAAAGAAAAACTGCACCACCGTATAAGATATTGAAACAAAGTCACCTCCTATAATTAAATGCGCTGACTTCAGTGGGACTAAGCTTTTCTGGCTGTGAGTAATGTCAGCATTCAGAGCACAGTCTATTGACTGCCAAGCTCGTGTTTTGCATACTTCTGWGGAAAAACCAGACGAAACATTAAATGCGTTTATCTCTACATTTTCCATTCTACCCTTTTGYGAGAACTGATGAACTGATCAATATTTCGACCAATGAACAGTGTTGAAAATTATTTTTAATTAAACAGTTGTACTKCTAGTGCTTTTTTTTAACCAGTACATTTTAAATGTTACAAATAATCTGTTAATTTTTTATAGCGAGTATGATCTATGATGCTCTAGAATTCATTTTGGAATTTGCAAGCAAAATTTCRTCACCTTTTAATTAAAAGGTCTTTCTGTAAGAACTTAGTTTATCTGGGATTTGGGGGCAATAGATTGTATGACTAGAACCTGCTTCCATATAAACGGATCAATGCAAAAAACCATAGGAAAAAAAGCAGCACTGAGGCGCTGGAGAGGGATCACAAGTTCACCCTTGGCCTTCGCCTTGTGCTCCTTTTTAATTGCTTTCACACTGAAATATTTATATGGCCAGAGCTGTCTCCTCCTAAGCCTTTCCTACAGTTTCCTACACCACTTTCCTACAGTGGTGCTGCTATGAAACTAGCATGTGAAATGCTCATGAGGACCAACGGGGCTTCGTTGGCTCAACGGCTCACCTTGAAATGCTAAAACTTTCTTTGGCCAAAAGAGATGACTGTCTGTGCAAGCAAGGTTATTGGCAAATGTTTCTGCCCACATTCTTTTACTCCCTTCTGCTTAAAAGATTATTACCCTATTGCAAGTAGTCCCTGCAAAACAGCTTTAGCACTGTATTCAGATATTCCAGTATCAAAGAGTATTGGAAAAGCAACAAAAAAAGAGCATGCTTCTATGTCCTGAGCAGAATAAAGAGATTCATAGAATTGGTACAAATTTCTAACATTTGTTTTCCTGATGCTATGGAAAGTGTGTGTGTGTAACCCAGTTTTCAGGATTTCACTTCTCGATGCCTTGTTAGCAACAACTGTGGCTCCCAGGAGGGTCCGACAGCRCAGTGTCTAACACTGACTGCGCAGAGCGATTCTTTAGGGAATTTCATCCTTCACAGTACAAGCTATCAATACAAAAAATCATGAATGCCTCTGGTTGCACAAGCCTTAATGCAGCTAAAGTACAGCCAGGCATGTTAACTCTTTAAAGCCCTTTCATCTAATGTTCTCATTTTAAACCACACTTATCTCTAAGTATCTCTAAGGTTTAATGAGTCTTGTCTGAAATGGCATATTGTAATTACTTTCCTTCCTCCCTCCTCCCCCAGTATACATAAATACAGGCTTTTACATCTAACCTCCCAAGCTTCTACGAAATGCCTTTGTTTTTGAACATGGCAGAACAAAAACAGTGTAATATTATTCAGTAGCCGTGGGAAATAGTTCTTTATTTGGATGCAATTAAACTTAAATGGTTAGTTCTGCTTTTTATCAAACGCTTCTATGAAATATGTATAAACACAGCAATCTGCCTTCTCATTTATTCGCTTTGAATAAACTATGCAGAATTAAATTGAGCTTTACTTCATTCTTGCTGTTAATAAGGTGGATAACTAGCTAGTAAGTTCTCAGGACATGTTACATGCTGTATTGATCTTGTTTCTTTAATCTAATTCCAGAAAAAAAGGGGCTGGATTCTTAATGCTTCAACCACCAGTATTTTCCCTTAATAAAACTGCTATTCTGTGGGACAGCAACTGAAATGGCTGGGTTTGGGCCCCATGCAATTCTCACAAAGTAAATGGGCATTTTTTCATTCATGGCAAAAGACTTAGAAGCTATGGCTGATCCTCATGGTATAAACCCACAAAGCTCTGAAAATCAGTTTAATTTCCAACATTTCAGACTTGTTTTCTGCCCGAGCTTTTGCAAGTGGGTGGAGATTTGGTTGGATTTTTGGGAGAAGTGTTGTTACCGTGAAGTTTTATGGTAATTTTACAGGGAGGTTCCAGTAAGCAATGGCCTGAGCACTCGCTGCAGGGCTGCCGACCCGGAGGGGCAGCACCAGCACCCGGTGGCAGGCAGCGCTCGCCCCGTCCTGCCCGTCCGGCTCCCCCGGCTTCCTGGCTCCCCTTTCCTGGCGGGAAACTCTGACCCCTCTCAAGTGAGAGATCTTTTCCATTCTGCTTTGGAAACAACATCCAACACTTAACTTTCTTCCCCCTGCCRTCCCAATAACATTTGAGCATTTCTTCCCATAGGCAACCACAGATTTAGTTTGCATCCTCGTTCTGGATGAGAACTTTTTTGTAACAAGTGAACTTCTTGCAGGAGTGAAGTTTTGAAAGTTTTGCAACTTTACGTATTAGACCTGTTAGATGGCTGAAGCCACGGAGTTATGAAAAAGATCAGGTTGCCTGGGAAACAATTTTTTCACAGTCAGCAGATCAGTCTTGCAACTTATTTTTAGCTTTTCTCAAGGAGAGAAATACCACTGCAGAGGAATGCTGGCAACAAACAAAAAAATGCACTGTTCCTAGAAGTAGTAAAAATATTAGTTTGATTACACTGCTAGGAAAGAATACGCGATCTGTGCTTCTGTAAAAAGGCAAAATCCCAAGCTTTTAGAGGGAAGTCCCTATAAGCATGAAAAATGCTCGTTTGACTTTGYGCCTGATTTGCATGAGTACAAAGTYAGCTACTTACACATACAAATGGCTAGTTATACATCTAAGAGATAAACATCTCCCCCCCCCGCACGAAACTCAAAATCTGCTGCTACATCCTACAAAGCAGCTCTAATCGTTTATTTAGCCAGTCCCTGAAATTTATATTCATATAACATGCATTTCAACATYTACGTAGAGTAAATATACTTGAAAATTTACCATACTTTTCAGTTGTCACAAATTTTGTTTTGGCCTTTATRTGAAATGACTTTAAAAAAGAAATGAAACAGGAAAAATAAAACCATATACAATTAGTTAGGATGCTCTAAGATAGCTTTTATTAGTATTCATCCTTGCAAGCAGCAACATGWGCTCAGCAAGTCAAGCTTCAAATAAATAGATTCTAGTGGTGTATTTCGCACATCAGCACAACACTATCTCTAAGGAAACAGTTCAGATATTTCAGGGGAATCAATGGGMAAAAAGCATTTTCTGAAAAATCTGAATTGCCATCCCTTGTTGAAGAGGTGTTATTTATATCTGAGAGTGAAACTTTCCAGTGATCAATAAACCCGGTCTACAGCCATTCTGGAAACAGTATTTCTGTCCTTGTCTCATGGATTATGCCACATCTGGATATATATACAAAGCTTTTTTTTTTTTTTAAGATATTTTCTTTGACAGCCACTTTCCAATCAGTCTTCCAAAGCAGGTGCAACTGTTCCCTTTCTGACCTGCATGAGATGTGTTTTCCAACCCAGCACAAACTTCTGCTTACAGTTTGTGTGCAGCCCCTACATGTGCAGATATTATACCAGTAAATGTTTTGTTTCTTTTAAGCCTGGCCCATTAAGGTTGGTTTTAAAATGATTTCTTGTACATGCAGGTCCAGGCGCACTGTCAGACAAGCAAGGGCGCTTTATACAATCATACAGCCTTGTTCTTTCTAGGCAGTTACTGAAGTCCTCTTTCTGGACTTATTTTGACTTCCTTGTCATCCAGCTCAACAGAAGAGGGAGGAAGGAGGTAGGTAGGAATAAYGCTTCAGTGGCAATTCCCCATTTTAAGAAAGCAGCTGCTTCATGAAACCAGGGTTTTGCAGGTGGGTGAGGGAAACCAAAACCCAAAACACATGAGCAAACTGAGGAAGAGCCCGACCCTCAGGCACAGAGGGCAGAAGATGACACTGCCCACCTCCCAGCTGCACACAGACCAAGACTGCTCCTGTAGCTCCTGCTACAGTGCAATCTGAGCATTTAAGGTCAGTAGGTAAATAGGCAATGGAAAGAAAGACCAATTCAAGTATTAAGTCACCAGTCCTCAAAACAAACATGTTACTTCACTAGTAGCATTGGTGCAAAATGCCCCACTTCAGGAATCTCTCACTCCTGTGGTGTAATTCTGCTACAACATTAATTAAGAAAACACGCTATTCTGCACTGAAACTCCCTTTGCACCCAGGTGTTGATATGATCCGTAGCTAGTCAGTCACGTCTAGGTCGACATATTATTTGGTAAGTTCATGCAGCTTTTCCCAGCCTTGAAACTAAAACTCCCAGGGGCATAAAGCATCTAGTGTCTCAGATCATGAATCCCTGTGTATTTTCTGCATCCAGCTCCTCTCTCCTTTCTCCAGAAGTGGGACACAATATGACTTATACCCCCTTACCTGTCACTTTCAATTCTGGCCTGAAAGTATGAGATTCAGCTGCGTATTCCAGATGCTACTGGCATTTCAAAACCTGGTGCGATATGAAGGTTTCCTTAGCAACAGTCACCATAGGAAGCCCTTTAAAGATGCCTTTCCTGACTTTTGTAATTCTGCTTTTGAGATTTATACAAGTAAATCAGACACAAAGTTTTGACACGAACTTACAAAACAGCAGCAGAAAAACAAGTGTATTGAGTTTGAATGCAAATAACTTATTTCTGAATGTCTGAATTGTCTCTCATTTGAGCTTGTATTTTATATCCAGCAACYTGCGCGAAAGAAAGCAGAAGGGATAACTTTTTAGAAAAGAGTAGCCAAAAACCCCTCTCTTCCAAGAAAGCTTGTGTTTGTGTGATCACATTTGATAGGAATGAGACACATTATAAATATATAATCTGTCATGTTAGGATAATTAAACAGCTGGTTTATGAACCATTAAACTAGTGTGTTGGTTGATGCTGCTGTAGGTTTAGTTGCAATTCATACTCTAGTCCATCTTTCATAATAATCTAATAATGAGGCATCAATTAATTATCTCAGCTTTGAAAGGAGAGTGTAGAAAATGCCATTGCTTCAGTAATGTCTCCAGTAATATTTTATTTTCTCTAATTACATCCTGAAAGGCAAATCCAGCCAATATAGCTGCAGCAGAGTCACCACTTGTAAATGGCAGGCTAGCAGACCATTAATCAATAGGCTCTCTGCAACGAGATACCTCTTCCTATCCTAAGGAAAACATGAATTAGGTTTTACAAGAGGCATGAGCAATAAAATACATGCTACTTTAATATCTAATGTGATGATTTCCTTTTACTTGTGTACCTGCCACTGTGAAATATTACTGAAATATGCTGTTTTTAAGCATGATGCTCTAAGCATCAGTAAATCAGCATTTCACTGGCAAGCAAAAAGCACCCATATTTATGAAAGATCCCTTGTAGAAACGTGCTACTTTTGAAAGAAGCAGCCACCGTGAAAAGTTCTGGTCGGAAAACAGAGCTACTGCCCATTATAAAGCATTATCCATATCTCAAAGCAGAACAGAAGCATGGAGGGGGAAAGAGAAAAATATGTTAATTAAAAAAAAAAAAAAAGCTTTCAAAGCTCTGCTGAGGGCAAGGACCTCCTTCCAGCTCTGCTCCCTTTGCTTGTGAGGCTGACAAGCTTTCCCCGCTGCTAAGAAAACTTTTTTTTCCCTTAACGGCATACAGATTGTGCTCTCTCCCCAGCACTTCTCTTAGCACATGTTTGCACCTGATTCATTTAATAAAGCAAAAGCTTCCTAGTTGTTGGGTCTGTAAATCAATAGCAAAGCCAAGGCTGCAGGCAGAGGGAGGCGTAAACCGAGGACCCCTTTGCAGGAACAGGGTGGACATGCAAAGTAAAGCTGGAGGAAGGAGAGAGGTCGTCCAAGAGGTGTCGGGAGGATTTGCCAGTGTGAYCAGAAGTGTYGCTAATAGTTTTGCACTGGACAGTTGCAATCCTTTGCGATTGCCTCCCCATTCGCCCAGCGGAAAAAAATGCGGTCCTGTAAAGCTTGCACTCCTAGTCAGAACAAAAATACAAAAAAACAGCCAGGGGCCCAGGAGAAGCTATCCTCGGGGAGGAATTTGTTTTTCCACATCTTTTTATTTTGGCATTGTTGATCTCCAGAGGCACACGCAGAAGCGCTGTCCCCATGCGGATCTGTCCCACCTCCAGAAGCAGTGTCCCCTTTCCTTCCTCCCACAGGGCCTAAGCTTTGCTCTGTGTTTCGACTACCTCTTCTCTTCCACTTCTAGAGAAAAGCAGAAGCACAGACTAAGGTTGCCACTGGGACCACATGTCCTATGAAAGGTCACTCTGGGGATATATTCCCCTTTCGGCTTACACCCCCAAAATGATTTAAAGAAGCTCTCAGGTACAATCCAAGCAGAATATTTTAGGAATGGTCAGAAGTTTTCCTTCAAAGATGCTTAGCAAATTTAGTTTGCAAAACAAAGCACTGGTTTGGGGACAGCAAGGGTGGATCTGAGCGAGGCAGCACCCACATGAGATGCGGCAAGGCTTTGCTGTGCTTCGTGTTCACCGTTTACACTGGTGACGGTGGCACAAGGTGACCATGTCGCCCTCAAACGAGGGCTGCRGTTGGCAATACGAGGGGCTCCGCTGGGCAGTGAGGTCTCTGCCGGTGTTTATGTACTCTTTTCAAAGCCCGCTGATCAAGAGCAGCAAGCAGGATTATATGGATTCACTTTTTCTAAGYGGCTAGAATAAAGGCCGGAGGAGTTTGGAAAGGTCAGTCATGGTTATTGACTGCTTCATAACAGTACTAAAAGCCTTTTCATAGCAAAAGCACTTGATCACTGAAAAAATATCGATTCGGGCAACAGAAGATACCACTGTGTAGGACATGAAGAATACTGCAGAGCAGGAGAACTTAAACACACAAAGAACAATTCATAAACGCTAGTCACAGCTGGCTTTAAAGTAAAAGGATTATTACATCTTTATTTTTTTAATCACTGGCTGGACAAACCACTGCTACATTATGTTGATTTTAAGAAATATGAACACATTCTCATTTTTTTCACTGCGGTTTTCCCTCTGACTTTTCTTTCTCAGACATGGACATTTCCTGACGTGCAGCAACCRCGGTATTTGTGCCTGGAGACTTGACATCTCTCTGTTCCCATTCTTAAATAAACTCTCGTTTGTTAGCTTCTATACCACCCCAAGACATTTATGTAGGCGCTGGGATGAACTCAAAAAAAAGGGACAGCACCCTTTCGTAGACCATTTGCTATTGTGCCAGGTCATTATGTTTGTTGCAACATACATTTTTATTAAACATGTTATAGGTACTCGCACTGGGGACTGAATGGGTAAAGGACAGTTCTGTAGGCTACACTAATTCTCACTGTGGTGACTGCAGAAAACTTTGCCATCCACAGATGTCAGGAGGTTTCCTGACTCTGCCAACACATACAGGTCTGCTTCAGGAAGGGGACATTTAGACATAGTTTTGGACAACAGTGTGAATACACAAACTGCAAAGTTGTCCTTCAGGGGGCGAAGTCCACAGCTGCAGTGTTAACATGGGATGTCATCCTAGAAATATGGAAGATGGTTAATCCAGGATTAAGAGATTGCAGTTTCTTCTCTGAGGTTTCCAACATGAAGTCAAGCACAGATAGGTTTCTAAAGCTTGGGTAGCAAACAAGGAGCAATTTAAGTCATATATCCTTTACATTGTGCCATGAGCAGACTATAAATAACTAATCCCAATATGTCGCATTTTCTAGGGTTAAATCCCTAAAAGAGTGCGTTTTGGGCCTCAGATAACATCCTGTGTGAAAAGATCATTAAAGTTATGCATAACAATATTCGTTTACCTGGAACTCTCTTTTTGAGTCAGATCACTTCCTCTGGCAGTAAATGAAGGTGTAGATTGACTGATGAGCCCATACACTGATTCTTCTTATGAACTCATTAAGGAGATAGAAACTGTGTGCTTTTGTGGTTCTAAAGTTAGGCTGGCCATGACTACAGGGAGCAACAGGCGCCTGTGTATTCAGTATATTGCTCTTAGGAAACCTATAAGAAACCTTAAATTCATAAACAGTCGTACAGTGCGGTCCAGAGGGGGAACTACTGGAAATCACTCTGTCCTGTGAAGAGCTGCTACAGAAAGAAAAGGGATGGAGGTAAAGCACAGGAGCTGAAGTCCACAGAAACTGAATCTGGTTCCCTTGGATCACATACATTAATGACTGGAGACCTTCCCTGCGGGAACGTTTTGTGTAAAGAATAATGCATGGGGTTTCTATTATATTATGGACAAAGCTTTTCATGAACCCGTTTGTAAATGTGGACAATATGCTTTATGAATTTGTTAGCAGACATTTTTGACTGAATTTAAAATGCAGCAATGTCAAAGGCTTTCAAGTTGTCATTACCAGGAAATTAATCGGTGCTTAAGGAATGAGCCCTCTAGGCAGTTGTGTATCTGGAGTCAGCTTGTTCCATAGTTTCAGTGGTAGATATATCATAAGAAATAGATAATTATGACTTTCAAAAATGTAACTTATAACATTGAATGAAGCATGAACTTGGCCCCTGTTTGCTTTGAAGCTTGAATAACACATTTTAACCTTTGTTACACAAAATGTGGCTTGATCAGTACTAAAGTCTTCCACAGTGCACTAGCATTTGCTCATGTGCTGCTGATAGCCATTAACAAATATTGCTATGTAAAAGCTTCTTAGCTAATCAGATCACGAGAACTTGGGAATGCATTTTCCATCAATGCTCAGCATTCAAGTATATTTGCCAGAAAAATTATTGTTTTTATACTCTAATCAAAATGACAACTTCCACCGTCTGACAGTGCCATGGAAGAAGTGTTCACTATCTATCGAGAATTCACTCCATGCTGCTCAAAAACAATCTCCAGGAACACGGCTCGGCTGATTACTGTCACACATTCACTTCTTACACTGCTGCAAGAGGCCATGCAGATTTCTRTAATGACAGTCATGATTTAGTAAGAGGCAGAGGCTACCCTTACACCCCTCCTCCATTAACAACCAGTGGAGCGCATGCAGTCTTACTTTTTCTGGAGAAAAGTCCCTTTTCCCAACCACCAACATATCTAACAGGGCTGGATGCTTCTGCAGATACAGACACTCAGAGTATCGCTCCAAAAGGCAGATGCTGGTGATGGTAACAGGAGCAAAAGCTACTTCAAGTCTCATGCTATCACCAGATCATGATAGATGCAAAAGATGCCCCCCTAAATCAACACCTAAATCCCTGTGTACTTCATCCTTTATAAATATGGGATAGCACAGCCATTGTGAAGAGCTCACAATCTAGGCTTCGCTTTTTGTAATTTTTCTCCATACATCATCTTAAATTCCTCTCGTTCTATGAGTATCGTCTTTCCCTATCTGCCCCTTCTCTACTCAGCTTTACAAATTGGGACAATAAAGACCAAGGTAGATGTTTTCATGCTGCAAGAGCTTTGTTTTTTCAAAGGATGGTCTTGTATTTAAACCACTTAGGGAAAGTCTGATTTCTTCGTAATATTTCATTCCTGCTGATGAGGTAATTAGATGTGTGCACAACACTTTACCCTCTGTCCAAGCTGCTCTAGTCATGCACATGGGAACTGAGCCCTGCTTCTCCCTGACAGCAGCACATGACTACCAGGCCCAGCATGYACTCGCATGCTCCTGGAGGCCAGTCACAAGTGTACACGAAGGAGCTTTACTTCGAGCTTGGGGGTCAAGAGCTATATACGGAGAACCACTTTAGAGAGATTCGGGAGAAGAATGAAATCCTGGCTTCGCAGAAACCCTTGACATTTATTCCCACTTAAACAGAACCAAAGATTTCAGTCCCAGTAAACAGGCTGTTCACCAAGACGACAAGACAACTTTTCATTTCCTGACTATGTGCACAAAAATAAAGCGTGGACTGCTGATGTACGGAGAACTCATTTTCACATGAGATGGCAAATATGTTCTTTTAAAAACTAAAAATCATGCTGTGTGCCAATATTTGCTATTTGTTCATTACAGAAAGATTAATCATTTGGGGCTAGCTTTTGAAAATGAGCTGTGTAGCACTTGGTTTGCATGCTATTGTATTGAGCATATGTTTTCTGCTACAGTTGACAGGTGGTACTGCTTTTTATTGAAAACAATTAACATTAGGGTCAAAATGGTCGGATGCTTCCTTTTCCTGTTCCAGGTCTGGAAAAGTGTAATTAAAAATAGACAAGTGCTTACTTTAATTTTAAACTGCATGTGCATGCACAGTTACATGTGCACAAATAGCAGCAGCAGGTTACACTGTTCTTGCCTCATAGAAGGCAAATCCACACACTAGACTGAGTCGAAAAGTACTTTTCCCTCTAAAGTGACACAAGACAACATATACGGAAGTTTGCTAGTAATTAAGTAAYGCGGGGAGACCAGGCCTATAGGCAAATGAAGCTCATTTATGAGGCATGTCTAGCAAAACTTCCCCTCTGGACAACTTCTGCATTTATGCGACTGCTGTTCACTCGACCTGTTACAGTTTGACAAGGAGGATTACAATCCTACCTCCTATCCATATCTTTTTCTGCAACTACTTAGCAAGCACAGAAATGTATATTTACTGTTCTTTCCAAAGATTTTTGGTCTTTCTGCTAAAATAAGAACTCTTGATTTCTGTGATTTATTTTTCCAGCAGTCGGGAAGGATAGAGAAGCACGGCTTTGCTGGGTGCTGAAATAAAAAGAATGAAAGCCCTAAAACAAGGCAGTTGTAGGAATGAGTAATAAGGCTAGTTCTAAAGGAACATTATGACTGAATTTATATTTACAAGGAACTTCATATTCTTTGGTTTACAAGAAAAGCCCTTTAAACTAATGACAAAGAAGTTAGTAAAATACTCAGTTAATTACAGATTACACTCCAATCCAAAGCATTTATAGACAAAAAGCAGACTAAACTGAACCAGTATTTTAAATATACTCATATCTTCTACAGAAGACAGAAATGAGATTAAAATCCCCAAAGTAGAAAAACACCCAGTTTGTTCAAGCTTATTCACTTAAACATGAAAATACATGCCAACTACAGATAAGTCAATCCATGAAATTGGTCTAGCTGCCTTTTTAAGAACTTTCTAAAGTTAATTTTAAATGTTGTGCTAATTTATATATTGGACCACCTAAAGCAAGATTAAAGGCTGGTGCCTTGGTAAAATACATTGCCAGAGATGTCAGAAAATAAACATCATTGATGTTTAGCATGATACCAATATTGATGCAGGTACTAAAACAATTACTTCCACAGAGCTGTGGTTTCTTAGCCAGTTTTGATACAGTATTCATACCACCATTGTTGAGATTTATTTCCTGGTTTAATGTCCTATTCTAGAGTTTAATTTCAAGCCATTTTAAACAGCATATAAACTGTCAGTCCAGAAGGCATGTTCATTAAATTATAAAAATGGGTTGAAGCTTTGCACTTATCTGAACTAGAATCCAGCTAGAAATACTTGTAAACCACACACCTTGGTATCTTCATTATTTAAGAAAAACATGTGCATGAAAAAAAAAAGAAAACCTCTGAAGTTTAAAGCAAATTTTATTCATAGGGATCATTTGCCTTAAGTTGATGCTATTTAATTGCAGTTATTACAAGCTCCGAGATACTCTCAGCAGACAGAACGTTAAGTCCCTGCAGCACTTCTGGGACCGGCGTACATGCGTCTGGTTGGCTCGCTTCACCGACTGCTGTGTTACTTGGCTCTGTACTCAAAGGAAATCGGAGAGTATGTCTAAACCTGGACAACCTCTCCTATTCATGTGTCAGACTCCAGCAATGTTGCTTACTGTTGTACCCAAATTAATGTTATTACCTGCCTAGCAAGTGGGGCACCAATCTTCAGGGCCTGGTCCCTCAAATGGAAATTCATACCTTAACCCAACATCTAACATAGTTTCTCATTGCCTGGAGCACTCCTCTGGATCTGAGGAGCTAACATGGTGGTGAAGAGAAACCCATCCCCAGAGAGAAGGCTTTCGGTTTATGGCACCCMATAAAAGACAGTGTTTTTCAGTTATCAGGCATATGTGGCAGTAGAGAATTCTTAAAAAAATTGAAAACAATGCAAAATATTCCCTTGAAGAATATGCGTATCTTATGACCAAGACAAAAATCTTTCCCTTTTGTGAACCAGGCTTCAGCAAGTGGAAAGTGACGTCACATCAGCAAATTAAAGTTTAAGCTGGACTGTGGGTGCTAAAACACAAGGCTTCTCATAAAGTGCTTTCAGCTATCCCATGCCTAGCACGCAATCACATCGCTGACATTCCCCCCACCCCCCCAGGATATTCTGAAACCAGTTAATCTGWTGCACAGATTAATGAGATGAAAGGATATCCTGACAGGGAGAAATCCTGAGACAATCATTTTGCCACATCTTCAGTTTTTGAATGTAAAAAGTATGCATATTATATTGGGAAACTTCTTATTGATCACAACAAATCATAGTACAGATAAATGAATCCAGAAGGAACATTTTCTGCAACCCTTGTATAACAGGCTGGCTCAGAGCCAAGATTTCCATTATCCATCAACATTCAGATTACATTTCTGAAGGGAAAGACTTTCTATTGTATTAAAATATCTTGACAAACTTTGTAGCAAGGTATCCGCTATGAGTAGGGCATTGCTTTTGAGCATGTACAGTTAAAACGCACTCCTGCTGTTGAGACTCAAGTAAAGTTATTAGCTGCTCACATTGTGCCAAAGTTGGTGGGACCTGAGGAGTTTATGGTCACTAGTACATTTTCATTTAAGTAGAGATGTGCCACACCAGTGCTATAAGTCATTATCCTTGCACTGAAATACCCACCACCACCAGGAACTACGCCTCAAGCRGGATGATCTCAGTGTGTTCAGTGTATTTTATCTGTTTGAGCACTTTTACAGATCAGATGGTGATACCTTTGAGATGCTCTCCCAGAGCCTGCCGGGGCTGACAGAAATTGATTGACTTAGTTTCAATATTTTTCTCTGGGGATTCAGGAAAACAGGGGTCATTTTATTTTAAACAGGGGCTGAAATTTTCATTTGCCACCCCATTCTGTACATAACAGAAGACCACAATCTAGTCAAAAGAGGCAAGAAGCCTCAATACGAAAATAATTCTCCTCCCCTCTGGCAATTCACTGGGATCTTTYATTATGTTTTCTGGCCTTTTATGCTGGATCAGCCTTTTCTTTGAAGTGGTCAGCTGGCTGTGGGGACAGCAAGCTTCACTTTCAGAGCTAATGTCACCCACCAGACTGCTAATTCACAGAAATAAAAGCCCTRATCCTGTTCAATTTTCAGCCTCCATTCATTTAACACTGATGCAGCATCCCCATTACTGTTCCCAAATTTAAATCCTGGATTATCTTTTGTCAACTCTTTCAAATAGAGATTCCTATTGAAAGAAAAACACTGTGCAAAAGATTTCATGGAAACTTATGCTGCCTATCCAAAACAGCTCAGCTGAACTATTTCCTCCCTGGAATTCGCCAAGACAAATAGCCTGTGTCCTAAGATACTGATCCACATCTTGGATCGGGATGAATCTGAGACAAAAGACCAAAAGAAAGTGGTTATAGTCCAGTTATTGCAGTTCTAAAGCAGAGGAACARATAATCATGAAATTGTGTTTACGTCATTAAATATGCTTTAACATAGACCATCACCTTATGTCTTAGAACCAAAAGGAAATCTAGAYCCTCTGGTTAGACCTATGTGACATGGGCCATGAAGCTTCATGTTGTCTTCCTAGTCATGAGCCTAAAGAGATGCTCTGGTTTTAAGGCAGAACCTGTGCTCGGGTAAAAACTTTGTCTCTGTCCTGACCGGAAACCGCAGAGAAGAGAAGGACCTATTATTTCCCCTGAAAGCTTGTTATCTGGGCTACTCAACCTCAAATTAAAAGTGTGCCTTATTTCCTTGCATTTGCCTGGCTCCATCTCCCAGCTACTGGCTCCTGCAAGACTCCACTGCTTACTTCCAGCACAGAATAAAACACACAAATAAGAAAATCCTTCACTTATGAACCCTTGTGTAGGAAACTTAAGCCTCCCGACAACAGTGGACTGCTTCAGAGACACCTCAGAGGTAGCCCACGCTCCAGTCTGTGGCCCGCAGCCTGAAACCACTGCCATGCCATCTCAGTATCTGAACACCAGCAATTTGCTCTCCGGCAGACAAGAAAGGCAGGGTTTGCTGTTTATGTATAGCTATCAGTCCCTGCAAAGCAGCATCATTGTACAACCACCCTGGCGATGCTCTATCCACGCAGAAGTGAACGGTATTGTTCTTAGGTGTGCCATTGTACAAAGGTGGCTAAGCATCTTCAAGAGGTAACACASCTCTCAGCGCAGAGCACGTAAGCCKCCTTCTGCCTTCCCGTTTCTCCCCTCTTGTTACCACATGCTGCAATTTTCAGTTGCAAATAAAAATTCAAAAAAACCCAAAAGACCTCAAAGCCCCCTTAAACACTTCACACAGTGCACTCTTTGGCCCGAGGGGGTCACAAATCAATACGCAGCATTTGCATCTACTGTTCCTTGCGGGCCGTAGCAACTTAAAATTGTAAAGAGCAAGCCAGGGCTGTTTTGTCACCATTTATTATGTTGATTGTGTATTTATTCCTCGAAGCAGGATTCTGCTTAATGTTCTGTGCTTTCAAAGAGCCTGGCAGCTGGTGTAAATGAGTTATAGATCCATTTGCCACCAAATCAAAGCCCAGAGCCAGATCAAAGCCAGATAAAAAATCATTTTTCTGTCACAGACTGTATGGCTTCTTCTCTGCCCTGTAAATAAAATTGATATTATTTCATCCAACTTCTATTTTCTCCTGATCAAAATATGATTATGTCTAATGCTATCCTGTCCAGGGCACTGAAGTTATACGAGATGTGAAAGCTTATTGATGTATTCAATTACTGGTTGCTGCTCCATTGTCTGCTGAGCAGAGCAGCTCGGTTATCGGTTCTTTAGAGCTGTACATTTCTGCCTAACAAAGTCATAACTCCCACAATTACCTGCCTGATGGATGGAAAACAAATATCATGAGCCCAATGCTGTTATCAGCTCGTCTCCATCTCTGAAATTGCTTTATATTAATGAGATTAGGACTGTGGAAAAGGTATCACAATTTAATTATTTATATTTTTCCTAGTACGGTAGGAGCATGCTCATGATTCTTGATCTGCATAAAGATTTGTCTATAGCACAGAGCTTTCTACAGTGAGAACCGGACAGGCAGATATGCAGTGAAATGTAGCCTTTCTCAAAGCTTATGTAGCTAAGGCTTATGCATCTTTTTTTTCCTCCCATCTCGACATCTAACCCACCCACCAAAATAGTTATGAGAATCCTGCACTGAAAATACAGGAGAAACCCTTGCATTTAACCGTGCTGAAACACACAAGAGCTAGCTCCCAAGAGCTAGGGGCATCAGCTGCAGATATTCTTATTCTTTGTAAACATACCGAATGTGAGYGACACTTTTCTCCCTGCAGCTTTCCAGCAACACTGACAGTCAATACTTTATAATGGTACTGAGCAACGAGCTGCCGTGTGCAGAACCCTCCTTCCAAATGCCAGTGCACCCTCACCTGTAGTGGTTTTCCTAGGAGCTCTAGCTGGCGGTTATATGACTGCTACTGTTCCCCCTCCCCTCTTGGTCTTGTAAGAGATATTTCCTCAAATGGAAACAGGTTCTTTTGCTTCAATTTACTTTGATAAAATAGACAGGAGGGGCAATTTCCACACTGTTTCTCTGGGATGCTAGCACTGCAGTAAGCATCGAGATTTTAGTGTAAACAGTATGGCTGTAATATGATGAAACCTGTTGAGTGTGAAAGGCTGTTGAGACTGGTTCCATTTTTGTTATCTATGTTACACACACACACCCCCAAAAAAAGCATTTCAGATTAATCATCATTAAACAGGGAAGTTTCAATTCCACAAGCAAAAAGCTGTCATGAAAGTAAAGCTTGTGAAGACGACCCCGTAAGTATAACTGTCTGAAAAAATTCTTGTTCCAGATTAGGCTGTTTAGAAATGCTGTTAGTCCCCAAAGTGAGCCAGCAAAATATTTAACCAAAGGATTAAATCTCCTCTCCTTCATATATAATAGGCAATCTCTGCTTGGTTCAGTGCATGGTTTAGTTTGATGCTGAGGCTCTCCTGGCCTGCTGGGAGCGATTAGCTCATTTAGCAACTCTTTTTGGCACTGCTGACTGCACATCACATGCAGTTGGTGACATTTAATTCATCATCTTCAGCTCCCAGGAGGCAGAATTACGAAGCTCTTCAGAAGTGACCGCACAGCCCCATGTCCTGCCTCTCCTCCCACCTACTTGCCTCCGTTTCTCTCGCTGGCCATCTTTCAAATGGAAAGGGTTAAAATGTCACTGCCACACAGATGATTTTCAGCAGTATTTCTCCCTCTCAACTCATCAGCCTATGGCAGTCTGACTGCTGTCACCCTCCTTTATTATATATAGCAGATGACAGGAGTAATCTTTGGTTCAGAGATGACAGTTTGTTTTATAAAATCTTAGCGTGGTGTAAGCAGTATTGCCTRGCATCACCAGTGCATAGATTGAGATACTCATACCAGTGCCCGATACAGCCACATCTTTCCTTTCAGACCCCAGTTTTTATAGCTGCATTAATACAGTATTTTTGCCAGAGATCATTCTGCCATAACTCCTATTCCAGGAGGAGTCTGGAAGGACCTGAGCACCTAGTCAAGACACTCAATTCAATGCTGTAGCCATTACCAATTCTGTGTCAAGCTCCAAGGTTAGAGCTTGACAAGCCCCCGAGGTACCCCAAGAGACTGCTACATGTTGTCAATATACTCGAGTAGTGCTGAATTTTGTCATATGGAGATAAGCCAACACTGTGCAGGAATGGGGAAAGAAAGTGCAATTTTTGGATGAAAGCCCATGAATTCCTTCAGCCAAGCTAGGGGACAGGGGTTAATTCTGCTCCAAGGCTGGTAGGATCCCACACCTAGGTTTGGAAAAGCGACCTCAGAACAGTATGCCCTTCCTCTGCCTGGAGCAGCCCTGGGGGACTTGACCCCATAGCAAATTAGGGAAGACCTCAGGACTGCTTTTTTCTTGAATCACAGTTAAGCTTTGGCATGATCAGGAAACTACAGGATCTAATCTGCCACTGCACTGGCTAGGGAGCCACACAAACCCTAGTAAATAAAACCAATAAATTCCAGGCCTTCCACTTAAAAGGGAGTTATGGTCTCATTTATTCATCAGCAAAGGCACAAATGGAAGGTAGGTCACAAGGCCAAGAATATAAACCCATTTAGATGGCACATGGATGCTGGTTTTTATATTGTGAGGAGGACATTTAGGGAGGGAGATCTATCACACCTATGCTGTATTTCATCAAGAACTCAAACAGCAATAGTCATTTTCAGTTCAGAATAAAGTACTATAAGTAAAGGCTGGAACAACAGCTTTGAAGACAGACATCTGCATTTTTTATTTAATGATTAATCACTTTGGACTTGCACTTATTAACTACCTCAATTATTGTTTTCCTTTTTTACTCAGGAGTCTATAACTCTACTGTAAATTAGGAATCAAGATGGTTCATTGGTATTTGTTTGGAAAGCATATGTTATCATGTGAAGTGGAACTACTTATGACATTTTCAAAAAGCTATGAATAATCACACATCATTAAAACTGTTGATTGAAACACTGCTTTGCCATGACATTTTTAATCTATGGCATAAGTAAATGCAAAATCTACCTAGCAAAAGGAATGAAAAAGCCAAAAATTCCCTGGAGTATTATATCCCAAACTCTCGCCTTCCTTTCACCTTATCCTAGATTTAAAATAAAGGAAAGGAAGACTGAGATGCTGGCAAGGCAAAACTTTCATTCATCTTGGTGGGATCAGGTTTACTCCAGTTGCAGTCATTTCCTAAGCAATAAAGAGAATATATGTTGTCTTTGGAACAGAGCTTAAGGCTCCTTTCTATCGCATGTGGAATCTTTCAATAGTGCTGCATTCTTTGCATTAAAGAGCTGCTTTACTTCACCAGATTTAGAATATCAGTCTATTCTTTGTTAAAAAAGAAAACAGTAGTTTCATGTAATGTACATGCTGGGAATAAATCTGTTTGTTTATAGAAATTGTTAAGACTCAGGAGCAAAACTGAAAGAATAAAAATTAGCTACCGCAGAAGATAAAACTGGTGTAATAGAACACAGAGCAACTTCCTTATATACAACATGTTGGGAGTTAATGGACTGATCACCTCTGTAGGCAATAGCTACCACATACGAATTTAGTACATCCTTAACACAGGCTGCCATGTCAAATGGCCAGAAAACCGTCCTCAAGGACTCCAGGATCTTTCTTCCTTCCAAACAGGCCCACTCCAAGCAGGAAACCACTTACCTAGGAAGAAGCAGTCTTCCAAGCTGGTTTCTTAGTCACTAACAGCAATGAAACAAAATATGCGACACCAAATAGTGTTTTGTATCCTGAATGCTGGGCAGTGATATTTTGAGAAAATTTCACTCCTGCAAAACTAAGCTGACTTTAATAAAAGTCAACTACTTGCAGAGATGCTGTGTGTGCAGCTAACACTGCAGCTGCATACACTCAAACCACAGCCTCTTCCAACCCTTCCCACTTGCAACCTGCCCCTTCCCTCCGTGGTCCATGTGGTAGCTTGGAAAAATCAGTGAAGAACATGATCCAAATTCCAGTGGAAAGAAAGGCATCTTCCTATTGGAGCTGTCCATAGGGGAGCAATCTCCACCTTGGCTGCAAAATCTCTATCCTTTGCTATGTATTTTTTTCAGCCAGCATCCAAAACACTCTGGAGCCTAGATGTCACCAGTAAGAACATTACCATGTAGGTTTGTTTCTTAAGCTTATTTCTGCATGAAAACTACAAGCACTGACTTTCCCATCTGGTTTCCATTAAGGCTTTGTGGTTTTGAGGTGAGGGGAAGGTTGGGTAAGTGAAGAAAGCAGCTTGTTTGGTTGGCTGTTTACCTTGCAACAAGTTCAAAGATCCTCCACAGTTCCCTGTATCCCAACTCCTGGTCTTGTTCTTTCTTTTCATGCTCAATCACTATTCCAGTCAATCTTAGTCTTTTTGATCTCCCTGCAATGTCACCACGAGCAGGCCAAAGCTTGGAGATGAAAATGGCTGTCCACACGCATACATATCCCTGAGGTGAGCTGGCCACGGACACCCTTAAGTCTCCAGTCTTTAAGTCCATACACTTCTGCCCTGAAAAGCCAAGACCAGGCATTTCTTTGAATAGAAAAACAGACAAATCCCGTTCTTCCCTGAGCTGAGGGACACTCAGCCAAACTCTAAGCAAGTTACAGTCCGAGTAATTTAGTTCGGGTGGTATCTCTGGAGGTCATCGGGTCTAACATCCCACTCAAAGCATGACCTGCTAAGGTTGGGCTGCTCAGAGCCCTGTCCTGAGGTTCCCCCAAAGCCTACAGATGTTTACAGCCTGGATAACACATGCAGGTTCTCAAAGGAACAAACATTGCAATGAGGAAACAGTATCTGCCAGATTTCAAAGGGAAATACTAGAACTTTAAAGAAGGATTTGATTTTGACCTTAAGAAAAAACAATGCGCTTTTCACTAGCCTTTTTGGCTAACTTTCACAGGAAAATTTGGTCCGAGACAGACAACTAGAAAATACCATTTTGAGCTGCTAAAAGCTTGCCAAAATTATAAGCAACAAAAAATGTGGTCCATGTTACATCCCAACTGAGGTTTCCCAGTGTTGCCATTTTCATCTTGTATGTGGGACCAATTTGTATTCTACAACACCCCCCTCTATAAATCTGTCAATATTACGCATTTTCCCAGCTGATCGCCCTCTTTCTGAAAAAGAGACATTGCTTTTAAGTAGCAGCCTTTCCAGTTAGATTTTAAACTGTATTCTAAATTCAGAGCCAGCCTACTTTTCAGTTAGTTGTTTTTGGAAGCAAGTAACAAAGTTAGAGGTGTGTCCAGTTCTTATCTACAAATAGGTGCAAGATATCACCATCCTTGAAATAAGAGAAAAAATGAGAAATGCAGACTGGAATAAATTCTCACTGATGCTTTCTTTATGCAATTCATTTTGGATCTAATTCAAAATCCACTGAATTCAGAAGAATCTTTTCATTTCATTTGGATAACACTGATTCATGAAAAAAATACTCCTGCTTACAAACATGGTCTGATTAAAGGTAATAGTACATCCACATCTCACAAGCAGTGAATAGTCAAAGCAAAAAATTTGCAAGTTGAAGTCTGTTTACAAGAACTATGCACTGAATGCCTACGAATAGATAATTCCTTTGCTGAAATCAGGGTCACCTCATCACAGGGATAGAAGAAAGCTAAATCGATGAGTGAATTTATTTTCATTAGACAGTTTAACCAGTTCTCAGTATAAACTAGCTGGTCATAAATTGAGCTTGCTTAGAGCTCTTTTGATTGGGATTATTTCATGAGATTGTGTGAAATCCATAGCTTTTAGACAGGCAAATCTGAGCTTTAAAAGCATAACCCCTTTTTTCCCCACAAAAATTCCTTTTTTCCCCAGAACATCACCAAGCAACACAAGCAGCAGAGCTTCCAGTTTGACATCTGGAAGCAGATGGGTAGTAGGCAGAACCATAAACTCCATATAAACATCCCTGTTACACAAAACAGCATCAGCRTGTTGTATTCCAGGGAAACATCACTTCGTCCTCCTCCAAAATCCAGCCTGGCTTCGTGCCCGCCGATGCGAGGCTGGCAGGCAGCAATTGACTACAGCTAACCACCGGCAGCAAGCAATTGCACTGTGCCCAAGTGACTGATAATTGTCTTGTACAAAAGCATAGGAATTCCACCAAAACATTGCCCAAGATGCTGGGGAGACGTGGGACACACGGACCGGAGGTGTCTGCCCAGAAGCTGTCAGCTGCAGCCCCACGCGTTTGTGCCTCCATTGTTTGCACACTATATGGTGTTGTTCTGGGCTGGCAATGGCTCTTCAGATCTGCATGACTTTTGCGAGTTTTTAGCATATTCATTAAAAAATTTGGACTAGAGCTATTGCACGTCTGCCAAACAGATCTGGTGTGAAGGTAGTGACATTAGTGGAGATATTCATTTTGAAAATTAACTTCAAGCTTACATTGTTCAATAAGATGTTCAAACAACCTCAGATCTTGCACAGTCCACAGGATATAGGTGAAATACTTTATTCCCACTTTAGYTGTGATCTCGTTGTTAAAGCCAGAGGTGAAGTCTGAGCCTTTTGCAGTTGTTTACTGGCTGACAGAAATTTTTGATGTTCAGTTTGTCTCTAGACAGTAGTCTGATAAAACAGTCAAAACACATCTCTTAAATACTGCTTCCAGCAAGCCGCATGAATTCTTGAGTTATTTAGATTAATTTTTGAAGTGTGCAATTTTATTTCTGTTATAACGTACAACCTAATATTATTTAATAATGTAAAATAGCAATCCCAGGACACAAAGCTACTATCAATTACACATTCTGCTAGTTTAACCTAACTTGTTCTAGGAATCTCACTGATAGTGGCAACACTTCTGTTAGTAATTAAATACTGTCCCAGAAGTAACTAAAAATATTAATGATACTAAGGATACAGTTATACACACTGGATGTCCAGTTCAAAGGACTAAAAATAAGTCTTAGAAATAAAACATGGAAAATGTTTTTCATGAAACAGCTGAAAAGATTTCTTAACACAATAGAGGAATTGAAATAAATTTTAATATAAAAAGAAACCTATAAAGTATATAATGCAGTTAAATCAACATGTGTTCCTTGACTGTTCTGCTATCCCTTTGCTAATGCATCCACAGCACTTTCCAGAAGATAGTTATTGCTCAACAGCAGCACCTTATGTTGCCACTTCCGTAGGCTAGATATTCACAGACATGAAATCTTTAAACTCATTTTACTTTGTGATTTTCACAACATTAGAATTGAACTTATGGCAGATCTGAAAAACATCCAAATCTGCCGTTAACCCCCCCAGTCTAACAACGCAAAAGAAAATGAGTTCAGTGAAATAACTACATTTGGCTTGTGTGTACTGAATATATTGCATTTGACTCAAATCTCTTGTGGTCTAGATGGTCATAATTCTTAAGCCTCTAGAGGTATTTACAGTGTTTTCCTTTTTAAACACTGATATTCTGCTCTGTAATACTTCTTCCCAAAATCTCACAAGCCATGCATAATATTCCTAAATATAGAGCCAGTTTGAGGGGATGCAGTTCTCAAAAAGAGCCTCTATTAAAATTCCTCACGACTGGATCACAGTATTTGTCAATATTAATAATCGTCATTAAACCCGGCCAAAAAACTTTTTGGACAGAAACCTGGATTTTTGACCCAAAAGAATATTTGTGAGAAGAATGAAGTTTTTATTATTTCAAAGGAGCTTTCCTTAGAAAAAGCCAGCTTATTCTGATGACTTTCRGTTTTCAAAAACAAGAAGTTGACATTTTCTGCAGGAAGTACAGCATTTTCTGATTAGCTCTAATAGCCACCTTTGGGAGATGCTGCAATTTATCCCAGCATTTGAAGTAGCTGAGTGTCATTAATTGCTGTTCACTAGGGTATTAAAGGCACTTGGTACCTTGTAAAAATGGGAGCTGAAAAAAAAAAAAAATCAGACTGCGGGCCAGAATTCAACAAAACACTTGAGCACATGACTCAACGCAGCGCTGAGCAGAAGCCTGCCTAAGCACATTCGCTGCTTGGCTGAACCAGAGTTGTTGTTTATAAACCCCAGCAGATTTGTCAGACTAAATGCTAGCTTGTGCATCTGATAGTGAAATATGGGTCCATTTTTTCATTTTTCTAGTTTTGAGAGCTAGGCACCTTGCTCAAAGACACAAAGTGCTGCCGGAAAATTTCCGGATTTTTCTGCAGAACTTTTTCTGTTGCTTAAAAATGCTTCCTCACATCAAACTGAATATTTCCCAGCCTGGTGTTAAAAGGGCAATCCTGTTACCCAGATAAACCACATCTTGATAATGCCAAAGCTACAGTAATATGTAGTTCTTGTCAAAAGAGTCACTTATTTCATTTCCCATCCACAGAGACACGCTCTCTTCTAAGTCGGTTTCTGATGGAAACAAATGAAGGCAATGATTCGTCTTGAATAATAAAGCACCTGCAGCTGTTTTCCACATTCAGAATGATGGCTTATCATTAGCAGGCACACTTAGATATTCCAAGCACCCCACACGCCTTGCAGGTAGGACTCCAGGGTCTGTGTCACTTACCTGTGCCTCATCACTTTCCAGTAACAAGAACATCAGGGATGCAGCGCACACATCACCCGAGTCTGGATTCGCTCTAAATAGTGCTCCCTGAATCAGTCGCCTCCGCCTCCSCCCAGAAAATCAATAGGAAGGATTTCATTAGACTTGAATTATGTAAACTCTGTAGAGCAGAACTTCCTTTGAGTTTGAGGGACACCGAGTGCACTGGGAGCCTGGTCTGTGGCTGGGTGCTGGAGTCAAGACTAAATCACTTCAGGGAGGCTTTTAAAGGCAATTCTACATGCACATATTCCACAAGCTGGCAAAGCTTTAAGGACCAGCTGCAGGGTTTCTCTTTCTTTGTTCTTAACCATCCCAACGAACTGAGACCGACGGACGACATCCTCCTGTGCAGAACGGTGCTTGAAGCAGCAGTAATGCTGGGGAACTGGACATGGGGCCGCCCCAGCCAATTGACATGGGAACCAAAAGCAGCTTTGACAGTGCAGTCATACAGGGAGCAACTCAACTTGGTTCAAAAATAGATTAGTTCATTACAGAATACATGAGAATAAATTGCATGGGAATGAGTGAGGGATTGTGCAAGGGAGTTAACGCACTCTAAAAYATCATGAAGCTACTGTATGACTAGAAAAGATCAGTTTGTAACAAGATAATTTACAATTTAGAACATTCAAATAATTACACACGAATCACTAAAACATTTGTTAAGGGAACATGAGATCCCTTTACTATATAAGATAGCTTTAGTTTTTCAACAATTCCATAAACACAGCCAGGTGAGTCAGTTACTCACCACCACCATTCAAATCTTCAGTGATCTATTAAGAAATAAAAATTCTGTGCAGTTAGGGTTTCACATGGTTGCTTCTCTGAGTCAGCATTATCTCCAGCTGCAAACTCAGGAGTCACAGCTCCAAAGTAAAGTTAACAGAAGATCAATTATTGTAATTAACAAAATCAATAATAGTTTAACAATAATGCATTTTCCCTCCTAGTATAAACTGTGCTGCATTCACTTGGCCTTAAGCTCAGAGAGATCCACAGCTAAACACAGCGACATTAACATAAAGAAGATTCAGACCATCAGGGCAAAGAACAGAAGAAAAGTCTTTCTGCCAATACATAAGTTAGCCCTTTCCCCCAGGTCTGACATTCTAGCTTTGCCTTGCAGGGACAGTAATCAAAGGGAAAACACTAAGCCAGTTTTCACTGCCCTCCATGGCATCACATGCACCCACACTATGTTCTTTGATTTACCACCAGTACAGCCCAGTAACACATGCCCAAAAGGAACCGGACCTGCTGTAATTCTCTGCACAGTGGTAACTCCCTCCTTACTTGCCCCTTAGCTGGGGCAGTCTGTTCATTGCCTCATTATATAGGCAACATGCTCAAAACCTAGTTCAGGTGTTTTGCTGCACCAGAGATAGATTTCACCTTGCAGAATTAAGACACCAGCACGAAGTCCATGGTCCTGCTGAGGAAGCAGCAGCCCTTGCTCTGGTTCCCAGTACCAAGAGGACAACCCTCAGGACAGCCTGGAAACAGCTCCCAGCACACACGGGCAGCTGCTTCAGAGCTCTTTAAGGCAGTCATAGTCCCAGCAGGGCATTTTCCCACTGTGCCCCTCCAACTCTGAGTGCACAGGGTTGGTTGTGGGGTGCTGGAGGGAAAAGGAGAGAAGGGACAACAGCTCCCGCACCAAGCCGGGAGATAATTAGATCCATTTAGTTACCACATTTCTGGGCATCCTGCACAGCTCTCGCTTGTCCTATTCTCCGTTTATTTCAGCTAGGAAAGATAAGCTTTATGCCTTCTTTCTTCCTACCCAAAGGATATTCCACTTTCCTCTGCCTCTGCTCGCCTTTGCCCTCTCAAACCCCTCCCCCCTCCAAGAAGAAATATTCTCATGTGCATGACAGAGGACACCTTATGGCCCTACCAGTTTGACTGGCCTATCTCCACTCGTCTAGAGACATACAGGAACATACTCCAACAAGACAATTTTCTGTACAGCTGCATGCTGTATACTATGCATCATCATCATAGCCCACAACTGCTCTCTCCCAGAAGACCTGAGGAATGAAGGAGGGCAACCACATAACACCCTCTTTGGCAGTATGAGTTTTTCTGTGCTGTGGAGAAGTTTCAGATTCATGTTTTGGACAAATATGACTGGTTTTCCTGGGAAGCTCCAGTGAGGTTGTGGAAATGCCACCAGACAAAGGAGCAACAATCTGCAGACAGCAAGATACTGTGCTCCCTTACTGAAGGGCTGATTTCAGCAATCAGTAAATTGTTTGGCTGCATTTGTACTGTCAGCAAGGGTGTAGGGCAAGAGCTAGAAGTTTATGCTCTGTTCATCAGTCTGACAGGCTCTTGATAGCCCTTTCCTGCTTCTTTTGCCTTCCCCTGCCGAGGGAATATGATAGTTTTGGAGTTACCTGCTGGCCTTCACCTTTACTTGCTAGGCACTCTAGCCTCTTGATGCATCACCAGGGCTCCTGCAGCAGTGGACCAGCAGCTGCTATATGCTTTCTAGAAGAGCATTGGCCTCCTGTTGGCGTTCTGGCCAATAGGTGGTCAAGGGGCTAAAGGGTGGCCAGAGCATCCTGTTCCAGATGTTAATCTAAGCCATTGTCTCTGGTCATTATTTCTCTTCCCAGAGAAATGAACTAACCACTGGCCTTCTCCACTGCCCTTCCAGCAGCCACCACAAATGGATACAGAGTGGGCAGATGAGTGGGGATGGACGAGGGGCTTTGAGCAGGACCCAGAGCCCCTCACTGATGTTTCATCAAGGCCAACCTCAATGCTGGGGAAAGCAGTGGAGCCGCATAGGCAAGTCTCTTCATCCAGGTGCAAGAGTCCATGACACAGCTCCTTGGTACTTGGAAACAGCCACACAATTCACTCACATACTGAAGAAAAACTTATTCACAATGAAACCAAATGATGGGGCAAACGCTCCTTCCCTTACTTCTCCATGAAGAAACATGAAATCAGAAAAATAGTGCTTGAGAAGTCACCTGGTCTGTGCCCTCAATCCCATCTCAGGATCAGCTTTGTTCCTAGCAGATGTTTGTCTAACCTATCCTTTAGAAAGCTCTGGGGATGGAGACATTCATACCCTGATTGGTTAGACCATGCATAAAAATTAAGAGATTTTAGGTAATTGTGTGCAAACCTCTAGAACAAGTTTTGCAAGCCTGTGCACTGTGCTATTGCCATATTCCAATATTATTGGCCTTTACTTTAGCTGTGGGTTGCTGAACTAATATGAAATTCTGACTGAATTTGTGCAGCCTGTGGAAGTGCTGGGAGACTGTAAATACATTAAGAGCAGACTGTCTGTGAGAGCACCAGGAAGAGAAAAGCCTTGAAGAACTGCTTCAGAGCGAACAAGCTCTGCTAAGCCCTTCAGAATAGCAGTGGGAACATCTGACCTTCGTTGCAGGGATCCCAGCAGTACTGGGAAGCCAGTGGATAATATATCAAATAATGGCCATTGAAACAAGAGGAGAAAGAAAAGTGGAGATGAAAACATTATTTCTGAAACTTTGCTCCCATCAGTGAGTTTTCTGCTTTACAGAAATGTACCATGTTACCTTGGCTTTCTACACAACCTCTGTCAGAGATTACAGCTTGAATTATTTCCATACAGTTTCATGTGTCTTTTGCATGACCTTGAGAGCTGTCATTCTACAGCAGCACAGAGAAGTTTCAGGGACTTCAGCCTTGGCTGAAGTATACCAACTGCAATGCATCTCATTTTCATTCCATCAGCGTGCCTATACACTGAGGTTATTTACCAAACATATGCAAATTTCAGGATATACCAGAAAATAACCAGGTGAAAAGCATACAGTTCAAGAACCACGTTTGCAAACCTCTGCACAGTCTTCATGATTCTGCCTTCTTTCAGCCAGCCAGATAGTAGGACTCATATGCCCCAAAGTAGACATCTCAAACTGCTTTAAGCAATTAGATCTCCCAGTGATTCATCTCACCATCACCATCCAAAACACACAAATGTCTAAGATGCTACTCTCACATATGCAAAATAAATGCATGACAACGTAAGCACCTAAAACCTAGTCAAGCTCTGGAACAATTCATCCACTCACCCTAAAATAATTGTCATCACCATTATTTTTAGTTGTTCCCGAACAATCAGTACTTCACATGATCAATGTAGAAGTAAAGTTCTGAAGCATCTACAGTACTCCAGCACCTACGTAAGACTGCTAGTCCCATTCACACTCGTGCTGGCTCTTGGATTAGGAGCAGCAGAGCGGAAAGAGACAGGGCAGAGAAGATGTGATTTTTTTTTTTTTTTTTTTTGTGTCTGGCCACCAAGCCTTCAGTCATGAGTTTCATTTTTCACATTTCAAGTCTCACACACCAGGGTGCAGATCTGCATTCGATTCCTAGCTCTTTTACAGATTTTCAGTACAGCTGTGACCAGACCATTTTATTTCTGACTCAGTTTCCCACACATGATAAAGAAGCTAATTTTCAAAAGAAGTCATTGAGACAAAATGAATAACATCTGAATTGCTAAGATATTATCATGGTCTATGCAAGCAGAGAAATAGCTCAGGGCAGTGTTCATTTAGAACAGTGGATGTAGGGCAAATCAGCTTTCTAGATCAAAATAGGCAAATCTATTTCAAATCAGACTTGTGTTTTTGAATTTGTTTTTTGTTTTTAATTATCTTGCCATTAATGCCTTTTTTTTTGGAGGATGTTCAATTTCTTGAGGTGATTGCACAGAGGCTTCTTTGAAACCTTAATTTCTCCAGACAAAACAGCCAGTTTCAAGACTAATGATTACAATGCTATCATTCACTCAGAAAAGCCATTTAATTCTGATCAGGACCTACCTCTCAGCTCTGAATTTAAATCAAGATTGGCCACAATTCTAGAGTGCAGTTACTTCTAAAATGGAAGAGATCTTGCTACACACAAGAGACATGAGTTCTTTCTATACCAAGAATTCATGTTAGACAGTTGATATTTAAAACACAGTTCTCATTAGAATGGATTGTAGCATTCATGTCCTGGAAACCTGAAGAATAGAAACTAACACATTAATCCATGCAGAATACTTCAATGATCTCTGCCCGGTACCTGCTAGAATAAGCCTCCCACAATCATTTTTGCTTTGTTCAAAGCTCTAACAAGGATGTATTAGTTGAAAAGAATTCAATGAAATCACAAAGTGGCCAAGAATCCTAAACATGCTTTTCCTTAGCTGGGTAGTGTGACATAGATAACGATGTGCTTGATTTTGTCTGCTCCAGTAAGTTCAACACTATCCTGTCTTTCTTGCATTACCTGCACATAAAAATCTACTTCTGAAAATGTATATAGTCAATATTTACTTTAGATACAATTTTAATGAAAGTACACCATAAAAATAAAAGTCTGCAACTATAAAAGCCTAGCTTACACAACATTAAACATCGGAGGTTAGGTAGAATTGGATTTCGTTCTTCCTAACTGCAGTGATTTTTAAAAAAAAGTTTGAAGTGATAGCATTTATCATGTAGTTTTCTAAAAGGAGAATACATTGACTGCTTCACTGTATTTTGAAGCTCCTGTGATAAAGCCAAGAATTAGATATTTGCATATGAAAAGTTCTGCAGAGGAATGCTCTTACTAATGCCAATAATTCTACTAGTTTCAGCATGGTGACCAGTGAATAAAGGACTGGACATTATACATTTCCTTTTTAATACCTCACCTATTATCTGTCTTGAATACATCCACCTTATATTCCAACTCTATTTAGAGATCAACAACTCTACAAAGATCACAGAAGTGATTACATAACCCAATGCAAGCACCAGCATGTTGTGAGGTAAGTAGACTCTTTGATGCAGGAGATCACTTTGGCCCAGCATTCCTCTGATTTCATTGCCCTTGACTTTGGAGCAGCAAGTCAATATGCGTGCTGCTGTAAAACTGATATTTCAGACTCCTGCTTTGCTGCTGGAACAGAGAATTATAGGACCATAAGGGACCTTCAGAGGTCATGGAGCCCATACAGACAACAAAGAAGAACTACGTTTGTGTCATCTGTGGTCTAACATCAAATACTTCCAATCATAGTGGCTCCACAACCTCCTCAGGCAGTACACCCCATTGCTTGGCTACCCTTCCTGCAAAAGGATGTTTTTCTTACTGTCTAGCTTCAAGTCTTCCTTGCTCCAATTACTTGCAATATTTCCTTACTTATTTATTGTGGATGTGAACAAGTTGTCATCTTTTTCCTTAACAGGTCTTTATGCATTTAGATGCCTCTATCCATCATCTTTTCTTTAGGCAAAACAACCTCTTATTTCCATCTTCCCTCAGAGGTCATGCTTTCCAGACTTCCCTAGATCRTCCCCAGGGATCCATATTGCTCCCGCAGCACCATGCTCAGAGTTCCTCCCATTAGCCAGTGTCCCCTGTAGGCAGCCTATCCAACCAATGCTGGGCTTCTCAGCACATTATCCGGGAGGACCACAGCCCTGAAGTGGAGCTGCCTCTTTCCCCAGAAATAGCACCAAAAGCTCTTGATCACTAAAGCTGCAGACTGATAGAAAACAATATACAAACTGGAAGAAGGGAAAACTAAGTTCAGACAGGAGAAAGACTAAAATAAGCAGCTTGGAAATTAATCCAATAATGCTCACTACATTTTTTCCTCCAGACCTGCTCTGCACAACTCCAACAGCTTCATGTGAAGTACAAACTCCATACAGATCCCTCCAGGCTCCTAGAAAAGGGGGCCTCCTTTTTCATCATCTTTGCTGGCTTGGCCTCTGCTCTATGCTGCAAGTTCCCAGCTCCTTTCTTGAGCTTTTCTGTATGTCCTTGTGCAGAAATCTCTCCATTTGCCTCCTAAAGTTCTTCCAAGGGAGCATTCAGTTTCTCTCCATGAAATAGTAGACTTTTCCCTCTCTATATTTCACCTGACTCAAAATGCAACAGCAACAGGATAGCCTATGCAAGCAACCAACCTTTCTGCTGTCTGGCTACACCTTTTTCAATCAATGAATTACATAAATTGTACATATAAATACATGAACATATAAATCAACAGCTATGCTATCTGAAACAGGTGTGCTCATACACAACTTCAGGGCTGTCCTTAACCTAGGGGGAATATCTTGGGGAAAGGTGCGCCTGTCCCAAAGGAAATTAGAAAGGTACAGCAGTTTCAACAAAATTTTGATGGAAGTTCTGTCCAGGAGGTCAAAGCCTCTTAAACTTTGGAAAGAGTTAGGTGCTTTCATACTGGTGGACAACTTTGAGGTCTGTATCATCCGGTCATGGTCCTGGCACAGAAGTTATGGGACACAGGCAAAGGAGAAAAAGCTGCGTAAAAACAGGAAACGAACTGAAGATAAAAAATGGTTGCGGCAGAGGTTAGATATGTAGGCTATAGCAGCCATACACATGCAGAAGCATCACAGAGGCCTGTCATTCAAATGGCTTTTGGAGGTATTAAGAAAGTAAGAGTGCACTTAAGATCAGTCTGCTCTGAAAATATATCCAAAAGAGCCCTGAAATCTTACATGTAGTTGTATGGATAGTGCCAAAATGACCATTATTCTAATCCTATTGTACTGCAATGTTATACGGAGGAAATGTGATTATGCCCAGTGTTATATTTGACAATGGGATTATCTAGAGGATGCCTTCCAAGCAGCCTATGTAAACCTTCCTGGTAAAAGCTGGATAGTGTGATGCGTTGTGGGCTTTTAAATCATGCTAAGCATTAAAAGCTTGACGGAAAATTTGGCATTGAACATTTCAGATTTCAGTTAGTAATTCACTGCATAAACAAGAAGCACCTCTAAAAGTGTATATTTAAGTGTGACTTTAGTTCAACTGAGAAACTAAAGTCTACTTCTGCCAGATTTTTGTCTTGCAGCCAGGTTCAAAGCTTTAAGTCAACTTTAAAGAAAAATAAGTTGAGATTTTAATCACATAGTATACTGCAGAAACATTAGAAAGGTCATGACTTAATTTCAGTCCACTGACTTTCCTTGTAACAAAAGTATTGAATTTTGGGACAAAATAGTACCTTTATTGTAACAGAATCAGTTTTCAAACAAAGAGCATTTGATTTATTCAGCCCAGCAAATAGCAAGTTACAGTAGTCCATTTTCAAAGTATTAAGAGCAATGAAGAACTGTTTGAAGATCACAGTGCTACAAAGGAACAGAGGCTTCCAGTGTTACTTAACTGGGGGGAGTGGTACAAAATTCAACTACTGAGCAATTGCTTCTTCAAAAGAAGAAAAGAGACTGTACAGTCCCCTTGACTTTTCTATAGAGGTGGAATTCATTTAATTGCATCAAAAGGAACCAGAGCTCTCATCTCATCTTCCTTTCCGTTAGTGACTTTTGAGAGGGAGCAGAAAGGAAGAGAGGAATTGGAAGAGGGGTGTAGAAACAGTCCTGTAACTCCAGAAAGATGATAGGAGTGGTGGATTCAGCCTGTTTAGCTTTTCTTACTATCCTGTAACAGTTTCTGCATGAGGGTAGCTTAACCTTTACAGACTGGCAGTTCATCTCACATCCTCTATTTCAGCCTATTTTCAGTGTACATCACAAGGAACAGTGCTCTTTCCCTCACTGCCACACAGCATTAGACATTTTTAAAACTGGTAGCACAAGCAAACTTGAAACTCTCTTAATCAAGAGATTGGCTGTGTCTTGAGAAGTGCAGTGGTTAAACAGAGCAACACCAGTTTGCCTCACTCCTAAACATTCAACCTCCAGTTTTCCACAAGCTAGTTGGACTACTTTCTGGAGCAAACATACCAGTTGTCTCTGAGAAGGAATTGGAGATTGGTTGGTAGGACACTTAACACCACATGGAAAGAGGTGCTGAATCAAGAGCTACGGGTCCAGTGGGTACCAAACACTGCTCCAACCTCACTGTACGATGTAATAAAGCTGGATAGCCTTCAGGTCTGGGTACAGGCAGCTAGCAACAGGGTCAGCTAGCTCTAGTACTGCACAAGTCTTATCAACCTTTCTATCGTTGCTCCTATGACCAGTAACTAGTGCWATGTTGGAACATTTTACAGCTCTTCGATTTAAGGATGCAGCTGTGGGGGAAAAAGAGCTCTGCTCATGCACCATGGCATGAAGTAGAAAGGAGTCTTATTTGTCATCCTGAAGACTGAAGATCCACCCATGCAACCCAGGAAAACTCTGCCAGTAGCATCCTGTTACACTGCTCATACTTTTCTGTGTAGGTGATAAATGTTATCTTGTGAGGCCACTAACATTACATTATTGTTCTAAAGAAAACAGAAAAGAAAAATATTCTGGCCCCTTTTCTTATATTTTTGAAAGAGTGAATTTTAGTTGAGAAAACTTCGGTGTGCAGCACATGCAGCACAAACTACAGTCCAAAATGTGGATTTTATAGTTCAGAACTGTTCCACATGGCTGCCCATTCAATACATATAATTCATTACCAAATCCCATGCCTGCTTGCTCATTGTGATGTACCAGCAATGGGTTGGATTTAAATTAAAGTTGTATTTAAAAGGCCACTAGACACATTTAAAAATGAATCTTTAAAAGTTTGGCTAGGCAAAGTCCAATTAATAGTCCACATGTCTGTGTTATCTAAAGACCTAATTCCATTCCAACATCTGTTCTGTGTTTAACAGTAGGTCACAGCTACAAAGGTTGATGAGTACTAGAATAAAACAAAAACCCATGCGAATATTCTTCCACTGAACTAGCTGCAGATGAGCTATTAATCCCATGATTAAACTAACAGGGTATTTGTATTATTTTAAGAAAAGAGTCTTCATTTTATATTCATAATTTGCTTTCTATTTTATTAGCAGATAATGCAGATGTTAGCTAGATTTGTTAGCTAGTAGATATACTTATTCCTCCCCCGCCCTGCAAACCTTTTCAAACTCTAGATCAAATAGTCTTTCAAGTAATTGCATATATTTCTGAAACAAATTTCCAGTAGAGTTTTATAAATCTAATAGGAAGCACCTTAAAAGAATTGGAAGGTTAGCTCCAGGAATTAGAGATCACTTCCTTCACTTTGATTTCTAGTCAAGATCAGTCCTTAACTCACAGACAGGAGTAAGACCTAGTGCTGCCTAGACTAACTCACCACAGTGAAAATGTTTCCAGTCCTATGATGCGAAGTCAGAAAGGCACCAAGAGCAAAGAGGTGGCCCACCTGAATAATGCTGCCATCACAGATGGGAAATCCATGCCTTGCCATCAGTTCCTGACCTGGAGCTCCTGCAAGAACTGCTCTCCTGTCCAGCACGATGCTCCTGATCAGCAGCAGCTCCCTGACCCCAATTTGGGGAATAAAACAAGCCCACAGGTGGAAAAACAGATGTATCTATGCAGTTCTGGGTTAGATCSCACTATTATGGGACCTGCTGTTATTCTCCTAAGATGTGTATGGGACAGTTGAGTGGTGAGAAACACTAGACGACTTTAGCATGGATAAATGTAGTCAAAGCAGGTCTGAGGACTGAAATGAGCATAGATGCCCTGCACTTTTCAGAGCACACTGTCCTTCCACCTGTCTGGTCTGAACATAAATGGTAAAGTGAAGTCACCTATTTCCACTAGTAGAGTGGAAGAAGCCAGCCAGATAGATATTGACCAAAGACCTTTCATATCATTAGAATGAGGAAAAAAATAGAATACAAAATATACTTCTCCTCCCTGTAGCTCTCTACCAAAGCATGCCATAAAAAGCTTGCTGTCCTAGCAAAGAACTGAGCCTAAAGGATCAGCTTAACCTTGAGACTTGCTATATATGTTGCAGTCTTCATTCATCTTATTAGATACACTGAGAAACATAAAATTTAAGCAATTTGAAATAAGCATTCACTTATAATGAAGTTATAAATTCAGTTATGTATATAAATCTGTTTCTTATATTTATATATACATACACAAAATTATAGTTCAACCATACTAGAGGAAGAACATCCAGAAGAAAGATCTAATGACATACATCCTGAAGTTGTTCTCGTTACCATTGGTACCTTTGTACCATTACCTACATTATAGCTGATACACTTAACATTTATTTGCACTTGCATATATTGCAGAACTGTTATCTTAAAAAACAATTTTAAAATTGGATTAAATTTTAACAAGGCATCTCTTCTGCAGTAAAACAGCCTACTTTGATTAGACTGAAATAGCCATCCCACTTAAAATACACACTCCAAGTCTGAGCCTGCATACTTTTAAAGCTTGTCTGTAGATAAGGTAAACCCAGAAAGAATAAAACCAAAGTTCTACTGAAATGAAGATTTGGAGAATTAGTGTAAAACAAAAAGGCAAGTTCTTGCCTATTTGTGTTCACCTGGGGAATTCACTAAGGGCAAAAATTCCTGATAGTTATTCTGTGTGTGTGATTATGTGACAGAATGAGAAAAGTTTTCTGTCCCGACAGCTCCTCAACATGCCTGGATTACTAAACAATACAGTGAATGCAGTTTAGATTCCAGATCTTCCATATTTTGGGGAATACCTGGAAACACAGCAATTGCCTAACAGAATAAAACAAAACTCCCTTTATTAAAATAAAGTTTCATCATTACATTTTGAAAATGTGAAGAGTAGAGCAGGAGGCAGTGTTGTCTTCAGAGATCTAAGGCATCAAAGTAACAGACTGACAACTGGTTGGATTTTTTCAGTGTTTGGAACAATTCAGTGGAAACAAAGGGAATTTAGAGCCTGGAATTGCTTTTCATTGTTATTTTCCAACTAGAGCATGAAAAAATAACACAAAAGAGAAGAATCTGTTGGACAAGATACATCACTATCAGTTTTGGATAAAAATTATTGTTAGAACTGAATATATTGTGAAAACGATTGTCACTGAAAAGAACTTAAATATTTTTTGTTCCATCCATCTGCATCCATGCCGCTCAGTTTTTCATTCAGTAAAGTTTTACTAGTTTAATGAGGACTTCCTAATAATCTTATTGAGGATTATTGTAAAATTATCAAATGAGTAATTGACATCTCAAAGATTTGAAATTTGGAAAATGAAAGATTTTTCTATAGCCCATCTCTTTTGACAGACAGAAACAAGCCAGAATGCAGCCTATCACTCATGCCTGCCAGTCTAAATTYGAAGGCTCAAGCTTCAGCCCTCCTTCTGCAACTGCTCATATAGTCAAGGGTGTAAAAGCAATTCCCTTTGGATTTGGCCTGGAAGTTGGGGTTAGTGCATGCACAAAGTCTGTCTTGGTTGATTCTATTGCATATGGCATTCTGTAATGACAGTCAAAACTGGAATTTTAGAGAAGTTTTTACTATTACTTTTAATTCTCTTCACTGAAACTTGGAAACAGTTTACCACTTCTACTAAGTGTCCCGGACTACCAACTGCTTTTGTACTAAGACCATACTGCTGTCCCTCCTCTGTCCTGCCGTATGCTTGATCCCAGCTCTCACTATGGCTCCAACATCACTGACAGCTGGGATAGTGAAACCTGGGTTTTCACGCCCTTTCCCTCCCCATGTACATGCCCTTGTTTCTACTGCAGCAAAACCCCACCAGGACAGGGCACTTCTGGGACACACGCCAGTGGGGCCAGACTGGGGAGCCCATCAGGAAAGCCTCTGGTTACACTGGGCACATCTGATCTGGAGGAGCTAGGAGAGCTGCCCACATGAGAAGTTAGCCCAAGGTGGCAAGGGACATCTACTTACAGAACACAACACGGGTCTTCCCACTGTAATACAATTGCTGGCTCAAAATCACTGCCCAATGTCTTGGTAGGGATGCTCAGTTTTTACTTCAGCCCACTGCATAGTTGTCCCAAAGTCCACCCAACAGAAAGTGGCCAGCTGGCTCACAGATGGGAATGCACTAGTGCTCTGCAGGTATTCAAGACTGGGGGGAGGGGGGGAAGGGGGGGAACAAAACCCCCCAACCTTTTTACCCCCCCCCCCCAAAAAAAAAAAGACAGGTTCTTCTACAGGAACACTGGAGATAYGCTTCCAGTTAGTCTGGCTTAGTAGGGAGAAATCGTAGCTCTGGATCTGAATGGAAAAAGTGGACACGACAGTGATATCTCAGCTACATAAGGTTATAAGAGGCAAATGGCATACCTTCATAAATAATATCAAAAAATATTTCATCTTTAAAAAGCTAGTTGATGCTTAGTAAATAAACAGAAAGCAACATCATACAGGCTAATCTGATTATTTGGAGCTGCACTGCTTCATTATCTGTTGCTTTCTAGTTCACATGAACCTTTCAGGACATGTGGGTCATGATCACACATGGGGGAAGGGGGAATAAGCTGCTCATTCCATTTAGCTAACTTACAGAGTTCAGAGACCATTAGGCAAGGCAGGGAAGGCATTTCCAAAGAACAGGAAGACATTAAGTATTTGAAATTAGTGGTCTTTATCACTGAGTTGTTTGTTTGTTTTTTTTAAGAGATATTACATGACAACTACATGGCCAATCTGAGTTCTTTGCAGACATTTATGTATAGGCAGATATAAGTTACAGCCTATTCTGACACTTTACCAAATACAACATTAAGCTGACAAATTATACTAATACAGTATGATTTCAAGGTGTATCCAAATTTACAGCATGTGTAAATTTCTCAAATAGAATCCGATGTTTGCTAATATGGTACGATCTCAGTTAATAAGATCAAATTATGTCTGATCATACTGCATTAGTAAATGTCACATCAAATTAGTCATTTTGAGAATTATAATGAGGCGCAGAAAGCAACCAAAAATAACTTTTCCAACACAAGCAGTGCTAAAACTGAAACCTGAGCTAAATACCAAGCCCCTAGGGGAAGCTTTTTGAATCCAAGGTTAGCTGAATTTTCTCTTCAGTCTTATTTCAAAGTGCTCTCATATATGATTTAAAGCATGGTTTGACTCATGGTAGCTTATCCAAAGGTCACTAATGGGGCCTGAAGATAAAGTCAAGAACCAGGAGAAGCTGGCAAAATGCATTAAAAGGTGGTTTGTTCAAGGATAGTCATCTTTCTACATAGCTGTGCTCACCACAATGGTTCCAGGCAGGAAAATTCACCAAAATCCATGGTTCCCAAGTTTTGAAAGAGAAAGCACTTTAAATAGGAAGTTGCTTAAACAGTTATCAAACTTTCTTCCTTTAAGGCGTGTTATCTTTGAGCTGTTGTAATTAGTCAAAGCTCCAGGCCTCAAGATTTGTTTTTAATCTACTGAAACCATGTATCTGTCAGGTGTATGTTTGGTATAATGTCATTTATTTGCAAACATGAAGAGTTTGGTTTCTTTGAACACAGTAGGAAAACAAAGCTTCTTGGCTCAGAAAATTCCAAGTCTGCCCTCAACTAGTTCCTCAGACAGCTGTCCCTGCCCGTATACTTGTTTTCAGAGCCACGATTATCTTTTTCTACTCTCCTCCAACTTGCTGAGCTTCCTGCAGATTTCCTCCTTGCCCATACATCTAAAGGCAGGGGAAGAGCTCTTGAAACACCCACATTAGAGCTGACCTGTCATTCAGCAGGGTGCCCACAATCTCAAAGCCTATCCTAAAATAGAAGGCTGAAAGCAGTCCTGTCAAGCCTTGAGGATGTCTCTCATTCCCTTTCACAAAGCCTTTAACAAGGAAAAAAACCTGGTATGTGGCAGAAGCAGCAAGAGCAGGAGTCTGAGGAATGTCCAAGGGTCTCACGTTCACTGGGATGGGGAACGTCATCTCTCCAAAGCCTGACTGCTGCTAGCTCCACATTCACCATTTAGAAGACTTGTGACCACACCACGTTCAACAGCAACAGATCCTGAAATGATATGTTGCCAAAACCCTACAGATTCCATCTGAGAGCTCATTCCCTGACTCCCTCCCTACCATCTATTTAATTGCAAGAGTGCAAAGAAAAAAACAACCCAAAACAGCTTAGTAAAGGAAGCGTAGGTTGGGAGAGGATTTCTTCAAGGACTAGCATGGTCTCCCTGATAGGGAAGTGTTTGACCTCTATGTCACCAGCTAAAGCAGATAGTCTACAATTTTTTCGCAGGCCATTGTATCAACAGCAAGAAAAAAGGTTTGTCATTTGTGATGAACTAAGAGATATTGAAATTGCTTAAGTGATTTCATTTCCTTCCTTATTGAGTTAAAATATACTCATGTAATTATAGATATCTTAGTCTTATAGATAAAGCACTTCTAAGTTGAACAAATTAGTGCAAGCTGAGCAAATTAGTGCAAGCTCTAAGCAAGAAGCATTTTTCTGTGCTTAGAATTTAAGAAAGTGAGGGCTAAAGGGTTGGTGAATACCTAAGTTAACTGTCCAGTTTTTAAAAAGTTATAGTAAAAAAACCACTAAACAATGTCCACTGTTGAAAAGAGGATTTTAGCTACTGTTTTAGGAGATGGAACATATGCCCAGTATTGTGACCTGTAGCGTTTAATATTAATTTTCTTGATTTAGTATACACTGGCATACGCTTCAAAGAGCGTTTTCCCACAATGGCTTTACCAAACCCTGTTGCTCATGACTTGTTTGCTTGATATTTGCTTCTTTTTAATCCAAGCTGTCTGCATGAATTTTAACTCAATTATGGGTGTTTATATAAGGCAGTCTGTTCAGGGACAAAGTTGCTGATCCCCAGAGAAAGCATTGTTCCTATCCTGTCTGTATTTCAGCAGATTAGGTTTAAACCAGACCTATCAAAATACACTCACTTCCATACAAGCTTTACATGTGTTTTGGTTTGAATAGCATTGTAATAATAGACCAGCCCTTTGTTATTAGTAATTACAAATACTTCTGTTGGATTCTGGTATGTCAGTAGGCTAGGAACCTTTTGTTTTCTTTAAGCTAATTTCTACATTATTCTGCATTTTCTTCTTCTAATCCTTCCCATGTCCTAGAGGATTTTAGCAACATTTTACTGTCATTCTGTTATGAAACTTGTTTTCCCTTGAGCATGTGGCAATTTCATTAGGTACCTGAGGATCATATAAAAATCAAATAACAACATAAGCTCAGCTAAAGAAAAAACATTTCTACTTAGTTCAAGACAAAAATAAAAGCACATGGAAGGAGGAGGGGAAGAAAAAAAATAAAGGAAGCATTATTTGGTGCATTTTGTTTAACCCCTTGCTGGCTATATGTTGTGYTCAGTGCAGGCAGCCTGGCAGCTCGCTCTTGCTCTGCTCCTGAGGTCTTACCAGGCAGCGGGCATCCCCCAGTTGCTACTAATAGCAAATGTGGCTCTTTTAAAGGGGATAAGTTTGCTGTTTTTGTACAGGTTCCTTTACCTCTTTCATATGGGAACACATRCTATATTGTACATTGGTGTCCTTCCTCCACCTACACGCTCTCCAAAAATCATRTTTCCTTCTGGCACAATGAACACAGCTTGAAAGAAAAGCATTGGAGAAAGCCAAGTGCAATTACACAGGACTGGACTTGATGACCCAGGAGACTCTTCTGATTTTGCATTTTCTCCAGCGAAATTGAGTCAGCTAGCCTGGAAATACATGCAGGAGTCGCCCATCACAGCCTCCACCCTGCAAATTCCTACCTTTGAGGGGCTCAGACTGCTTGGAACAGCCTAGCCATCTCGATGGGATGGCAAGACTTTATGATATTAACAGGACAAAAACTAGGTTTCTCATTAGATCAAATCTAATAAGAGGTTCCTTCTCTTTGGGACCTGTTTATTACATGCTTGAGTTGCTCCTGAAATATTACTCAGCTGCACACGAACACGACTGATGAGATGTTTTACTGACCTCTGCTTGCAGCAGACAAGAGCCGCTCTCACTATCACCTCATTCATGTTCATTTGAAGTAGTCATTCAGACTCAAGAGCTTCAAAGTGTGGTGCTTCCATTTAGATAAGTGACCCGACTATCTTACATCACCTAAAAATGGGTGCAAATCAGGAGTAAACTACTCAAGCCAGCTTTCTGCGCAACATCACTGTACAAGAGTTTGAATATACGTATGGGTTCCAGCTAATTAAGCATAGTTCAGCAACACCAATACAGTAAGCAGCATAGCGAAGCTGGCAACAAAGAGAAATCCTTGGCAGAGACCATGTGTGCCGCTAATGTTGTATGAATAGCATTTTAATCAGAGCCAGGTTTCCACGAGTCACGAGCCCTGATCACTTGGCTTTGGCTTAGGTCTTGGGTCATTTTTCTGTTACACCCAAACCCATCTCAGGACGTAGTATTGCTACGACTTCCCCCATGCCTGGCCCCTCCCCCACTGGAAAAAAACAATAATATCAGTAAACAGCAACATCATAAAACACTGCACCCATTAATTTATGGCCACAACACATAGACAATACCATGTGGACCATTGCCAGGCCCAGAAAGATGTAACATAAATTGGTCTTGGGAGTGTTTCAGTGCAACAGCTGTGACAGATCACTTTTTTCCAAAAAGGAGATTATAATGTTGAAAATGGCTTACATAAAATTGACTTAAAATTAATTATTGCCAAATTAAACCAAATGTTTCCTGTGATTTTTAATAGGGTTGAGACACAGCAGCAGTGGTTTTTCCACATGTTTAAGTATTTTGACTGGATTTTCAAAGCAACAAGAATTTAATTGGCCAATACCTGTTAGTCTTGGGTGAGAACTGGGCAAACTACTCCTCAGATTGGCTTTGCTTATTCCAGCCTTAAGCTTTAGAAGTGGCAATAAGATTTCTCCTTCTGTTTAAGTGAGTCATGCTTACAAGCAAGAAAACTGAAACAACTCTTTGTTCATTGCAGGAGATTTAAGATGTATTGAAGAAGGAAACATGCAAAAAATTTGCTTTTAATTCCTCCAGGGTTACCTACACCAAGTAGTGCCTGACCTTTTCCGCAGACATTTTCCTCCCACCTCTAAAATTATGTACACCCCTTGGGCATGAGGCATTCTCCTCAAAATAGACACCTGGTAATGGACCAACATTCAAGGAATGGCATGAATTACTGAGGAAAAACTCTTCGGCTCACTGAAGCCTTTCTCCATTGCTCCACAGTGGTTTATGCATCCTGCCTCAGCAGACACCATGCAATCTCAGGTTTATTATCTTCGGCATTATTGAACAATTGATTCTAGTCTCATTTAGTGCCCTTGAATTAAGGGATGTAACAGCATTTTCATCTTTGCTTCCTAATCAGCAGCCCTCAGTGACCTGCATGAACTGAGGTTGCTGGAGCATATTATTCTTTGTTTGAACAAATTACACAGCCCACCAGGATTAGGCAGTCCTGTTGCACTGCTCCACTCACGCACACCAGCACCATCCAAAGCACAGCTGTGCTGCTTACTCTATAACAGACTACTCATTTTAAAACTCTTCAGCCACTATAGTATGCTTCTGCATTAGTATTAGATGAGACACACACCTGTGTTAAAGGCAGTAATAGGCAAGGGTGGTCTAGGATTTAAAAGCTCATCCAAAGCCTAACTATTCTTCTGTGTCTTTGCCAAGGCTAATTTGCAGCTGGCCTGTGCCTACAGCACACCAGACAGGCAAGGTTCAGCCCATTCCTTGGGCATCTGTTCCAGGGTGGGATTAGACAGACACACACGGCATCTGTTCCCTTTTGTAGAGCTGTTTTGTACAGAGAAAAAGATCCCTATTTCCCCTTTACACATGTGCATKGATAAATAATCCAAGTCCCATACAGTCAAATGCTCCTTCCAAGAGACAAAGAAAACCAAGATCATTCACCCTACCTCTGCATTACACACAGAGTGTTTCCAAGGCAGAGGTCATATCTGACCAAAAGAGAAAAAGCAAAGCCCCTCTCCCAGGCTCTCAGCAAGTTTGAAGCTTCATGCCTACCTTACAAAGCTCTGACACCAGTGTGCTTTTGAAAGCCTGCATCCCGCTTACACAAGTGAACAAGCTGAACAGCCAGGTGAACAGCAGCCTCCTTCCCTGCAGGAGGGATAAAGTACAAGATAAGAAGGTCAGCAAGAAGTCTCATTATCAAGGCTGCCATCTTCTGAGAAAATCTTCTCTTTACTTAAAGATATAGAAGTCAACAAGGATACCACTTACAGAAAACTGAGGTCTGGAGTTACCTTTGTATAAAGCTTTCTGTTCAGACTCCTTATTTTATCTCAGGATGTATTGGACTGTTTCATCAACAGTCATTTCTCTTCCTCCCATTCCCCTCTCTGATTTAATCTCCTGGTTGATCTTCTCCCCATCTGATTTTTTGTTTTTCAGAATAGCACAGATGTAGGAAGCAAGCAGAGCTTCCTAGCTTCAGCATCCAAAGAGCACCTCAAAAAGCTGGTGCAACTGGGTTTAGGGCACTGGGGAAAGAGCTTCCAAAAAAGGACTCTACTTTCTTACTTAACACAAACTTCCCTCAAAAAAAAGGGAGCRGAAGGTACAGTTTTTCACCCCAGCCCACATCCTCACTCCAGCCCAAGCTCCACATCCCTAGGAGCAGCCAACCAAGCTCATGGGAGCAAAGTCACTTTATAGTGTGCAAGGGAATCCCTTAATTCACAACAGCTGCCCCTACCCGACACTCCTTGTACTTAGAGCATGCAGCTGTGGTCTCTTGTCCACTAAGGAAAAAGACTTAACCCCTTCTCTGCCAATCCCAGCTGAAGGCTACAGACACAAGATCAGGCAGAAAGTGAATGAGACTGGTGATTTTTTACATAACCTTGGGCACATGATTGCTATCTATTTTACAACTGAAATCCAATTTCCAAGCAGAAACTATTGCCAGACTTCGTCCTCCCTACAGAGTGGCTATACCACATGCCATTCTGGCTTCCTCTTCTAATGTAAAATTTCTTATTTTCTGGGATTTCATCACCTGGCAATGAAACACAGTCCCCTGAGGTTCCTGAACAAAGCTGAGTTCACTAGATCTGCAGCATACAGAACAGAGATGACAGATGGTGAGTTTGCATTAATGTTACAGTTCATATCAGATAAACACTTTGAAGAGACTGTCTCAGTGGTCCCAAAATATTGCACTTTGGGTCACCCTGCAGAGATGTGCAGGAGCATGTGAACCAGATTACTTCTGGATGAGACTGAACCATTCAGTGTGCTCCAAGAGTACATCTCATGCAATATTCACATGACCACACTAGAGCTACTCTGAAATAACCCCCTAAACATTGTATAGTCCTATCGGGCAGCCTCACTTGCTAGTGTAGGGGACCAAGAGGTGCACAGTACCAGCTTCTCCTTGATCTGATTCTCCTTTCATTCGTACAGGCTTGGGTAACTTCAGTAGCGTTACCCAGTGTGCCAGAGGAAAATCCCTCACTGATAACAAACRTATTGCAAGTAATCGCAAAAATAAGGTGGCAGAAGGAGAGAGGATAGGTACTGAGCAGGGAATGGATCAGCTCTTCAGTAGGGCTGATCTGCTAGCTGAGGAGGAAAGGGAGATTTATTCATGAATGTGCATCTCCCATCCTCCCTAAAGGCGTTTTGCCCACTCAGCTTCAGTGTTTGCTGCTCACATTGCTCCAGCAGTGCATCACAGTTTATGAGCCTTCTGACCTGAATCTTCTTTAAGGCCTGTATTTCTTTCTCTACCACACCACTATACGCTGCGGCAATTTATTGTTTCCAGCAGAGTCTCTCCAGATTTACCGTGATTTAATTGGAAGGACAAAGACCCCACATGGAGTTATAGAAAAAGAATTCTGTAAAAACATAATTTTTGCAAAAACATGGGGCCCAACCTGAAACTTACTGTACCTATGTGAATCAAGAGTAATTTAGTAAGCTGGTGAAGCTGAATGGACAGAAGTCAGAGCAGAGAAGAAAACAGACCTTGCAGCCTCATTAAAAGCAGTATGCACGTGTGGATTTACCTGGAGGCACTAAGGAGAGGCATAGTCCCCACTTAGAGCCACCAGCTGCCACGCAGCATCACTTCACATGGCAGCAGCCCCGTGGCTGAAGCATATGCTCCAGTCAAGAGGGAAGCTGCGTCTGCCACTAGCACATTTCAGATCTCTTGTTGGGCTCTGTAGGTGCATGTTTGTACTGCAAGCTCCTACACGCCATTTGGCATGGTTTGACTCCGTTATAATACAATTAATCTGTAGCCTTCTCCCTTTTGACTGGGAAGAACAAGCTGCAACTGTACTCAGTACACACCCTCACTGGGCTGCAGCTTTTATTCCACATCTGGATCCGCTCATTGAGGAAGTCAAGCACTGTAAATATATTTTAAAAACACCAGGACTTGTAAATGCTACAAGAAATGATTACTCTCTAAGTGATCARGAAGAAATATGTCTGTTCATAAATGTGAACCATCTGACCCTAGAAAAGAGAAGAAAAACAAATGAGGGCAAGAAACAGTGCATACAGTGGGCTTAATTCTAACCGCACTTCACCGAGATCTGATACCATTAGGGTTGCACTGAGCGTCACTGTGTGTTGACCCCACTTACACGTGTAAGAGATGGATGAATCCCTTGTGTTCCTGAACAGCTGGAACTTGCCTCGACTTTGATGTTGTAGTCAGGTGGGCAACAGAATTAGAGGCTTCCTGGTAGATTGCTAGATAGAAATGATTAGTTTAATTAACTTCATCTTAGGGATCATTTCTGGTGTTGCGGAAAGCCTATTAAGTCAGTTTGTTTTATCTCAAATCACTTGGTCATTAATAGCACAGAGCCAATATGCCACATCATGCTAATTGTAATCAACAGATGAAAAACATTTTTTTGAAGTAAAAGAAGGAAAAGGATGAATTTTGATCTCACTTAGATTAACAGTTTTCCAGAAGCTGGTGGAATTCCCTGACATAAAATCAATGTGAGCAAGTCCAAAATTAAGTTGTTTTGCCTTGTCAAGAAGACAAAACAGAGAGCTTGGATTGTGCCTTTAAAGAGAGACATTTATAGATTTAAATTTTATTTGAAAACTCTTGCTCTCAAAAGGTTTTCACCCCATTTATAAACTTGAAATATCTGTGTTCAGGGGAGAAAAAGAAGAGGGATTCTGCACAYCTGCCTGAAAAAAACCCTTTGATAGTACTTGAGGCCAATCATCACTAGTAAAAATACTTGTCCTCTTCTGTGATAGTGTGACTGATGCTTCATTTAAAACATTAGTATTTTCTTTTAGGACCCACCATTGGAGGTGTCTGGCATTTATTCCCCATGCTTTTAGCATTAACCAAATGGCTGAATGTGTAGCCTGGCCCAAATTTCKCCCACAGGGATGCAAATATCTTCAGTCAAGCAACCCCATTTCCATATGTATTTGTGTGTGAGCACAGGAGCATTGCGTATGCACTTCTGAAAGTCTGGCTGTTTGAAGCAGTCTATATATCCCATCCTGGGCTACTGCTTTCCTCRGGGTGTAAATCCCACAGTGCAACAGAACTGGTGGCAGCGTTTTGGGACTCCAGGAGAGGACAGCTGTTGAAAGATGAATAGATGGACCAAGTCCATGCAATAGGTGCTTCCAAATGGTAGACTAAAATAATTTGGATCCCAATATGTAGATAAAATAAACTATTTTGCCTGTGCTCCTTTGGAAAAGTTCCAAGATGGTTTTAGATTACTAATTGGCAAATATTTAAGCACATTTCACATAGGGCTCCAATATGTGTGCAGAAACACACACAACATGTAAATACACGCTCTGCTGAGTTTAAATACAGTTGGTTTGTATGGCACCATTTAGTAAACAAACAACAGGTTGTAAAATAGTAGTCATATGTATTAATTCTGAGGCTATGCACAGGCAAAAGTGGATCCCCTTATGCATGCAAATATAAGGTGYTATAGGAAGCTCTTATTTCATATTCAAGCAGAATAATGGATTAGTGAACCTGGTTTTCACCTCTGGAGTTTGAACTTCCGTGCGACCACACACCAAACTCAACAGGTGTGAGTGAGTCATAGGGTCTCACCCTTCCAAATATCATAAAACCCGTAATTGTTATAAAACAGTGAAACACACTTCGATGTAAGAATCTGCCTCTGCTTAACATTTCAGAGGAAGTTTTTGGTGAAATTCAGACTAAGACAGTGTGCTGTCTACAGTCTGTGAGACACTTTCTGTCCACACTATATATGCTGCAAGTCAGAGGCTGAGATCTTCAAAGGGTGTGGGCAGGGTTACTGCAGGGTTAGCTTCAGCATAAACCTGTGGACACTCTGTTATTTCACAGTAATTGACTGTGTCTATCCTCTACAGCATTCCTCGCATATGAGAAAGTTCACTCCTTAACTGCAGTATTGTTCCACTGAGTAGCTGGCAATGAACAGCTCTTATGGGGTAGTTGAAGAGTTGTAACTTCATCCTCTCAATTTCACTACAGCAACTTGTTCAGCTCCTTGTTCTGTAAGAAAGTTATGCGTCCAACAGCCACTTATAAGAAGTGATAACTAGTAACTTAGGTCACCCAAGCTTTTCTGAAAATCCTTGCCAAAATGATTGTCTCCTTTGGCTCCCAACTATTCCATTCACACACATTGCAAGCCCAGAAGATGGAAACACTAAGAAAAGTCACTCCACTAGGTTTGCTTGCTATAAACTATTAGATCCTTGCATGCAGTAGTTCATTTGAGAGTTGTGACATCTGGCAACCCCCCAGAAGCCCCAAGTGTTCACTAACACCATGAGCCAGATGCTCAGCCAAGGGGACCGACAATCTGTCTGATTCCCTGAACCCATCTCTTTAGCCTAAATCTTTTCAAAGAAAAAAAAATGTGATGGCTTAGAAGACACTCAGGAAGAAATTTCACATTCATTCCATCCACCCAACTGGACATCTGCTCCTGTCTTTACTTTAACTCTTTTCTTGCTGCTGGTTGCTTTTTAATGACCTTTAAAAATGTAGACAGTTAAAATGGGACACACTGTCAACATGGACTAAAGGTTTTGATTAAGACTTGGATTTGTTTCCAGATTATCTGTAGAACTGCTAGAGCATCATTACAAACCTCCAAGGGCTTTGGGGGATTCAATCTCCAACAGCATTTAGAGACTGTTTTGCTAAAATTACCCAATGGATTCTAGTGACAGTGAGATGTGATGACAATTTTTGCAATGCGGACATCTGTGGTGGGATTCTTTGCCTCTACCTTTCACCATCTAAGATTTAAAGATCAGGTCACATAAGATCCTTCTGCAGTCATTGAAGAAAAACAGGCAATTCATATTCTTTTAAATGGGAGGACTCTACGGCCACCTATGGGCCTGCAGCAGCTATATAGCCTAGTTTGATGTCTAACTCCTAGGTGGCTAAAATGAGGTGATACATTTCTTATGTCACTTGAGTGCTGGGAACAAAAATGCCTTGGCACTGGGGGTATTGTGCTGGATAGTTATCACTGCTGTGAATTCTGTATTGTTGAGGGTGACAACAGAAAAGTTGACTGAGTCCAGCTTATGAAGGTGCAGATGTCTGCTCAGGCCATTGCCCAGTAAGAGCCTTTTATCACACGTTTCATTGTGCCAATCAGTGCATGAAACCAAACTCTGCCATGAGGCAGAACAATAGCTCTTTATTTCATTGCATAGATAGGCATTGCATCTATTGCATTGTATCTATTAATGATATAACGCATATTCGTGCTTCCAAAAAGTCACACGAATAGGTATTTTGTAAATTTTAATGTTTTGCTTGTTCTTATTCTCTCTGAGAGAATAATTATGGAGCTACCTACTTTCATTCATTAAATCAAACCTTGTTCTCAGCGCAGTGAAGAACATTCCCCATTGGATACACTTGCTCTTGTGCTGAGACCTTGTCAGCTCAGTTTCAGCCTAAAGCAAAATGTTCTGGCTGGGTTTATAAGCTCCTCAATATAAGGGGTTTAAATGGAAAACACAATTTTGCCTCAACTATGACAGCCTGCCTGCACTGCAATGAGACATTCAGTACTCTACTAGACTAGTGAACATGCCCTCTGGCAGTATGAAATGACCAGTTTCCTGTTGACAGCCAAATCTCATGACTTGATAGAACTGTGTGGTATGTTGCTCCAGCGATTTGTTTTTATAGGAAAATAATTAATTCTCAGTGACTGACATTGTTTTATTTCTAACCCGTCATTGACATCCTGTCTGAGTTACACCATATCCCACAAATTGCACATCTTTTTTYGACTGTTGGTGCTCTCTACTCCCTCTTCTTTAGTATGATACTCATTATAATCTGCTCTCTTATACTAAGGCCAAGACTTCTGTTGTGTTTCCAGGTAATGTATTCTATTCCTGAGTGATTCATTTGGGAGGGAGGACGAAAGAGAGAAGGAAAAGCCTTTGAGAGGAAGAACATCCAAGTTTCATGATTTCTGAGTATCTGAAATAGTTCCAAAATTCCTTGGTGTTCTGGAGGTCTTTCCTTGCATGATGAAAGCACTGGACTTTTGTATTGTTTTCTTTATTTTGCAATATTTTATGATTCTCTCATATTCTGAGTTGTGTTGATTTGTGACTASTTTTTCATCGTTACCCCGGGAGGAATTTTCTCTGAAAACACAGAAAAGAAACAACGCCCTGATGTGAGACGACTGTCAGACGACAGATTCTGCTATTTACCCAGTTCTTGCAGAATACTTATGACTCTAATATATGATCACCTCCCAGAAAGATAATGTGAAAATAAAAGGATCTTTCTCCCTCTCTCTCCCCTTCCCATTAACCTCCTGCATCAGCTGTGCAGACTATTATATAGTGAGGAAGAGCCACAGTCTTCTCTCATCAGGGAAGAAGGCCCTGTGCTTAAGGAGGTAACCATGGATGCAAAACATGCCGGTTCAATTCCATACTCCAACACATTTTCTGGAGCAAACTGCCTAGCAACAGACCATCTAAAACCCCTTGATTCGTAATGAAACCAGTAGAAGACATAGATATAAACCTTGTTAAGAAGCAAGACTCCGGTCTGTTGATGTCTTGGATGTAATCTGTGAAATGAATATTTGAAAGTACCTTCACAAAAACAGTGATTCTTTGAGCACTAGAATTCAGGGAACTAATTTCCTATGGATTTGTATCTCCATGCAAGTAGCTTCTCTGGATCCTCTAGTAAACACTGAATTCATGATGTAGCCTTTCTCTTAATTGGGACACTGACAGGATTTCTCTTCTTTACCCAGCCACCTACATTCATGAAATATGTTGAGCTTATTCTCTCTGTCCCTCTAACAGGCCAGACTAAGACTCATTTCCACTATGTGATTGCCTTCACTCATTTAAAATGCTTATTGATATCCTCAGTTGCTATAGCAGAAAGGGTACAGAGTCTAATAAAATTTATTCTCAAGCCAGCTTTACTTATATTGGAACAAAACTACTCTTTGCTTCCAGTTCTGATCTCCCCAAAGACTTTCATCATTTCAAATTCTGTTTGTGTATCACTAAAATTATACCAGCATCAAATCAGCATAGGCTGAGAATCGATTAATGAAGATTTAATCTATATAATTTAAAATTTTGTTTACCAAAATCTTGGCTTCACGATACAACATTAGGGTAGATCTAGAGTATTTTCACTGCAGCTGGTAGAACTACTCCAAATATACTAGTAAAGTGAAAGCAAAACTTTAAGTATATCCATAGCTAGGGAAAGTGGGGAAAATCTTGGCTTCACTAATGTCAATAAGAACTTTGCAATTGATTTTATATATATATATATATATATATATATACACACACACATATAAAATCAATATATATATTTCACCATGAGCTTTTGCCAGAACAGAAGGGAGTGTTTCCACCAGCTTAGGATATTTCCATGTCCCTTGTTTTTCTGTAAAGGAAAATAAAGGCAACAAAACCCAGTTTTCATTGGAATTGAGTTGACTGGTTTTAAAATGGCTTGCAATAATGAAGCACCAACTTTGAATCATATATACACGTCCAGTTCTGAACCACAGGCTTCTGGGGCAGTCTATATTTTTTACCCAACTGCTTCAAAAACAAATTGACTTCTTTTAGAGTACATATAGAGCAACATCTCCTGAACAGCTTTCACATTAGGTGTCATTTTATGAGGCTGGGTTTCTTATTCTTGGCTACTCACACTTAAGCTGCAGTTCTTATGAGCACATTTCAATATATTAATTTATATTCAGAACAAAAAATCTAGGGTTATCCCATCATCAGAAATCCTTATGAGCTTGATTTTTTATTGTTTCCATCATGTAGGATTATGGTTTCCATGAGAAAAATAAAACACCACTATCCATTTTTTTCTTTTTCTTTTCTTTCCTCCAATAGTTTATTTTTGGAACAGCAAATACTTTTTAAAAAAGCATTTGTTTTATATTATAAATTGGAGTGGAATGTGCCTTTTCCCACAAATGTGTTAACCTGCTAGCCAGATGTGTAGTTTGGCACAGTGACTGAATGCTAGTTCTCTCATATAAAGACTTGCAAGGCAATTTGGGTCTGATCTGAATTGCCCAGTAGGACAAAATTCTTGTAGTACTGACTAGCACCAGATTAGGGTTCCTTTCTTCCACCTTCTATCAAAGCATAAGAAAAACAGATAAACTCAATATGAAGTGTCTATTAAAGATGCTAAAGTAGGGAAATTTTCACTAGCATGAAGTAGCAAAAAAGAATCATCTCTTTCTTCTTACCGATAGTTAAGAGATCTGCTACTTATTCACAAAACATGTCAGTATTGCACTGTTTGCCAGAATGTATGTGTGTGTTTATCAAGGCAGCATGAAGCTATAACTCTCAGGAGAATTTTTTCCAATGAAAAACTGCAAAGATACATCAATTCCTCCTCCTTCCAGAAATTGTATTTTCTTTTGAAAAAGCATTTTGCTGGAAAACGTCCCACCTAGCTCCCACCTAGATGTATGAGAGCATCCCTTGAGAGCAGGACTGTTATGTGGCTGGACCACTTTTTTTGCCCAGAGCTACACCACGTGTAGGGGATTGGACACCAGCTGAGAACCCCATGTGTGTCGAGGTACTTGCAGGAYCAGGGTCTTAGCCAGTATTTTGAAATTCTCATTTATATAAGCACCTGTAAAACTATAAGGGACATGCTTTAAGTATTTTGCTCAATTTAGGCCCATAATTTCAAATGAAGAAAGAGGAGCAGAGATACAGAATTTAGGTGGTGATAGAAAGGAACCARAGTAAACCGCATTTTATAAACCTCTCTGTCCATCAACATGAGCTTGTTTCCCTTTTCATTGCCTCTTACCGTTCCTTTGCACAGAAAACTCCTTAGGCAATACCTTCAGATTTTAAGCTGTTTGGGTGTAGTGAGAGCTCTGCATTGTTTCGTGGTGCTCCACCTCTTTCCTGGAGTCTCGCCTGGAGTAAAAAGAGAAGAGAATGGACCTGGGAATCAATCCAGCTGTGTATTTTTTGTCAGATAATGCTGGAAAAATTTCATCCTGAGAATGTACTTCTCACTCACTTTGCTGAGGAAGGAGAAAATATGGCATGTCTATGGGGAGAATCAATGCATTATCCAGAAAACTGTAGTCTAGAAAAAGATTCCTAAAYCCTACGCCACCCATAACCCCTTTTAATAGAAATAGCACTCCAGCTCTTACACAAATCCATCCAAAGGTACCACAGACCCTCAGGCCCATTTTCCAGAAGATGTTTGCTTTGGTTGCTTTCATATTCCTGGGCTTGCTTTCTTTGCTATGCTTYGCTCTGTTTATATCTTAGTCACTTAAACAGAGACAGAGTTTGCATGAAGCTTCCTGAGTGAAGCCATCTAACAAAGTCCACACGCTGTCTTGGTGCAGTTCATTAGGAATTGTCTATTACTGATAGCAGAAACAGATTCTCAGTGTTCAATCCAAACACTGGACGCTGCAGGAGAGAACAACGAATGTTGAATATTTGTGTTTATGAGGAAATGAAAATAGAGAAAAGCTGGGGTGTTGGCCTCTGTCCRCTACTTTCCTTCACTTTAAATGTTTGCCCAGGCTTCATTGTGTCCCTGCGTATTGTATCAGCACAAGGCTATTTTCATTATTAACCTGCACAGGAATTACTGGAAGACTCTGGTGTGTTATACATCACATAAAACCCTCACAGGGCTGCTATAGCGATAGGATGGGCACTAGCTTTCACTTTTTAATGCGCTGGGGAGAAGGCTGATACTTCAGAGAGACTAAATAAGTCATCTTGAATTAAGTTACTTGAGTTAATACTGTTTCATTTTTCCCTGCAGAAGTGATAACGAGAGATGAATTTTGCATTTCACATCYAGTAACATCCACTTTTCTGCAAGAAACAAAGCCAACTTCATTGTTTATCTTCATTTAGGATGGTGAGATATGTTCAGGGTCATGTACAAGATGATGAATGTCTTCAGCTGCTGGTAAGGCAAATGGGAGATGAAGATGCTCAGCTTCTCGCTGACAACTAAATGGGTTTCTGCCTGGACATGATCACCAGACTGCAATATCGGCTCTTTGGGAGGGCCAGCGACAGGGTCACTTTGCAATTAAGGAAACCTTCTAAAAATGGCCAGACTGCACCAGACCAATATACCAAMATTACCTGTTTCCAGAAATGCTCAGCAGAAGATGCTCAGGAAAAGCAGCCAAGAATGAGAATACTTATAAAAACATCTTTCCCAGATATACCCTTCCAGCTAGCGTCTATAGCTTTATTTCTGTGTTGTGAAGATGATGGTATTCTCTCAAATTTCAAATCTGTTCCATGTTCCTGAGAAGAAGGCATTTCCCTACAGAGAAAGGACAACATTTTCCAAGTTGTTTTTTGCCTTTAACCTGCATTGCAGATTTGAATCTTGTCCCATGTTACTCTAAAATCTGTCCCCAGCACCAGCAACACAGATAAATAATATCTCCAGTCCTCTAAGAAGAGAAAGTGAATGAAGGACAAAAATGTCCTTTCATTTGTCTTTTGCATGCTGGATTTTACTGCAGATTTTTTAATGTCTGGACAAAATCATTAGCATTCTTTAAAAAGTCCAACTTTCCAGCCAAAACTAAAATTAATTTGATAGATTCTCCTTAACTCTCAGTTATTAGGTGAGTGCAGAAAATGTTCATAAACATGAAGGACCTTGACACTGCAATCTGAAAATTGCCATCATAATAAATTAAAGAGTTTTTATAATATAATTTCTCTTTGCAAGTTTTGCCCTGCTCCTTCTTCCAAAARAGATTTTTGTATTTATTCCAGCTCTTTCACTTTGCCATGTTTACAAGAACTTTTATGTGACTGAGCAGTGTATTTTGAAATATTTTCTTCACCAAATAGTTCTAACAGTGAACATTAGACCAAAACAGGAGGAGCAGTAGTTTTTAACATCACTTCAGGACTCCATAGGGTGCTATAGTTTGGTTCAGATGTTCATAAAGATATTCTAATTAACAATCCCAGTGGATTTGCTTTCTAAGAAAACTGTCATTTGCAAGATAATGTTTTCTGTCTCAGAGACAAACTCCAACAAGTCACTGAAAAGACAAAAAAAGAAAAAATACCTGTGCTGCAAGGACATATATATGAAAACCRTGTCAGAAATCACTTACCAAGATTACAGCTGTCAAAAGTGCTGTGTTTCCAGCTGTAAAATTAGGTTTTATCACTGGTTTTTTTTTAATTCTGATGATCTGACTGTAAATCTGACATTGTAACCTGCATACAATATCCTTCAGTCCTCCTATTTCCATGGAAATAAGAACAGAATTTAGCCCACTGAATGTGATGGGAGTTTGCTGCAATAAGAAACAAAAATTAGGATCCAATATGACAGACAGATCTGAGGGGAAAAAAACAGTGATCTGCTAAGCACAGGTATGAGACTGTCGTCACAGATCTAATCCTCACATACATTCTTCAGGGATTTAAAACTGTAAAACCAAATTGTGCTGTGCAGCCATGTACATTTTATTAAGATTATTCCAAAGTCACTTTAAGTAGAATTTAATTCTTTTGTTCTCTCTYTTATTATAATAGCCGTGGCAATAGCATCCATGTGTTTCATATGTAACACAATTTTGCAGACCCTATTTTGTCTTGTTATAAATATTTACATTTTCTCGTATTGCTGTTTCTTTCCTACCAATCACACTGTCTCTGTCTCAGTGTTGGTCGCACACTTTAGTTGCTTGTAAAACTGTGCAACATTTTCACACATAGGATGAAAGAGAAAAAAATTCCCTTTTGCTGGTGTCAAGAGCACATCAAATTAATTTACTTCAAGGTTTTTTTTCCCATTTTTAACTGTTAATAAAATTGCTATTTTGCTTTAGTGAAGTGAAATGTTTTGCGTCTCTGAAAGAGTATCAGAGGCTGAGTGCCACCCTTAATTTGCCACAATCCATTGGAGGATTAGGTGGATTTTTTACTGTACAGCCAATTCATACGGCACCCRGCATTATGGCAACCCAGCAATCTTTATGCGGCTGTTTCAGAAGCTGGAAGAGACCACTATAGGAGTGCCAAGTAACAGGCCTAAACATACAACTTGGTCACATACAACTTGGTCACATCTGAGCCAGTTTCTCTACAATCTCAAGAAAATTTTCTGCAGTGTCGAAATTCYATGATTCCTCTGTCTCATGCATTTAGCCCGAGAACCACCTTAAAACAAAATTGGAAAACCTGTAGGGACAGAAGTTCTACCTATATATTTATGTGAAAGTTATTCTTTCTCCAGGCTCTGCAGTCTTCAAAGTGGCTGAACTAGTTTAGTTCAAGTTTCCAGAAATGACCTTTTTCAGGCACTCACAAGGCTCATAAAAGGGTAGGTGAAGTTTTGAGTGATGGTGGCAGGGGATGGGACAGAACTTGTTGAGCCACCCTGGCTGTTTTCTGTACTTCTGCTCCCACTGCGACCAACCAGCCAGCTGCATTGAGCTGGGATCCCAAAACCCACATCAGCTTGTTTGCTCCAGGAGTTCTTTTAAATCTGCAATAGACATTGGAGACAAAATAGAAAAACGAGTCTGGTGACTTATTGTAGGTGGATGATTAATTGTTCTGGGATTGCAGTCATGATTACAGAGTTTTCATCTCAGGTGACGCTAATTAGGTTTTTCATTCTTCTGCATGCATATGTGATATTAGAGCAAATTTATCGCCATAGCGCTGGAGAGGCTGCATGCAAAGCCCCTCTATAATCACCAATCAAAAAGTCTTAAAAAACACTTATCAAATGCCTAACTTACTGAAATAAGGCATAGTTTCAGTTTATGTTGTGTTTGAAGCCCAAGGTCTCTGTTCGGGACAAAGTTCRTTAATTGGATTTAGGAATATAGTCCTACCTGTCCATTCAGTTCTTAGAGCAAAGCCATGAATATGAATAGAGATGCACACTGCTACAAYACAGAAATCATGGTCACCACCATTACTGGACTCTTGCACTTTGGAAAGGAATTTGGTCTAAAGCTAATTACCAGTGTGAATATTAAGAGTAAAATATTTATTTTTACTATTTTGATTTTTAGAAAGAAGCATATGGTGTACAAGCCAATAGAAATGGGCAATTTACAGCCTCTGTTTGGCCTAAGCATGCTCTGTCTCTCAGCAGAAATAAAAATGCCTTGTGTATCCGTACCAGAGATTTGCTTATAAAGAGCCCGATATATTCATGCATTCCTCCCTGTTCCTTTGGACTTCAGTTTCCAATGACATGCTGAAGACTTCTCCTGTGTGGCCTACTGTATGTATGCCTATGTTGGGATGATGCAAGTTTGCCATGATTTGATCTGTGAATTTCCTCTGTATGGAAAATCACCATTCCAAAGGGGTGGACAGTGAATAACTAAGAATGAACCTGTGCAAATCAAATGGAATAACACTGGTATTTTACATCTGGTAAGGTTAAGAGCATAGATGTTGCTGAGTGCATAAGTCACTGCCTTTGCTAGCATAGCTCCATACAGGTACCATTCTGGGACAAACCAGGCCATTCTGGGGCAAACAAGGCATTTTATTATTGCTTTGCAATAAACAAAGCACAGTAATGCTAATAAGGAAGGGAGAAACCCCAAGGGTTTATCTAAACTGCTACCAGAGGTATCACTACAACAGATGTAAGGCTGTATTCCAGCTACCTTGGGTCACCAAGAGCACAATGAAAATGGACAGAACAAGGTCCCAAGAAACCATGAAGAAGTTCRTGTCACCTTGTCTTCCTTACGGCGGGGGCCAACCAGCAAGGTTAAAGCTGTGGTCACTCCTCCAACTGCAGAGCAGGCACACACAGGCAGGAGGCAAATCTGRTATGTGTACAATACGGACAGAGAAAACACGGGCACTTTTTTCATCGGGCTATTTGGGGAGAGCTGGGTCAAAGCCACAAGCCGCAACAGACTTTGGTGTTGCACCAGCACCGTGAAGGTGAGGAACAGGAATGGGTGGTGGGTTTGTAAGAGATCCAGAGGAGCAGATTATTAATGCCACTAGTCTCCAAATGCCTTGGGGTGATGAGGCAAGTGCGCAGTGCCTGCTCCAACCTGCAAGTTCAAGCACCATCACAGAGGGCTGCCGGAGAGCTGCAGGCCCTGACTCAGATAGCGATGGGGCCGGTCCCTGCCTCTGCATACTCTGCATACATGCATATGTTGATCACAGAGAGTTAAATCAGTGCTGCTAATGCGAGCAGTCTGGGAGGAGGGGGGAGCAAAGCAAAGCACACTGTTCATGGGAAATTTGGGAGGAAGAACATAAAATGGGCTGTAACTGCTTATTAAACATAAATCTTTCTCACCCTGGGAGAACCCTGGTTTTCTGAATATATGCCACATCATAATGGCACATGGAATAAATTAACTTGCAGCCATGACCTACATTAGGATCAGAAAAGACTGTTCTAAAAAAMAAAAGTTGAGAGTCGATGTTGTCAAAACACTGAGCTGTTGTGTTCAGCCTTTAGGATGATCCCCTGCAGCAAAAGCTTCAATGCATTCAACAGCAGAGCAAGTCTGATAATAGTTTTCCAGCACTCAAGCCTTCGGCTCCCTGGGAAGCAGGGCCATCCCTCAGTCATTAGCCTCTTTTGGTCTAGCAGGACAAGCATGAACAAGAGCAAAAACAAGGAACTGCAGGAGTGGAAACAACATTTCCCAGAAWAATCCAGTAGGCATGAAACATCTGGAGTCCCCAGCATATCCACATCAAACCRATGAGATACACCTGTACTTGGCACATCCATACCGGTTTTGAAATTGCTTTAGCCATTTTGAATCATRCGCAGCATATTGAGTCCCAGGTGGAGGAAGAAGTGCAGAACCTTTGTTTTCCCTCTGACTGGTTTTTTCAGTCTCGGGCCATTTTCAGCTAGATAAAATGGGGCTCTTGCATTTGCTTACGGCCCCTGTGCCCCAAATTCAGCCTGCACCTTGGATGTGGAAATTGGCCTCTTGTGAGAGGATTTACAGAACTCTGCCATAATAATAAGCTACAGTATTCTCTCCCTGCCACTCCATTCTGCTTTTTCTCTGGCATTTGAAGGGAATATACCAATTCGTAAGCAAACAACCTTTGCCAATGAACTTAAATATCAGGTCACAATTAGGAGGCTGCAGTTGACAACACACACGTAGAAAGACTGACAAGACTTGACAAGACTGACAAGACTGAAGTAGTGCCACAAAATGTCATGAGACATTATCAACTGTTATTGGCCCAGGGCTTTCCCAGGGAACCCTGCCAAGGAAGCAGGGGAGAGAGTGGTGTCTGAGGCTCGGTGTCAAGTAGCTTCAGACAGTGCAAGAGACCCAGAGTTGCAGTATATAAATCTCCGAAGGCTGGTGAAAAAGAACTAGTGAAAGCAAGTAAAGTAGCAGGGAGAGAACTCAGTATATAAATCTCCGAAGGCTGGTGAAAAAGAACTAGTGAAAGCAAGTAAAGTAGCAGGGAGAGAACTCTGGAGGCAAATATCATAGGATCACCAAACCATACGCAACCCTACAAAGATAATGGCCCTAAATTACCACCACTTGCTTTGGTTCATTAAGAATTTGATAGAGTCCTCTTGATGCCATTGGAAGCCTGCTCAGAGATTTTAGTGGACTCTGGATCAGGCCCTGGAGCTGGAAAATATATTAGGTCATAAAGTACAGTATTACATATTTTATAAGGGAACAGCTATCAATGTCTGCTCCACCCAGAGAACATACAAAAAACAGCTGGAAATAAGAACAGCTGTGCATATCCCAGGCTTTCTTTAGTTGCAGCTTCTTCCAGCTACTCCTGATCATGTTAGAAAGGCATTTCTATGGCTCCCCATCTGTAGGAGGAATCTTAAAACACTAAGAAAACAATTATGTTCAGTGACATATGTAAGTAAAATAATTATAGCATAAATAAGATATGCTTGACATTATTGTCAATTATTTGAGCTAACCTCTGAGTATGCAAATGTGCATGCGAGATGTGTTTTCAGCCACCTTTAATAAGTGCTTCTTACATCATGAATTTTCAGCCAAGATTTTGGTATTTGCTAGCTTGATTTAAATCTATTATATGAATATAGTCCAAATCAGAGCATCAACTGCTTATGCATAAGGCTGTCCTGTTAAGGTCTTCACAGAACAATAGGCAATGGGTGGAGATGCTGATAATGAGACTACTTCTTATTCCCAAGGTGGAGATTTTTAGACCTGTGCTAAATTACCTGTCTCTTGGGTAAAATTCTTCACTCCCACTCACATGGCTGATTTTGATCACACTTTCTGTGCTAGAGCCATTCACAAGTCTAACATTATGTCATTTATGCTTCCAAGAGGGAAAAAGAAAGACATTGGATGGATGGATCCATGGTGCAATTTGGACAATTTTGCATTTCATTTCTTTTCTATCACGCTTGGAAGTTGGACTTGATGGGAGCTCTTTCATCATGATCTTCCTTCTCTTTTAGTCATATGAGCTAGAAAGTGTGTTGTAACCTAGGCTGGCTGATCACTGGATCCAGCTATCCGACAAGGGATAAAGAAATTGGTTGAATTTTCTTGCAAATAATTCTGGCTCCTTACAGGAGCAAGGCAAATATTTAACTGTCACAAAGGCTTCTATTTATTTACCTAAAGATAAATGGCAAAAAATTCAGAATGCTATACTTTGCAGAGTACCTTTAAAAAACATAAAATATCTGAATGGAAAATATGTCTAACACATGCCCAAAGTTTTCCCTAACAAACTAAATTAATTAAGAACTCTGTCTGGAAAAGACTTACAGTCTGCCTAAGGCTGCTTTTAGTGCTGCTCACATGGAAAGGTCACAGCAAGCAAGTCTCCATTGTAACCCTCACAAAACTGATATTGCTCCCCAGGAATGCAGGGAATACTTCTGGCCTATGCTGATGGAAAAATGGATACCAGTTCACAGTGGATACTTGGGAAATCCCTGGGACTGCCGGCTCTGCAGAGTAATGCTAGCTTCAGGCTGAAAAATTCTAGTAATTCATTATCTCATTGACTTGGGAAGAACTGCTGAAGGCTATACACAAAGATGATTTTGGGGGACAAGTGTTGCTGACCTATTGGACACACATCCATCCTGAAGTTTCAGGTGAAATGCTTCTCCCATCTGATTTTATCCATAATATATGAAGCAGAACCAGAACAATTACTCTATCATGATAAAAAGCCAGAAAGTGAGAATAGCTGTCTATTTAATGGAAAAGTAACCCTGATATAGAGGAATTCCTGAGGGATGTAATACTGTTATGTGCAGTTCTCCCTCCCAACCAACACTTATCATGAATGGTATTGCCACTGAAGCAGAAGAGCATGGAGAATAAGTATGTGGGCCACAGAGGCTGAACTTGTTGAAGTTAGCTTTTCCTGAACACTGGAAGACTGCTAATATAGTGCCAAAAGTCAAAGATTGAAACTGAAGTGACCCAGGTAGTTGTAAGCCAGTTGGCTGAAGCAAAGCAATGTATGAAAAATGATAAAAAGTCAACTGATAAAGATAATTAATGCAGATAATAAAGATAATTAATTCAAATAATAAAGTATAGCAATATAATTAATGCCAGTAATCATGGTTTTATGGAAAACAGGTCTCATCATATAAATCTGATTTCATTCTTTGATGAGATTACAAGTTTGGTTGATAAAGATAACTGCATAGATGTAACGCACTTCGAATTCGGTGAGTCATAACTTAACAGAACACAACATGCTGATTATAAAAACATTATGCAACATCTATAAAAGAGAGGCTATTTGTAGCACAAAATGGTTATGTGCCAACCACAGTCAATGGAGCTTCGTCAATGGGCTGGAGTGTTGGACATGCAGGAATCAACATCAGTCTATAAGAAGAGGTTGATCGTGGAGAATAACATGCATCATTTAGTAGTTCAAGGCCATTGAAACAAGATGCATTTTAATACAGCCAAATGCAAAGTTACACATGGAGCAATAAGGAACATAGGCCATAGCTGCAATAGGGAGGACTGTATGGAAAGCAACAAGTTGAGACCAAGTTAAGCAACTGAACATAAGCCCTTATTCTGATAGCATAGCAGAAAAGCAAATGTGATCCTTGGATGTACCAAAAGAAGAGTATTGGGGGGGTGATATTTACCTCTGAGTACAGCACCAGTAAAACCATGCTGTTTTAATGTTTGCATTTTCTAAAGCTGTTGAAAATTGGAGTGAGCAAATAAAGAGCCTGAAATTATGCAGAGGCCAGGAAAATGCTTCACATATTACTTACAGAGTTCAATCATTTTAATTTATCAGCAAGAAGATGGAAAGGTGACTTGATTACAGTGTATTTGGACACACAAAAAGAAAAAAAATTAGGTACTGAAAATTCTTTCATCTAATGGAGCAAAGCATAACTTGAACCAAGGCCTGAAATGTAAAGCCATACAATTTTATATGAGCAATTATGAACGTATTTTAATGGGGAAAGCTATAAACTACTTGTACAAAATCCTGAAGTGGATTCTGAACTTCTTACCACATTCAAATCAAAAGTAGATTCTAGTTACTTTTCTGGAAAAAAATTTAACCAAACATAAGTCTTCAGGCTAAATATAGTGGCAACTGGCCTTTATTAAACAAAATGTCAAAGTAAGAGATCTAAGGCCTTTCTGGCCTTAAACCAAATGAATCTCTGAAGAAACAGAGACTACTTTTTCTGTAAAAAAAATTGCATGATGATTTCTGGTTTTCAGCCAGTTCTAAACATGCTTTAAATTTTTCAGTGTTTTGACTGCTTTTCCCATTCTGCCTTAAGTATTTCAAGCAGATCAGTACAAATATTGATAAAACATATTTCCCAACAAAACAGATAATTTTTGGTCAATGATTTCCATCGGCATTCATATATTTTTTTCATGTTTGTGACTGAATTTACAAAGTGCTGGATTCCTCTCAGCATTTCCTGGTGAAAACCAGACCACTTTATCACTGAAAAGTCTATACAGTTGTTTTCTAATTTTTTCTTATTTGTATTAAATATTTTGCAAGTAATCAATGAAGCGAACAATTGTGATTCAAGGAGTGTTTGTTTATCTCCACCTTTACATCCAGAAAGAGAATACAGTTACGCCAATGCCATCTGCTAAGGTTTTTCATTTCTGTAGCACGTGACGGGATCATATTAATACAAAGGAGTTTCTCACTGAGGTGCTGTGTGTGGGGACATATCTTTTTGCATACTTCCCTTGTTATATGATACATTAGCTTAATATACTACCACTTGACAAAACATGATTTGTGCAAATTTTGGGGCCAGATCCAAGGTGCATTGAAGAAAACAAAAAATATTAATTGACCTAAAGGACCTGGGATGAGACCTCAAGTACGAGTTTTTGACACTGTTACTTATGGTGATTTTTAGGCATTCCCACCATTTTCAGTGGGGCAAACTATGCAGAGAGGTTCTGTGCAAGGCCCTCATGTCTCAGCCTAAATCTATAGGCAGAAAGTTTGGCTGATGGATGCAACAGAGGAGGAAGGTGCTCGGTGACCGTAGCCCATGGAGCTGCTTTGCCTGATCTGAAACACTGCTGGCAGAGCTCACACCCACATAGCAAAAACTCAGCAAAACAACATCCTTTTGCCATTCCTCTTGCCTGCAAGGTCAAGGCTGTTTTTTTCAGCAATACTGCCAAATACACATTGGCTATCACACGAGGGAATTCCAGTTTTGGAAAACAAAGGATAAGCTAGTTTATATTTCCTAATGAAAAGYACACACTCTGCTGCGACCTACAGGCTGTAACTGGTATTCTTCTGCCAAGACACGCTTTTTTTGTAAGAGGTTTTTTACCTAGTTTTTCTCTCCGTGCTACATTGCCTGTAACAGAGTTATCCCTGAATTACTCAGGATAAATGAGAGGAGCATCAGGAGCACGCCACTTCCAAGACTCTTCCCTCACAAGCACAAACTTGCTGTTTCTCCATCCCTCTCTCACAYGCCTGCCAAGCGTTTACAACTACTCTCTTATATCTCTAGCACTATATTCTAAAAGTCCAAAAAAAGCTCCTACATGTGTTAGTTTGACGTAACACCTAAAACTACACACCAGAATCACAGCGGGAGCCGTGCACGCTCCATAGCCACCTTCCTCGGCATGGCTCAGAACGGCGCTGGAAGACGCAGGGGGCCATTTCCCAAGTGTCACTTGGGAAATACCTCAAGCACCTTCAGTAAATGTTCTCCAACTACCAGCTTTGAGAACAGAATTTGTCAAATAGCCAAGCCTCTGTTTCAATCCCTTTACTAAAACCACACGAAGAAGTGCTTATAATGTTTGGAAGAATTTCCTCCTCCACCTCTGCAAAGCCGACATCCCCTTGGATTGGCTAATGACCGGCAAAACTCATACCACGTTCCTATCTGAAGCACCAATAGTGGTTATGGTAAAGATCAACTGGGGATCCCAAGGAGCAAGACAAAGGTTTTGCTCTGCTGGTAGCTACCCGACACACCATTCCTTCTTCCCTTTTTATTATTTTCCTGGTAAGCAGTGGCAACCATCAAATTACAAAGGAAAAAAATAGCATGGCTGATTACACTCCACAAATAATAAATCATGTAGAAGACAGGTTTAAATAGGACTAAAATGCTCAGTTTTCCCAGTCTTTCCGTGCTCACTGGTCACTCACTCATCCTTTGTGCTTTTGAACATCTCTTAAGCAAACACTTCACATGCTGTCAATGATTTGCTTGATTCATGCAGGTTTCCATATAACTGCATGGCCTAGCATCTAATGGTGAGCTTGGAAGTCAGAAGCAGCTTGTAAATCATTCACAGATCAACCAAACAACATAGCCTTGAAAAGCACTATTTGAACAGCTATAATATACTTAGCAATACTGCAACAAAATGTTGGTATTTGGGAATCAATAGGATCTGACAGACTAAGTATAACTCTGTAGTCACAAACATGAGTTTAACTAACTTCAGAAATATTACTTAGACTGCATGAAGATGAAAATTGGCCTTTTCCTCTACTGAGGGGAAAAAACCTACTATTTACTGCACTGCAGCCATGTAGAGATTTCACCTTCCTACTGACATGCTGCTCTTCTGATAAGAAACTGTTTAATCTCCCTGACCCAGGGAATGCTGCCTTTCCCGATTCTCCAAAAGAAGTGAAGACATGCAATATGCCTTCATCTCAGACGTGTCCAGAGGCCTGAAYGAAGCAGCGTGACAGGACGTGCATCAAAGCTGCAACGAGGGATGTGAGTCAGACTCCTCCAGCCGTAAATCTAAGTCATTGCAAAACCCCATTCCATTTATTTCTTCCATCTGATTCTTTCCCCTGATTAATTTTGCAATGTTGTAATTTTAAAAGCACACAGTTACCTTCTCTGAAGGAGGTACTGGATCTATTTGGGAGTCTTGGAACAGTGCTGCCAACTCACATGACTTTTATCATGCATCTTATGATTTTTTAGCTTTCTTCAGCTTTGGCTGCCAGAAGCGTGCAATAACATGAGAATCTCGGCTAGTTCTTCTCTTAATTTTTATTAATAGTAATTTTCTAGATTTTATGATTGTACCCTAAAGACTCAGAAATCAGAAAGAAAAAGAAAAAGGGGCCAATTTAGTCATTTTAACTGTGATTTTTAAGATCACGATATAATTCATGGAAGTCTGACTCAAGATATTTTTATATTTGAAGTTGGCAGCTGTTCACTTTTCATTCTCTCCAGACTGCCCCTTAATATTATTTTAATTTAACTGTCTAGGTTATTAAAGAAATGGGTAATACAAACTCTCCATATCCGGAGGCAGAATAGCAATCTGAGTCATTTTTTTCGGGTGCTTGCAGGAGGCTTGTCAGTACTGGATGTGGCGTGGGGCTGCTGGAGGAGGGTGAGGATGAGGAAAGAAGGATCGAGGTCCTCATGGGACAAAGGCAGAGTAGAAAGCGGAGATTGTTTTGCCCTTCCTAACATAGCATCCCTGGGTAGGTAGGACAACTGCGGTGGCCAGGGCACCCCAGGGGCTGGTGTTCTCGCCCTTTTGGGCTGGTCGAGGTGGGACCGACGTACAGGACGGCCTGCGGCCAGGCTTGCTGGGCTCGTTTGCCAGAAGCACTCACACCTCAAGAAACTCTGCTCTTGGGGCAAAGTAGAGCCGGGATCAGAGCAGGTCTGAACTAGAGAGCATGAAGCTCTTGCAGGTGCCTGGTTTACAAGCTCGTTTTTTCCCTTGCCTTTCCGGGTGCTAAGGACTGTTTACATAATGGGYGCATGCACGGTGTCACTGCTCTTACAAACATCGAATCTTGTAAATAAATGGGGGGATCTAACCTTCTTTTCCTCCTCTCTTCCATTATTTTCTCAGGCATTCCTAAAGCGTTTTGCTCCAATCCACTGTGGTCACATCGTGCTGCCGACAGGGTCAACATCTCACCACGGTTTACGCAGCAGCAGAGCTCCCGTGAAAGGCAGCTTTGTTAAGGACAACTGGCTTTGACCCTGATGACATATACGGCTGTCAGAGCCGCCGTGTTTCTCAGGGATGGGCCCGAGGTTGTGCACAGGCCACCTTTCTCTCTCTGGGAGGAGCTGCTTGAACCTCAACCAGGCAATGCGACTTGTAAAGGAAGCGCCTCTGCCCACGACATTGTGGCAAAATATTCTCCGAGTCTCTTCCTTTGCTAAGCCATGGCACTGTCAGTGTCTGGTGACCAGAACATGAGTCCTGTTGCATTTGGCGTCTTTCTCAAAGCCTCAGCTACTAAAAGCATTTAATTATTTGAGCATTTTAACCTTCCATCAGAAGAAACAAAACACAACACAGCGCAACTGTTTAGCTCTGACAACTTTGGAGAAAAGTTTGAAAACATAACCCGGGCAACCCTGGAAGGCACCAAAGGCAAGTAGAAAGATTGCCAAGCTCTATATTTCATTCTTAGGTATTTTGGTCTTAAAGCCAACCTCCTGCTTTTACAGGCCCTGACACCATTTTTGCACATGCAGAGGCATTAATGGCTTAGCTGCGCATTATCTTTGAGAAAAAAATCATTTACCAGATATTAGCTCTCTCTGGATAGTAATGGACCAGTGAAGAAAAATGTGTTTTGTTTAAGTGTTCATTACTATTGCAAGTTTCATTTGCTTTAAAACAACTTGCATATTAAGTAGCAATAATGTAAGCCTCATTAAGGGCTGCCCATATGTCTGGCAACAAAAGGACATGTATGTCTAGTACTGTGAAAAAGACAAAAGTTTTCAATGGTAAGCTGTCCCCAACCTTTCCCACTAGTGATCCCACTTTTAATTATCTGCCCAAGCTCCTCAGCCATTTGGAGATTTCCATTTCTGGCACATGATTTCAGTCACTCACCATCTACAGTCACTCATCCTCTGCCTGAGGAATAACTGCTYGCATACCTTTCCGTGTGTCAAGTGGCATATATTTCCCAGTAAGAGTAAAATAGGCTACTGGTGTCCATTAGTAAATTGGACTACTAGCGAAATAAAGTGCTATTCAAGGAAGGTGAGTAAATGGATCAAAATCTAGTACTTAAGGAGGCATTCATCCCACTACAAACGAAGAGGAAGGTTCTGCTCAGTTGTGCTGCAGAGATGGGAGGAAAGACCCAGAGGCCAAGCCTTCTAGTCCGGTAATATGTATGATGTTATGGGGAAAGGGGTGCTGGAGAATTAAACGTGAATTTGCAAATCTGCATTTGTACATTTGAAAACATAAACTTGCAAATGTAAAATTGMATGTAAAGATGTAGATTTTTAAGTGTGATGAACATTGAGAGGCATGTGCACATTTGGCTCTGAGTGAAAAATTCAAGTTTTTGTGTATTTATAGTCACAACCCAATCAATAATGGAAGAATTTCAGCCAGAATTGTAAGATGTGTTGTATTTTTCATGCCCCTAAGCTATGAATTGGTATTTCTTACAATCTATAATACAAGAGAACTTTAATTTCTTCCAAGCAAGCATTTTTATGAAGTTAGGGGAATAAAAATTCTGACCTTGAAACACAGTCATACTAATAGTAATAAACAACAAAATATGTACGATTCAGTTTATCATTATGACTCAGTTAGATGAGATTAGATAATCATGCAGCTTAATTTCCAAACATCTCTGTGCTGCTATTGTTTGTTTATTTGTAGCTCTGGCAGACTAGCCTCAAAAGGATGAAAAACAAGATTAAGGATTTATTTACATTTTCCTTAAATATCAGCAGCATTATGCTGCAGATGATTTTTTTAATCACCTATTAAATTCTGTGCAGATAACGTCTGATTTTACCCACACTCATACAAATCAAGAGGAACCATGCTAATGCATAAAACAGCCATAAACGAAGGCAGACCAAGGCTTCAAGATCCCTGGGCACCCCAAATTGCTCCTGACTTTCTTGGCTGCCCAGAGGCTGCCTAGTCAGCACCTCAGTTCCTACCTCCAAGCGGGGAGGGAAAACTAAAGGCTGAAAACAAAGAAGGTCATTCAGCAGCTGCCTCAATCCTATCTTTATTTTAACCATAACCCCCAAGAAATAAAAGCTGGAAAGACTTATTAGGTCATCCTAGTCAACTGCCTGCCAAAGCAGGAATACGGTCTGTAGTATTTTCTTGAGGGCTTTTGTCCAGCTTAAGTTTAAATGATTCGAGTAATGGGGATTCCACGATCGACCAGACTTCACTGTTTGGAAAAACATGCTGACAGCCAGCTTACATTTTCTTCTGCTCATTTTCTTGCTATTCCTCCTCGCAGAGCTGCCTTGAACCAACCTACACAACTTTTCCGGTGTTTCTGGAGCAGATTTGCTGTTCCTGCTGAGCTGTGGGCAGCACAGGGCCGAGGGGACAGGTTTACTCCCCGCGAAGAAGTCAGCGCAGCTTTAAGCCCAAGTCTCCTAGATCTTGGGAATATTTGCTCCCTGGCTTGGCTGCTGGCATAAAATACCGCAGTCTCAGGGCTTTCGTGCTCACTCCTGACTGCGCGTGCTGACAGCTGGGGAGAGCTGGAGCACCAAGACATCCCAGATGTTTTGCTTTGCAGAAAGCGCCTTATGCGGGAGGTGAAGACAGCAGCGCCCCGTGACCTGTTAGTGCTTCCACAACAAACAACCGAAAGACGCTCCTATGCAGACGAATTTTTTCCGGGAAGCAATTATCCTGCTTTTAAGGCAGCTCTGTGTCGGTTTAAAGCAGCAACCGGTGAACTTAAACCAGATACTCTGACCCGCTGAGGTGTTGCCATGTCGCTGTTGACAGAGAAATTAGACTCCTCCCTGGAGCTTTTACTCAAGCTGAGCAGGCTCCTTCGGAGCATCCCTCCGTTATACATCCCTCCCGCCCCCGCGGACGTCCTCCCCACGGCCCGATGGCGCCTTCGCTCCCGGCCCGCTCCGGGGAAGCGCGTGCCTCCGCAGCCRCGGACCGTCCCTTCAATTACAGCTCCCTGGTAATGCCGGCACATTAGTTCCACTTATCTTTGGCTAATAGTTCAGCTTATATTCAAACAGCCATTAACATAAAATCAACACAGCAATTTCATATGAATTCTCATATCATTAATCCATTTAAAGTGGATACACAGTTCACACTCCAAATTCACTTAATTATTGACTTAATAACATTTAAGGAGGTCRTGGTCTTTGGCACCACTGGAATGGCATTTCCCCCCCCCCCCACCCCGGCTTTTATAGATTTTTTTGTGGAAGTTAACGTTGTGAGGCTTGTGTAACGCTCGGAGGTGCGTTATCGCAGTGAGAAATCCCCAATTAATTGTAGGTTAAGTCTAGCGAGGAGCAACCTCTCAGAGCGCTACATTTTTGCTGGTTGGTTGGACTAAATAAGAGCATTTGTAGAAAGAGGAGAAACGTCCATGCTAAGCTGCAAAAAACAGACCCCGTCTGTCCAACCGCCTCRACGGGAGGCAGCCCCGAGTCCCACCAGCAGCGGGGTCTCCCTTTTGGCCCCCCGCACCGGTGTCGCAGCATTGGGAAGTGCTCGCTTTTGCCCCGGTAGCGCTTGCCGCTCGGTCTGCAGCCGCGAGTGCTACGCCGACAGAGAGGTAATTACATCTTTCTCCGCGTCTGGTATAATTAGCTGTCTATCTCTGGCATGGACAGTGATATCATGATAATTTCTAGGCTTTATGCACAAAATTAATAGTTGCATCAAAATGGGCTAAAAAGGAGTCTGTTTTCCTCCATAATTCGATTCAACACTTCTTTCCTCCTCTTCCCCTCTCCTGTCTCTTCTTGTCAGTCATCCATGGGGAATAACACTGTTTGCACTTCAGCCTCTGTTATGGAGCAAAAGCAATCAGCAAGTAGTGGGTTTTGCAGTTTGCTTTGAAAAATGTCAGGCTAGGACTTGTCCGAATCCTCGGATAATTTGTGCTGCAGTCGGAGACCCTTCCCTGAGACTCCTCTTCCTCCAGCCGCGCAGGTGAGACTTGGTGGCACGGCCTCAAAGTCTTCACGTCTTGCAGCACGGGCATATCCCAAATACCACTTCTCCTGGCAGAGACATCAGGGCATGCCAGGGAGCTCTGCTGGCCTCAGTAAAGTCGCAGTAGCATATTGGCAGGGAAACTTCACTCTAATGGACACCAGTGGGGACTAATTGCAGCAGCACGAAGCATTTCTGCTGGAGAAAGGTCATTGGCATCCGTGCTGCTGCGCTGCTGCTGCTGCTTGCGTTTCGCAAAGTGGATGCTTGCAGGATCACATGAGCAGGCATGAGCCCAATTTCATTAGTGTAGTCTTGCCACAGACGTCAATGAAAGCAGAATCACAGTGCTACAGGATATAAGCAAATATTTTCATTCAGATGTTATAGTAAAGAAAAGAGCTGAACAGCCCAGGATACATAACTGCTATTTTGTGTGGTTTCATCTTTCCAGTTTGGCCTTAAGGTATTTTCCACATCTTTCCCACGCTTAATGTCATTCTCCCTTAATTTAGGCACACGGGAATTTCCAGGTAGTGCTTTTTCGCTTGGGACTGCCTTTAAAGAAGGCAGGTGGGTACTTGCCATCTACTTTGCACCCATTTTATTACTTGCTTTGGTATTGCTTTGAGAATAAATCCTGTTTCCTGTTTGGGATTCTAGACCTATTTGTGCCAGTAAAAGTGGTCCTTTCTTGTTTACTGTCTACTGATGCATTTACTTATTTTATAAGGTGGCACTGCAGTCCTACTTTTACTATGCAAAGGCAGTAAAACCAGTATTGAAAGGAGTCTTAAAACCATCCCTGAAATTCTCAGAGCTGTTTCACAAATATTGGCAACTGTCTCCATGTTCTTCCTAGGTTTGCCACAGATTTTTATGATATTGTGTTTTGAAAATGCAGTCTTCATAAAAAAGAGCTTTTCTAGAWAAGGTCCAGAGCCCAGCTTCACACATTATGCACCCTAGCTCTTTCAGAATAGGCAGAAAAAGGGGATTTATGCATTCTTTAGGCCTGTGGCCTCTCTCTCAGTTTTTTGGGAGATGAAGCAATTAAGCCCTTGCCTGTCTCTATCTGCCCGTGCAGTGGTAATCATGACCCGTGGCAATTTGAAGGGAATAACAGAACATGAGCTCAGGACATGGGAAAGTTCACCAAAATACACAGAATATTCCTAAATACTCAGTTCCAAGTCAGGATTTAGAGCAGGCTCACAATAGACCTGATGTTCTCCAGATGCATCAGACAAATTACACCCGTAGTCCGCAGACCAGCAGACCACAGGCGTGCCAGACAGCRCACGTGCTCCCATCATCTGCGGGAAGCTGTAAAGCGCGTCCCAAAAGCTTCGGACTCATCACGTCCCTGCTAAATAGGAGGCTGGTGCACGCACCGTTGACACAAGCAGGGTTTCTGGCCAGGTGGCGGCTCTGCCAACGCTAACAGCCCGGCTGTTCATCCTCAAAGGCTGAACATGGGATGCGTCAAGACAACTGGTGCTGCTAAGTTCAAGCCTCAAGCCAGAGCAGACTCAGCAGTGGGAGTGCAAAGATGCCTCCTTCCCCTCATCGCGCACATCCACTCRCTCCCAGCTGAGTGGTGCGGGCTGGCTGCTTGCAAGCAGCTCTGCTGATGCACATGCCGAAATCAGTGTAGCCTTGAAACAGGATTTAAATGGTTACTACTSCATGGAGGGAATTCTCCTGCCTCTCTGTTCATCTCTGTGTTATACACGAGTTAATATAAATTAACTTGGAGAGCTGCCCTGCTTTGGAGATTCATGTCATATTTCCTGTTGGGCCCCTCGCTATCCTCCTAAATACACACTGAAATGATAGCCGTTGTTCCCAGAATAAATCATATAATAATCAAATCTGTAACAAAGTGATTAAATATTTTCTCCATCTTACCAAGCCCAGCTTTTTGCTGTGGAAAAACAGTCTGAGAGGACAATTTAAGGTTGAGAGACCCCAAATTTAACCCCCTCTCCTCCTTTACAAAGACATTTAGGAGAAAGAAAGGAAGAAACGAAACCAAGCAGCTGTTGGGCTCCATTGGGGTATCTACCAGTGAGACTGAGCCAGCAGGATGTGCCTGTGGATGCCCCTGCTATAACCAAGTCCTCTCTACTCTGCTCCCACTTTCTCAGGTGTTGTCTGAGGAGCACTGAGATGCTCAGGAATGCTAATCTTAGAAATAAAAATGATTCCCAACAAGCCCAGCTGTCTAAACTTCTATTGACTTCAGTGGGATGAAGATTTAGAGTCTAATTTTAGACCCGGAAGCCAAGAGAAGGGCTCCTTGAAGCAATGTACACTTGTAAGTTGGAGAACAAATGTCAAGATTTGTCTTTATCTCTGGGAAATGCAAGTTACGCAAACGTATTCATGCTCACCCTGATTGCGTGTGCAYATTGCAAGTATCATAAGGACGTTACAGCAAAATCTGCTTTGTCTTTCTCAAAGAACAAATATGTGCTATAATGTTTATTTCCATATTTGTGTGAACAACATAATCCTGATTACTGTGTTTCCTGAAAGACAGAAATATCCATGTTTGCATTTTTGAATACAGAAGAAAGAGGAAAATGAGGACACATGTTCATAGCAATCACCAAGACAGATTAGGGTTCTATCTGGTACATGTTTTACAGAGATGGACCTGCCTTAATGCCGTGGATTTTCCCTCCCCTCACTTTTTGCAGTTCAGATACAGATTCAGAGCCAACTATTGACACTTTGACCTATTTCTATCTGTACTGAACAAAAAAAAAAAAAAAAAATTCACCAAAAAAAAACCCTTTCCAGCCTTCCTTCACAGAACTGAGACTTCACCCTACTTTTGCAAGAATCTCTATCTTTGGTAATTCAGCTCTAACTGAAATCTTCAAATCCTCCCATGATTTTTATCTAGAGCTGTATGGTCTTGAGAGTCCTAATCATTTTCCCATAGATAAATGAGGTACAGAAAGATCAAACTACCTGATCATATTATAAGAAAGTTTGCGTTAATGAAAAGACTTAAAACTATATCCACCAAATCCTTGACAAGTACTCAGACCACCAGAATCTTATTTGTAAGAGCATTTTATTGTAGCCCTAGGACAAGGATAGATATCCYGTTTCATAGATGATATTCAGATACATTTCTGCCCCACATCAGAATAAAACTTCAATATTTTGAAATTCCTTGCAATAGAAATTTTTGATGAACCCAAAGAAACACTCTTTTTTACATGAATTACTCATTTGTTTTTACTTTTGACAGTCTGTATGGTAGTAGGAAAAATATAATGTGAAATTCCCAAAGCAGGAACTGAAGTATCATGCTTTGGTACTGCAGACATGCAACAGGACTGATACTGTCATAATTCTTCCTTCCTCCTTTTTTCCTCTAGGATTAAGTTTTGAATAAACAACCTGTTTTCACAAGCAGTTTTGATTCTGGTGGAATTCATTCCCTGATGGACAGTTACTCAATCAACATTTATATGAGCAGCTCTACTCTATTGTCAGAGGTACTAATCAAGTGAATCACAATGTCTGCATCTGAGCTATGCAATTCCTGCCCATGTGCCGGAAACTGGAACACAGATTGTGCAACATAGCTGTTTAGGACAAAAAAGACATCTTTGCTTTTTTACTCACRGTCTAAATTTGCCAAGGTCCATGAATTTGGAAGAAGCAACTAAAATAAGGAAGCAGCTGAATGTGCCAAATTGGTACTCCATTCTCCAGGTGAAGAATAATCAGCAAGAATCTCTCATGTTAAGTTACTGAGCTACACAAAGTGGTCATAGGAGCAAATCAAACAAATTGCCCTCACTCTGCCTTTGTTCACAGACCCGCACATACCGCACAAGGATGGGGTTGCTGTGGTGCTGCTTCCTTTCACTCGCATCTCCTCTTTTTTCTCCTTTGCTCCAACACCAAACCTTTTCTGTGGCAGAGTGGGAAGCGAGGTGTGAGTCAGTCCACCTGCAGCTAGACKTTATCCTAGAAGATGCTGGGCTGTGAACAAGGCTTTCAAACCAAGAGATATTTGCTGCAACACGAAAGGGGAGAGTTTGAAGCAGCTGTACCGTATCTTGATTCTTTTAGAGAGGAGCAGGAATCCCAGTTGATCTTTGGAAGATAAGCAAGGCCCATCCATCAAAATTATACCAGTTCTGCAATGGGGTTTCACAGTACTCATAAGCCACCTGTGTCTTTTACTGTCAGGTATGTATTTCTGTTCATTTGGGGTTTTGTTGTAGGCTACCACACATTTTGTTATTGACCCCTCCTTTCCCCAAAGCCATAGAAAGTTCCTCCATTTCATGTTTTATTGAGGAGTCATTTTCTACTGGTTTGAGTGGAGGCAGGGAACCTTGGTTTTATGGCTTTGTATTTTTTGTAGGAAAGTTGAGAATAACTTTTCTCAAAATGCCACAGTCATGGTTTGCAATTTCTCAAAGACTATTCTGGTTTAATGGAAGATTTCAGTTTTATCTGAATGAAACTAGAATACAGGTTCTTCTGGTTTGGGTCTTGGATGTAAATAAATGCTCTTCTGAGCAGGTCGCAATACAGAGCTCAAGTCTGAACACCAGAGAAAATACAAAAATAATTCAGCATTGCAATTTTGGTTATGTCATAATGCGTGGTTGGTTTTTTTTCAGKAGTTGCTTTTGCTATACTAATTGGATTAGGATGAAGCTCCTCTTATGCAGTTCAGGAGTCAAAGATGGGATGTAGATTTCTACTTCCAAAGTACCGGCATCCAAGGAAACAGCAAACAGAAAAAGACAACACCTACTTGAAAAATAAAAATTGCATACAAACCATTAAGAGTCAGGGTGTGCAATGCAATTTCCATCTGCTTGGATAATGTAAAGATTATACAATGATTATTTTCTTTTCTAGTACAGTCTGCTTCAGCAGAGAACATGGCTCCACCTCAGTACACAGCACATCAGGTGACAGGTTGTACCAACCTCTCTTTCAGGGCGATTCTTCTGACATCCTCATGCTGAATATTCATTGCTGGCCAAGACACGCAGCAAAAAAATAGCTGTTTGACCAGCTGTTTGACCAGTTCCCGGGACTGAGAACAAACAATGATCAGAACAAAAAAAGTCATCTTTTGGAGCTAACAAGAAGGAGGTCTGCATGAAAAGCTCCGATCCTACAGAAGAAAAATGCCTTTCTGTAGCTGAAAAGTCACTCCTATTTTTTCAGCTGCATTTGGTTCAGTTTTATATTTGCATTTAAATCGGCACCCTTAGAACAGGGTGGAGTTCAGGTTAAAAAGCCAAGAGTCATTTGAAACCTCATCTTTCTCTRTGAGCCAAACTTTTCTTATTTGATWCGGCCAGAGAAATGGAAGTGCTTTAGCAGAGTCTTTCAYGACTTGCTCCYAACACTTACTGGCTGGTGTGGGTGCTCTTACATCAGTATGAAAGGGCCTGTACCAACAGAGTTTACTCCTCCAAGACTAGGACTGGYTTGCATTAGGAAGGATTTGCTGGTAGAACTAGACCACAAACACCCCTAAGGGAAATACAGCTCACACCCATAAAAGAATTCATTTTTTAGGACAGCTTCAATCAGTTCTATGAGCAAATAAGCTATATCAGCAGCAGGACATTGCTGCTGCATGAGTGTGTCTCCATTACGGCTTTTCTCCAAATTAAAAAAAAAAAAATGTAGAAAATCATACTTCTGCAGGGAAGTAAGATCAGGGTCAGCATTTGAGCAAAGATTTTTAGAAGGAAATGTATATAATCCTGATCATTTTTCACTTTAGGAAAAGAAATCGTGAGTGTATACTGGGTATGAAACAGTTTTGAGGAGAGGTCACAAAAAGGCAGTGACGATTGTCTATTTAGAATTTGAGAGAAAACTCTTACTGAAGTACAGTACAATTTTACTCAAGCAACTAAGCAAGATGGGTGATAAGTATTAATTCATTTAATGCTATTATTATTTATAAAGCTTAACACAAACTGGACACAGGCTTGAAATAGGAATAGCAAGCCAATTTTTTAATCACTAATGATAAAACGTGTTAAACTCTGCATTAGCCTCAACCGACACAGTGCCTTTGATTTCACTAATTGACCTTAATTGATTAAATGAATGCAATTCATTTTTGGATTTCACTGCCAGCGTATTCTGTCACTTTCTATTATGATCCATTACGGAAGATACCTGATGATCATACCTGAATATCCTTCCACTTCATTCTCACTTTCCTCCTCTGATTAATTATCTGGCTTCAGCAAACCTCCAGTGCTCTTGTCCCATTTCTAGCGGAGAAGCTGCCTCACTGGCAGGCAACCAGGTGCTGACAGCAGATCTTCGTTACGGCAAGGGAGTGCAGCCCGCTCTTCAAGCTCTTCTAAGGCATGGTGCAACGAACCTGCCCCAAAGCAAACACCTTTTCTACCTGAGGTATCTACCTCAGTCAAGTGTCCCATTACACACAAAACCCTTTCAGTTCATATATTACTTACCACTAAAGGATCTTTGGGCATTCTTCAGTAAGATCTCTATATACAGCTGTTTATTAAAGAGTTTTGTATGTGATTCATTACTCTTTAAACCTAGTTAAAAACATGAAGATTTTTTCCTCTATGAAATAAGAGCTTTTCAGAGTACAATCCCCATTCTCTAGAGAACCTGCAAGGCTTTCTCTGAGCAAGCAACCAAACTTCCCAGCCATCTAAAGCTCCAGAGAGGAGAATTACAACCTGCAGATGCCTCTGTCCAACTCCACATTCTCAAAAAAAAAAAAAAAAAAAAAAAAAAAAAAGTACATCTGGATCTAACAACTGGGATTTGCTTTTAGTACCAGAAACATAATTCCTCTATAACACAGTATAAATCAACGTCTCTTTTCTTTTTCAAATTGATGCCTGCTAAGTTTTGTCTCCTAGGAAAGGTTTCTTCCAAGTTCCTGTTGCACTCAGGTTCTCTTTATCTTATCTAGATCATTATCTTATTTATTGCGTGAGTCAAGGAGGGGGAGGAGGCTTTKTTATCTTTCCTAGTGTACAGGGAAGAGTTTAAGGAAACAAATCTCTTATTGTTCTCCTATAACAATGTGCTTGCAGCTTCGAGCAAGTCTCTGACACCTGGTGGAGGGTACACTGATACCCTTCACACTGCTACAAATATTTCTCTGGATCGAAATTGCACATCTGACTTAATCTAGAAAAGCYCAGACATTTTAGTGCAATTCTCTACTGTCTTTTGGACATCTGAGCATGATGGTGCTTTCTATACTATGGATTTTAGCTTGAAAGTTTCTTAGTTAGTATTACAAACCACTAAGAGTAATAACATTAGCTCATGTTTACACACGAAAGTTAATTCAGATTAAGATAGAAGCCTTTCAGCTGTCATATCCATTTCTCAATAACTCCTTGTGTGGACAGCTGTAATTCCAAAATACCCCCTTTATAGCAGATCTTTACTTTGGGCATTCGTTGAGCTGGGAAGTTAATATCTCTGCTGCCACTGTCTTAAGGTTCTCCTGAAACTATTTAATCCTTCCAGAGAAATGCATTAGTGAGTCTAATACCTAAAGAAGAACAACAGAAAGACCATTCTAGCTAGTGCTAGAAAGAGTTCTGGCTTTGATAATTTATTCCTGCAGGGGAAGGCAAATAAGCTATCCCAGCATAAGTCACCTTTTATATTTTTAAAACCTCATCCACGCAGGGATTCATGCAAATACATTTTTTTTCTTACTCTGTCTGAATTAGGGACACCAGAGAATCAATCCACGAGGCTCTACTAAGGGCCACAGCCCTGACCGGCTTTATTTTCTGTTAAAGTGCAATTTAAATATCAATTCCATCTTCTCCTTGCATCAAACTTGTGAAAAGGAGCCATTTTCTTGCAGTAAATTCCTGAAGATTTCATGACATGATCAGTCGAGCAGAGTAGAAGCACATAATAAATCAGCCCAGATTCTAGCTGTGTCTAAAGGGTTTATAGAAAGCTCTCTGTTTCACACTCCAAAATCTGAATTATAATTAATTTCAGGAATCAACCAACCTACCCTTACTTTAAAAATGTCAAGCTGAGGAGTGCATTATGTGAGATTACAATTACAATTAATCAGAAGTGCAGACGCGCACACACAATCTTTCCACTTAAATTCTTTGACCAAAAAAAAAATATTACAGCCCTGACAGATGCTAAATGATCTTTTCAAATACTCACTGGTGATAAATGTTACAGTTTTGCAGCCTTGTGCTAACACAGAGCTTTTCAGCAGCAAACAAGCATCATTTGACAACTCCTGCGTTAACTCTAACAACACACTGATGGCCATGACAGCTTTCTCTCTGGAGCTCTCTATCCCATCTGGAAAGAACTCCAGGGATGTAAGAGCCCAGCATGTTAAACTACAAAAAAAAAATAAAAATAAATAAAAAATTTTAATCAACATTCATGAAATATTAAACGTAATTCTTTCTTGAGACAACATTCTTGCTTCCTTATTTTCTTGCAGAGATTAAATGAGTTATTTGTAACTGCTGCTGTCTTCGGCCCCAGTGATGCTTTCCATCCATCTTATATCGCCCTGCTGAAGGCAACGGGGCTTTCTCTGCCTGGATCCAATTTAGCAAGTTGGGGAAGTGCAGGTTTTGGAAAGGAAGACCATTAGGTCTCCTGACTTGTCCCCATTTTCATTTCCTGCTGTGAAAGCAGAGTGCTTCTGGTCAAAGATGGCTCAGAGCTAAGTATCTTTGTTCTCGCATCCTACAACAGGGCAAAGCACCACTCTTGCTGCTCTGTATTGCAAAAGCTAGAGAGAAATACATTAATAATGGGCAGATGCTCCCATTGCTAATACTGCAGTGCCACACCAGTGCCCCCGCCAGAAGGCAGCTCTAACATTAAAATTACTTTTAATTTTTTAATTTACTTGACATGACATACAGTAATTTACATTACTTTGTAGTTCCACGAGGATGCGCTTTACAGTACACTACTGACATGCACTGTGCCCAGATGTACCCACAAAAAGCACCTTCAGGGTTAAAATATAGAGCTCTGATATGCTTTTATTTATTTATTTTTAATGATAGGAGTCAACACAAGGGACAAGATTGCTGTGGGCACTCCAGAAGGCATTTCCCCTCTTGAAGGGCAGGGTCCCTTCCCGTGTCCTATTTGCTCCCTGTGTCTCTCCCTTTCTGTGGCTCACCAGCCCCACGAGCCAGGAAGGATGACAAACCCCACCCACAGTTAAAGCAGACCAAAACACAAGTGGAAGCTTTTATGAAATGCTTGGAAACAGGCAGAGCAGGGAAAGCTTTCCTTCCCCTCCTTCCCTGCAAGCCTGGTCTTTCCACTCCTCAGATGCACAGCTCCCCAAATCCTGGCGCTTTGCAATCACTCCAGAGAGGCACATCCTCTCATTCTCCTTTCCCCCAACCTCGCTTCCTCAGGTGCTGATCAAAATCTGGGCATAGTCTTTACAAGGCAATAGTAGCTAGAAATATCACTTTGCTTCATTGTCACCTGCAAGGGGAAAAGGAACAAAAATAACTGTTCCCTAAATTAATATGAACTTCAAATAAAAGCACCTCCTCCTCTTCCATTTATCTGCCCTTGGAGCTATTTTTGGCCAGTTCACTAGAACTGTTACATTCTGTTGTGCCTAAAATATTTCTCTTCTTTAATCACTCTGCAGTGCTCCTACCTGCAGTAAATGAACTGAGCAGACAGGAGAAATTTATTGCAGCCACCAGCCAGAGATCAAATTCTCCTCTCAATTATTTGGGCCACTATTGTTTCTAGAGGTTTCTCTTTTTAATAAAACTGATTGCAGCTGAATGTTTGGCTGTTTCTGGAGGAAATGCCAAGACTTGTTATTTCATTATACATGTACTCTTACTTGTGTATTCTCTGGAAGGGCTTTATATAAACAATGGGCTTTGTCCAGTTGACATAATATGACTGAAGTATGAGCCTAAGAACTAAAAGACAAACTCTTCCTCCCAGTGCTGCTCCTGATTTCCTAGGTAACGGTAAACAAACAGCATCTTTTGCCCCTCTTCCAGAGGTGGAGCTGTCAATGTGTATTTGGGGAGAGAAAAGAAGGGAAAGGAAAAAGCCTGGGCAAGTTCTGTCCCATCATCAGTCATCATCAAAAGGAGGAGGAACTAACTCTTCCATACAACCACCCAGGTCTGGTAGGGCAAACAAAGGTCTAGACCCTAAGAAAGCTCTTCCCTCCACTGGGAGCTAAATGCAGGGATTGAGCAATACGGACCTGAAAGCTGTTTCCCTTTCCTTCTCTCACGGGCACAGTTAGGATGCCCTCATCCAAAAATCTCTACGCAGATTCCCATCCCACTTCCAGAGCAGCTTCAAGGGCCCACAGACAGGAAACTGGAGGTGGGAGGAATGAGGAGCTGGTCAGCCACGGCAGAGGCAAGGACCAAAGAGAGGTGAGCCACGAGGCTCTGGCCTGGCACGGAAGAGGTGAGAAGAGAAAAGCTCTCATCTGAAAGGGGGGGGGACTGTTAGAAAGTAAAAAATGGAGGGGAGCTTCCATCTTTCAGGAGGAGCAGAAAGCACAGTTCAGAGTTACAGCTATGCCTGTCATATGAACCATGTGAGCTGTGGACTGGGAGGCCTGGGGCAGATGCGTCTTTGGCACCTGCATAAGGGAAGCTCTGGCATATGGCATCACACAGCGAGGGACTTTGTCATCTCAAATAAAGACTGGTGAACTTGTTTCTCAAATCTGACAGCTGGTGGAAGGTGACGCTGGATTAGAGGATTTATCACTGGAAGTACAGATGGTTAGCTTGGAGGAGCCATCACAGCAGCTTCACAGAAACAGGAGATCTCAGTGGCATGTGGGGAGATGAACAAGGTCTCCATGTCACTGTGAACTTGGCATGGGTGGAAAGGCGGCAGCAAGAGGGAGCAGGCCTATTTCCATATGTTTGGTACAGAGCAGGGCATTGCCTCAGGAGGGATTAGTGTGAAAAATCAGTGCTATCTTCCCTAGGCTAACAGAAGCTCGGCATTTCATAAAAGAAATGCTGGCAGCTCTGGGGAACCTCAGCACTCAAGTCAGAGGCAAGTGTATCACAGAAAAGATGCTTGCTTGTCCTTGAATTTTCTCTGGCTTATTGCATGCTGTTCACAAGGGCAGAAGGACAACCCTGTTGGAGGGCTTAAGTCATGCTGAAGTCCCCCGAAAGCGAGAAAAGACACCAAGAATTGAGAGCCTGTAAAAGTGCTGACATACATAACCAGGTCTTAAGGGTCATAAACCTTCTCTTCTGCCTCTGGTTGAGGTGCCATGAGGAAGTTTTACCAGGGATGGGTACGAAACAAGCTAAAGCAGCACAGCAAACAGGGAGGCCTTGCTGTATCTCAAGGACTTTCTTCACTCAGCCTAAAAGCAGCTTTTACAGCAGTTAACAGCATCAATAAAGCAAATATCTCAGATGCACAAAGCTGGATTTTGAGCTAGTATATTTGCCCTGGAATCCAGTTTAGCAGACTCAGCCAAAAACCACTTCAGCACAGTTTCCAAAAGAATATTTCCATAATATTTTTCCAGGACCTTCCATGGTCCCAATGACAATTACCTATAAAAGCAGTTGAGAAATAATAAGTTTTCCAGCATCTGCTTCTTGACTGTTATCCATCACCTAAGGCTTGCCAGCCTCATCACACAGGCAGCCAAGAGGAATGACTTCTACTGCAAGAGCCAAAGAAGAAAAGGTGCTGAGGGCAATTATTCTGACAGTAGCTGGAAGAATCAGGGCTAAATAGTTATGGCACCTCTATGCCACATCACTCTGCAGGCATGCCAGGGCACATAAGCTCTCAGAAAAAAACAGGATTCAGAAACTAGGAGATCTAGCATCTCTGCCACTGTTAGTGAACCAAAATTTTATGCCCCTATTAAGATTACTTTTGGTCCCATCTATGTTTAAGACACTTCCCAGCTGGAAATGAAGCACCATTAATAACAGTGTAGATGCAATTAACTTTATGATAGTAAATGCCATGAAGTGACTCAATCTGGTAATAAAAATCATCTATGCCCCTCCTGGTGTAGCAGAAGACATTCTTAATTTGGGATGCATGGGCTGTAGGGCTTCACACAAAAATGATAAAAACAATTTTCTGTTATTTTGGACTTGTTTATAAAACTGGATTTCACAGTTTAAGTACTTAGTTGCCTTGTGACATGCAGGGATGAGAGAGGTTACAATTAATTCTGTGCACATCTGATTCCTGACAAAGCCATTTTTGTATCTATTTTTGAAATTTCAGTCTATAGTCTTGATCCAGAGTTTCCCCGAAGTCAGTGAAGAGACCGATTTGAAGAAACTGACATTCACTTGACCTCCTGAGTTTTCCTTCCATATTTCTCAGGAGTAGAGCTCCCATTGCTACATTACCAGCCTTGAGTGTGGTTTCCTTCAATTAGTTGTTTCAGAAGATTCAAAACCCCAAACAGTTCAAAGCTCCAGGCTTCTTTCCATTTTTTCTAGTTCTAGCTAACTAGAAAAATAAGGAAAAAACAAAGGCAAAACTCAAACCTCATTCCCCCAGAACATGGAAGTGAAAGCTAGAGCCCTCAATAAAGCCCTGGGCATAGACAGGTCTCCCCTCAGAGCCTTACCTTGCCGGGCCAAGTGCCTGTGCACACTTAAGTGGTGTGAAGCACAGGCAAATTAAGCTTGAGGAAAAGGTTCACCATCATCCACAACCAGCTGTGAAGATGTATCCATCAAGTCCCATTTGCTCCGATTCAGAAGACTGATTCCAAAACCAGTGAAACAAATGGGGTCTTTCCACTGGCAATGAGGACTTCTGGATTACCTCCGTTATCTTGCACAAGTCATTCCACCCCCCTTTATTTCAGTTTGTCTCTTTGGAAAGCAAGGATAAAAGTGTTTCTCTGCTTTACTGAATTATCTTTGAGATCTCCCAATGGAAACTGGGAATCTGTGTTATTGCAGTTAGATCAGGTTTCTAAGACCAGTGTTGGCAAAGCATGTCAGAAGACCTCAACTTTGCATGTCTAATTAGAAAACTAGGTTCTAGTGGGAATGGAGTGCTTAATCCAGAATATGAAGCTGTCTTGAATCCACTATAAATTGATTTAAAAGATAGATGAAAAATTAAATGGTATAATTACAAAGGTTAACAAACTCAAGGGAGTCATTAGACAAACTATGAAAAGATCTTTTTTTTTWAAAAAAGAGAGCAGAATCAAAGATAATGGAATTCAACCCTTTCAACTCAGTTTTCCTTACTTTCCTCAGTTGAGAAAACATTGTAAGTCAATGTCAAACAAAAGTGTTGGATAATTTCTTTGAGATTTATCTTTGAGTATTAGGTTTAAATGAGATTTTATAAGGTAAGGGATGGTCACTATTTAGCCTGATGCAGCAGAAAAAAATTTAAGATATTAAACATGATCCACCTAAAAACTATTGCTATAATCCATCATTTTCTAAACCCTTAACTCTTAGCTCTTTGAGAGGATTTAAAGCAAGTTATATAAGCTTTATTAAACAAATATGCTGTAGAGAAAGCTAAAAATGAAGCCGACTACCTGATAAAAAAAATTTACTTAAATCTCACTAGCAAAATGTACAAGTTCTCCAAAGTGCCTCCATGAATTAAGAATCTAATTCTCATTTATGAGAATGCTTAGGAGCTATGATAAATGAAAAATTTTCTACAGGAAAATTTTACTAAAATTAGGCGACAGAAGTACTTATTTTATGATTTTTATGACAACAAAAACACAAGGTGCAAAAAAGGCTCCTGGAGTTTAAGATCACTTTTATTTCATTTCATTTCTCACCACAAAAATGGAAAAGAGAATGAAGGAAAGATTATATTGCCAGGTTTCTCATTATTAATAGTGAAAGAAGTAGTTGCCTTAATGCATTTGATTACATCATAACAATCACAGCTCCTTTTTGAACACGCCAAATTCTGTTGCACAGAAGTGTCTTTACGCCGACTGCGAACTGTTCAGTCCTGACCACTGACAAGTTGTGACAACTGCACCAAGCCTTCTGGGAGAGTGTAAATATAACTAGCTTTGCACCCACGTGAGCATCATCTGTCGACACGGGAGTGTTACCAACGCTGCAAGGAAGGCAAGGCCAAGCGTTGCAAAGGCTTCCCGAGGTGCTTCAGGAATAATAAGAACAGTACGCATACATACGTAGGAAAGGATTGCTCAGTAAAATGCGCACTCCAGGGACTGGCCAGTGAATCCCCGATGGCACTGGGCCGGTGCTTTCCTCAGGGATAAGCCCTTAGGAAAGTTATTGTTAATACCAGCAGAACAGCTTAAGGGAAATTCTGCATCCCAAACATGCCCAGATGCTGAGATAGGGCTACCAAACCTACCAAGTGGTTTGAAATGCAATTAAAAAATACACATACACACACATCACTGAAGTGTTACTGAAACATCACAAGCCTGAGACATGCCTTCCTGGATTTGAGCTAAACCCCTGCAGAGTGCTTTCAGGAACAGCCTCGTCTCCCCTCACTTTGTCTTACACTTCTCGCCCTCTTCTAGATCCATCCTGAAGGCATTTCCAGCCAAGGCTTGCAAAAACTGCAACATGGCTTATAAACTGCATCAGCCTTGGTCTTTTGTCAACAGCTCAACAGATCCAAAATTCAGCATCGAACTGAGGCTCTTTTGTGACGAGTGAGTCAGCTGTCACATGAGCGAGCAAGAATGCAAATTCACAACCAGGCTGCTGCTGGAAAAACAGACCTTTCAGCAACTGCTTTTTTTTTTTTTTTTTTTTTTGGACCAAGGCAGCTCTCTTCCCACAGCTTTGTCTCCTATATTACTTATTGCTAAACAAAGGAAATCAGAAGTTTGAGAATTGTTTAATTTAAAAAGTCATCTCAGAGTCATGTGCACAGGCTTTGAGGCTGGAATTTGGCACTTGGGTACCCACTGATGCAGTATGGAAAGGCAGAGCCACAGAATTGCTACTACCCACCCCGCTCCAACTGCCTGAAACCCTAACACCATAGTTCAGCTCCTTTATTCCTCCCAGGTTCTGACCAGGACAAGATCCTAGAGAGCCAGAGGCAAAGGGAGTGCAAAAAATTTGCAGAAATGAAGTACGGGAGACAACAGAGAGCAAATCAGGACCTTGGCACTGCCCTGTGACTCCCATAAGAGGATGCTGTGGAGGGGAAGGGAATAATCTATTCATGTGCATGGTAGGTTGGACAAGAAATGAGATAAAATTGCAGGCAGGGAAATTCAATTTGGACATCAGGAAATAATTTCTAATGGTAAAGACTGTTATGCCCTGGAATAGAAAGCTTAGGGAGACTGGGGAAGATACAGTGCTGGAAGTTTAAGAGGGATGAGCTCAATGACCTCCTGAGGTGCCTTCCAAGCTTAATTTTCTCTAATTTAGGGTAAATCATTTCAATTTTTTTCCTCAGAGGACTCCAGCACCTGTATGACCTCTAACTTTCCAGACATAGCGGATATGCTTACTTTTGAATCAACAGCACTTTGGGGGGGGGGGTTAGGAAAAGTACATAAACCAAGTAATACTTATATCATTTTATGATAGTTTTCCCACAATTATATACAGACTATAGCTCCATTTCATCCAAGAACATCATTAGGCATCTGGCTGTCTGCCTTCTTTCAGTCAAGAGCATCAGCCATTTTAAAATCATTCTTCAGCTGCTCCCAAATAACATTCACAGGTTACAAGGTGTCAGTCTCCGTATTTAACTGCCTCCAGTGCTGTATTGTTGCTAAGTGGAAGGACTCAGTTTATCAGACTGTTCACCCACAGTAATGCCAGTGTGCACTGTAGAAATTGTGTGCAAGTAAAGCACATGTGTGATTTATGCATCATCTTTGCTTATTTTTATCAAAATCGTAACTTGAAGAGTAGACCTAAAGAGACAATAAAGGAACCATACAGATCTCGTGCATCCAAAATCCAAAGGAGGACTTCAGTGATCAATAGGAATCTGATCTTGACATCCAGGGCACACATTGGCACCAGCCCAGCAAAGCACTTAAGTGCAGACTTAATTTTAAGTATACAGGTAGTTTCATTTAAGCTAATGGAATCACTTAAGTGCTTTGCTGGATCGAGGCCAGTCTCTTCAACATCTTGCAGTGTCAAGTACACAGAGCACAGGCCTCACCTAGTCACAGTAGACTTTAATTGACAAAATCAAAGTAATGCAGCATTTAGACTGATCCTCTATCTGTCAGGTGGCTATAATAATTACAGTGGGTAGGACAGGGTTTGTTCATCCTGTCCCAGTGCCTAAACTATCCTGCTGGATTCAATCCGCCAGGCCACAGCTCTGTCCTAAGCCCTTTCCCAGCAACTCCCCACTGCACCTTCCATCTGACAACTCATGGAAACAGCTAATGATCCTCTCCCCACCCCCCACCCTCCAAGGATGATTACGCTAAATTCTCACATAACTATATTGTCTTTTATCCCAAGTATATCTTATCCTTTGCTGTTATCTCCTGCTGACATACTTGTGTTTAGGCTGTAGACTCTTTTGGGAAGTTTTTTCACTTGTGCTTTCAAACTCTTTATGCATCTCTGGAGCTATATATAAAGTAATATGGGGTGTATGAGAAACAGTATTGATGCTGCTGTAACTATAGAGAGCAGATTACATAAGGGACAACCTGAACATCTCCATGACCTGAAGAACAATACTCTTGATATATTGAACTTATTATTCAACTTCCAAGCAAAGGAATAGCACACACATACAGAGGCATTAGCTCAGCCAGCCTTGCCTCTCTACACAAGCTCCTGCCAAGACAATCCTGCAGTTGCTCTGAAACAGCCCATTTCAGCAAAAAAACACAAGACATCTCAGCATGAATGCAAAATTAACTTTTCACCACAGTGTTTTCCTTTAAACACAGTTATGAAAGACAGAAATGACACTTCTGGGAACTTGTCAGACTATTCAGTTTAGTGAATACAATGACAGAAAGACACAGTAGTAGCGTGGGTAGAGCATAATGATGGTGAACTCAGGTGCTCTGTCCTGCACGCATGTGACTACTCACACGAGTCAGCCCTTTGCTTTAACTGCTTCTCTCCAAGTATGTAAAAAGTGCAGGACTGAAACACAAGCCAGAATCAAAATATGGCAAACAGTACCTGGCAGAGAGAGGGGAAATAAGTTCCCAGAAATACAAGGGAAGTTTGTAACATGTCTTTTGTTACACTACTTGCCCATGATCAGTTAAAAAAGTTATCTTTCATCTACGATTGCTGAACAAGCCTGTGTCTATGAAACATGTTTCCCCTAATGCAAAAAGGGAAACACCTAGAGCAAGGCAGCAGGGTCCAGGAGGTATATAGACCTTGCTACAGCAGTTTTTTGTAGTTGCTCTCTGAAATGCAAGTATGCTTTCCAACATGCAACCACATTGTTTCCTGTACTTTCTATAGGAAGTGAATTGCTGCAAGTAAGAATTCAGTAGGCTTGTTTTCACAATATCTAGAAGTGATATGCCACCTAAAATTGATCATCCTTGCCATGGCTGAAGAAAGAAAAATACTCCAGATCTGTAGCAGCCCAGCTTTATACTCAGACAGGACCTTGTGCCATGATCAGCCCAGGACACAAACAAGGAGGCAGGAATAATTCAGATATAGAGGTAATATTTTGTTACCAACACATTTGATGTAGCACATTTGGAGACATGATTCATCTTTTTGCAGTTTGAACAAGAATCCTGAGTCCTTGTATCAAAGCAATTGTGTTGAACCTGTAAGTCATTACCCACTCAGGACTCCTGCTGGAAGCAACAGTCATGTTCTGCAGCTTGGAATGCATCTAACTTGAAAAGCAACTTGAAATATAAATATTTGCCCTGTAGAAATGGACACTACACAGAATGAATTTCAACCATACCTGTTGATCAAATAAAAGAACTTACCTACAAACCATGTCATTGAAATTGCATCTCTGGCTGAAGAAAAAATACTTCACTTGTTAGAATATTTGTAAGAAACTGTTTTGTAACCACCTTTTATAAACTGAGCCCTTAAACACCCTCATAAAACAGGTAAGAATTAGGGATCAGCAATGAATCCACCTGAAATAAACACAAATTTGGACACAGCAGCAGTTTTGAAACCCCCAACTGCAGGTGCACTTTCATGACCTACTCATCACAGGGAAAGTCATTAGGACTCTTCTACATCTGAATTATTCATGGGCTCAGACCCTGAATGAATGCACAAGTGCATGAGCTTTCTAATTGCCCTTTGCAACAACCACATGCGTAAAGCTCATTTTCTAAAATGCATGAGCAAGACAAACACCAGGATATAAAACCAATTGAAGGAAAAACTAATTTTAAAATGTCAAAGAGCATCTCCCAGCTTTTACTTGGATCAGTCACATCAGCTCCTACAACTCTGCAGTAGTTGTCTCTACCAGGATGTATTCCTAAAAACACATTCCAGTTGCAATAAAACATTTTTTCCTTTTTTACCCCATCCTATGGAAAAAGGGATTATTTTTTAATTTACTTTTTTTAATTGCATCTGCCCAGAACAGGATTGAATCTGTGATGCGATACACTGCTTTCCTGCAAAGCATATGGTTTTTGAAGAGAGAGCAGAAGGAAAGACGGCAGACAGGAAAAGGATCAGACTTCTGTAGCCTYGGTTTTGCGCTGCGTGGTAATTACACTGAAGAATTCATGACTCACTTTGGTGCACTACTGTGTGTTGCTAAATTAGAAGTTTGGCAAGGACACCAGACAAATGATGAAACATATAATATTGGTTTCTCCAACATAACTCATCACTATACTCTCATGGCATTTCAAAGGTCTTTTTTTAGCACTCTAAGAAAACTTTTCTAAACAAGAACAACCTATTGAATCAAAAATGCTCTGTAGGAAAGTTAGTAGAAATAGGTACAACACCTCCTAAAAAAAAAAAAAAAAAAAGTCTTTCAGAAGGTTTGGTAAACTGTTCCTTAAAGCCTGTTTGAATCTACATGGAGTAATCTTCCACAGAGGCAATTTTAGACTGCTGTATGCTACAGCAGAAATGTGATGTGGAGATGAAGCTCTTCCACTATATAACATGCATAAAGGAAGAAAATGTTTTCTTTACAGCAGCTTACAAATGCGCATTGTCAAAGTGATTTACATATAGGCCCTCTAGCCATTTGACAGCTGCAAGGAGGCCAAGCACACTGGAAGATGTACACATTGGGATAACACTTAAATTAAGTCTTACAGACAAATCCTTTTCTCTCAAGCATTGTGGTAAGCCTGGAGTTATGCAGCATGTTGGAATTAATCCAGTTTAGCCAGATGCAGCCAATCCTCCATGTAATGCTGAACTAGTTATTCTGACCTGTAACAAGAAAGAATGGGTACCCGGGATAAAAAAGACCCAGTGTTGAAAGTCAGTTTGCTGTGTGACACTGCATTTACTTCTCAATTTTCCCAGATACAGACATAAAGGTACCCAGCTCCCTAGTAGGACAGGTGTGGAAATTATCTTTATGACCACATATTGTAGTACCTTTTGTGAAAAGATGAGAAAGCACATAATACCAGGCTTTTTTTTTTTTTTTTTTTTAAAACACAGATCATAGCAGTCAGTGCTTGAGCATTGAGAGGGAGCTTAAAGTGTAAGCACAACTGCTGTCTACACAGCTTGTCATTGAGTTCAAGGTCCCTCCCCTCCCCCCGAGTAAACCTGGCAAATTCTCAGAAGTAGTGGAGGCAATTAATGTTAAAGTCCCCATGCACTAAAGCACTGTTCTGCGTATTACGTACTTTGTTTAAAGGCAAGCAGGGTGATTGCAAATAGTTACTTTTAACTCTTTTCAGTATACAGGACATCTGTTGAATTTTTTATTTCCAAGGAAAAAAAAAAATCAGTCATTTACTGATTTGGCAGGCATCCAGATTTCTACATGAAACACATGGACTAAACACAAAATAACTGTTTTATGTGCACGGGTGCATGTATCGTATTTATTCTCTATGCTGATTAGAAATGYGGTTAAAAATGCTGGAGGGCTTTGAAGCAACAGCCTATTTTGCTTATCTTCTCATTTCTTAAAGGTCTCCAGGCTTAAAAATATTAAGAACAAGACTATGAAGCCTTTCTTTATGTTTACACATTGCTCCTCTGACATACGTCCCATCGACTTGAGAAAGGGATCCTCCAGCTGGCTGTAAAAGGGACACAGATCAGGGTGTACTAGATACCTTGAACATAGCTTTAAAGAACACGTATCAAGAAAAGCCTCCAACATAAATGAGCTACCAGAATATCTGCCAACATGGACCTCAGCCAGCAAGTCAAGCAAATTAAAAGCTGCAATTGCTTCTCTGACAGTTCTCCAGCAAAACTTGCCCTGGGTTTTGCTTCCTTGGTGAAGAACAGGAGATGATCAGTGTGCACCAAAGGTCAGTAGGTTCAGACTATCTGAGACCAATGAAGGGAGGAAATTAAAATGCCACAAGGGCAGCACAGCACAGAGTATGCCCTGTTAGCAGCCTCTTTACAGGCTCACTCCAAAGCCTGCTGAAGTTAACTGGACTCTTTTCATAGATACCACTGGCTTCAGATCCCACCCTGCCTCCCAACAAGGCTTCAGGACAGTCATTGCCACTGATTTGAGGTGGCAGTGCAGCACAGAGAAAAGAGGGAGACCTTCAAATAGGTAAGTGCTGAATTAGGGCTACAGAGGTCAATACACCACAGAGCTGCTCTTATTGAAACTTAGAGCTGAGGAAATAGTGGAGAAAAAGATATGTAAAGATATTCATTTGAATTTGAAAATGGATTTCAAGGTCACTCTCTTGGCAACCTTTCAGCATTTGTTTTCCATGACTGCATGYGCAGAGTCCTATTTCTAACTAGGATCCTTTGGAAATCAGCAGGCCTGAAACGCGAATGGCCAGATGTTCAGAAAGGTGAAATTCAAATTGCATATTTGATTCCTGATGCAATTACATAACCTGTCCAGCCAGAAGACAGGGTCAGCCCCATGTGACTTATGTAAGCAACCCAGATGGAGCTTTGCTCATGAAGCAGTTACCATTATTATTAGCGTATGCACATCCGGCCAGCAAAGTCAACCCAACTGCAGCCAGAACCAGCACACTTGGGTCCCAGCCTGTTGCATTTAGGGGACAGCCTGCTATGAGGTGAGTTACAAGACCTGCCTACCTTGTGCAGTAGAACACGATGCACAGATGCCCAAATTATTAGAAATCCATGTGACAGTGCCGTGAGACTTAGCAGCTCAGGTCCGGACACAGCACTGATGAACACTCGCAACAACATGCCCAAACTCATACCCCTTTCAGCAGAGCACCGCAATGCACAAATGCCCTTATACTTCCCCAAATCCAAGTGGGCTTGTGTGCAGCTGAGATGGAGGCTCCTGCTCTGAGGGCCCCATCACTTCCCACGCCACATTCTGCATGGGCACAGCCAGCACAGGAAAAAAGCTTGGTCTGTACGCAGCCAAGCCCACAGGCTGGAAGAGCGGGCTGTCAGACAGCGACAGGTCCTGCGGCCTCTTCCCTAAGGGAAGAGGCTAGCTAGGCTGCTGGCTGCAGAACTGGAGAATTCCCCAATCTAGTCACAGCTGCTTAGCAAGCTGCTAATTAGGTGGGGGAAAAGAGGTCAGTTCAAGACAGACACATGCATGGCAACCTCCTTTATCAGAGCAGGGAGAAGCACATCACTTGCATTTACTCCCATGCCCTCCCTGTCGGGCTCCCTTGCAGCCCAAGCACTCCCCACGTGTCTGCTCACCCACTGGGGAGTGCAGCAGGCACAGTTACTTCAGATGGGAATAGTCTCAGATTTTTCCTGTTTAAGGACAATGTGATCTTTTCTTGCTCTGATTTATTCTCTTGGCCTTTATATGCAGGCTGCATATGGTACTAATTTCACACCCATCTTCAGATGATGCAATAAAATTAAATGACATGGCCACAGTCACACAGGGATGGCAGCATTAACAGAGTCCAGGAAGATCCAATTCCTTGTCCGATGCTCTAAATAAAATACGGAAGAAATGGTACATCCATATTATCACTACATGGTTGCAGGACTTCCCAGTCCAACAACATCATTCCACTACATTACAAAACCTGCAGTTCAATTTAGCTTTAGTGTCCTTGAGAGGTTGAACTTTCATGGGAAATTATTGTTGGAGAAATATGGCTTGCATATGTTTGTGCCAGAAAGCTGTTTCTGCTGCTTCTCCCCACAACTGTGATTCCTGCATTTTTTGGAATTATGACTCAGAAAGACTAAATAAAAGTACAGCTTGGATTTCAAGAATGCAAATGTGCATATTCAGCACCCAGGGCAAATTCTCCCATTGCTGGTGTTAGCCCATCTAAGGAGCAAGAACAGCACTTCCGGCAGATTCAGCAGGTAGCAATTACAATCCCTGCCTGCCCTTTGGATGCTGGGGTCTAGGGAGCAAAGAAAAGGAGAAAATCATTTTCTATAGACCTTTCTATTAAAGGACTTTGGAGGTGATTGCCACTGTGGTGTCTCTCACCTTTCTAAGCCTCAGTCTTTTCTCTCCTCACTCTCCTTTCCTTCTGTTTGTTTCTCAGCCCTTCTGGCTGTCAGGTGCCAGTAAGTGAAGAACTAAATTACTTTCAACAGCACTTACTGTGGGGTACAAAGAGGAGCGCGTTTGCAGTCTTCACCTGTTTCTTGCTGCCACTGCAATGAATGAGCAGATGAGAAAGTGCTGCTGCAGAAGAGCACAGCCTCTATAAATTTCACAGAGGAAGAGAGGCTACAAGGGCATGCAAACTGCCAGCATTTCCCTCTGGGATAAAGCAATTCATATTTCAGTGCCTTGCAGCATCCTTCCCCCTCCAAACTGTTTTTGCAGGAATGCTGATGTCTCCCACCTGAGACCAAACCAAAATGCTTGACCAGAAGTATAAGGGGTTTTCAGCTGGTTTCTCTGAAGTACTATAAGAGCAAAACAGTTCTGGGTCTGGCCAAACTCATGAGATCCCTTGGCCACTTCACTCCCATTTTGCCACAGGTTTAGAACAAAATCAGGTGGAAATAAGGAGATTAAGCTCCAAAGCTCATGCCTCCATAATGCACCCTAGAGCACACTTGGGCATCTGTTAACATGCCATAGACACTTTGTGCATGCTGGCCCTTAACCCAACACTGCAGTCCCTGTGCACACTTGGAGCAGCTGCACAGCAGAATTTTTTGGCCCCAATTTTTATGCTGATCTCCTTGGAGTTTAAGCAACAGGTATATGCCAAGAGACTGGGAAATTACATCTTCTCTGGTGCATAGAATAACCCCACACTTGTTGGCACTGATGCATAAGAACATGTGAAGTAAGTCTCCATAGGCATCAGACAGGACAACTCATGCATTGGCAGATCTCGATCCACCAGGCGCTCAGGAGGGCAGCCATAGTGCCGCCCTCACCCAGCCCTACTCCACCCCATGCCAACCCCAAGTCCTGCCCGAGCTCAGGCATGTGCCAGCGCTCTGCCCTTTGCCAGCACCAGCCCCAGGGCACTCCTGCCCCAACAGCACTGCAAGGCAAAACAATGTCCAAGCAGCCCTTGATCCCCCTCAATGGTGTCTCTAGAGCCTAAAGGCACAAGGCATAGTCTACTTAATTATTAGAAGGCACCTATAATTATCTTCTCTGGGTTAAGGAATACACAAGTAGGTAAAACAGGCAGTTTAAAGCAAGCATTCACACTGGACTATGAGCACCTATGCAAGTGATACTCAAAGCTGCCTCTCATTCTGTGTTATTCCCTTGTTTCATTATTTCTTCATGTCCTTCATTTTCAGTTCTTCTGTGTAAGGCATTGTTCTTTTGCTTCATAATTGTTCTTTAATTTATTTCTTTCYGTTTCCTTTTGTTCTTCCTTTGATGTTTATCCTTTTAATGTTTCCTTCCAAATAGCTTTTTTAACCTTACCAGTTTTAATCTGCTGCCTTTGAACCATTTTCAGGTCTGCTACTTCTTTGCTCTTGATGGAATTTTTCTTGCTGATTTATTTGTTGTCTGTAGCCAAAGGAGCAATCAGGTGCTGGGAACTCCATTGCATCACTCTACATCCTGACTAAACACAGACATTGCATTAAGTTTAACTTCCACTTTACCTATAGTCCTTGACTTACTACATCATTTCTCTTTGTTAACTGAAGTTTGAAAGCAGTCCTTATGGACTCAAGTCAAAATATTTGTGGTCTTTTGTTATATGAAGGTCTTAAATTACATGAACATGGGTATTTCAGAGCTTAGTCCAACAAAACTCTGCACATTAGCGAGCTGAATGAGACCTCTGCTCCCACTGACAGGATTAGGCATGAGGTCTCCACCACCCTTTCAATCTGTTCAGTCCTTGATTATCAAGCTACAAAGCTGACGACCAGTGACTAGAGCTTCTGGCGAGTTTGGCGAGCAACCGAGTGGCTGCTTGTTTCACTGCCASTCAGAGCTGAGCTGAGCACAGCCGATGTTGAAGGAAATGGTGCTTCCCACAGGACATGCTCCCACCCCACCACTCTGCTAGAGCTACAGCGCATGAGCCCAAACAGCAGAGTCCACCTGAAAATATAAATACTGCTTCAAATGGTTTAACTGCTACTTTTACGAGCCACAGTATTAGTATTTAGATGTATGGCAGCCATGGCTAAGGGGTCCCAGCTGAGGTCTGGGCTGCACCATAGCTAAACCCTGATCTACTTAACTTTACTTGAGCTGCCTAGGTATTTTACAACACAACACCCACTGCACTGGTTCGTGCCTATTCTGCATGTTTTCCTATAAGGAAGAACAGAAGTTGAAGCAGACAGTCACGTACAGAACATTAATCTAAAAGATAATAGGAAAAACTTTGCAAGAAGAGAATTCAATTCACTTTAACAGCAAGAAAATCTTCATTTCTCACAATGACACCTAGAATGGTCAACACTCAGCTGCTCCAGGCTCAGCTCTGTATACAAAGGTCATGACATTTTGTCAGTGGAGAAAAATGGCGCCGAGATGGGCTAGTCAATAATTGACTGAGCCTCGTTACTCACTGCAATCCTTATCTAGTCACCATGTCCCTGTCTCAAAGTTTTAGTTAAAGCCATGGAATCATTTCACGGAAAAGAACTTCTTGTGGAAGAAAAGTCACCACCGGACAGCAAAAACWGTTTCTTTTTCTGTCAAAGGTCACTCACCACTTAGGTCCATTTTACACTGTGCCTTATATCAGCCAGGAAAAAACAAGAGCAAAGCACACACTAATAATCCCTCCTTTGGTTGCAAAATTTCCATGGAAACCTTTCAGTCTTATTTTTTGAAGTTACCTAGATCTTCAAAGAACCAGAGACTGAGAAAGCATGCACTTGAAGCCACTTTCACCTTGCATGTCTAACATTCCTGTTCACAGCCCACCTGGGAGTCATGACCTTGACACATTTCTTGGCAATAGCCCAAAACCTTCATCTCCCAACAGGGAAGGTAAGCAAGCAACCATTTTCACCACTGATACAAAGTCAGCTACTGCTAAAGATGATAGCTTGGGCGCATATATATTACCTTTATCATTCTTCTAACTGGGATTAGACCTGAGGACAGTCCTCTGGCAGTGTAGGCACTGTACAAACCCAGAATAGAGGGTTGTCCCTGCCTCAAAGCATTTGCACTCTGAAAAGATGGAATAGATAAATTGGGTCTTATTGCCCCAACCTATAGATGGACACCAAGCTGAGAGACCAGCACAGAAGCAACCCCAAAGGCAGTCAGGTCAGACTTAGAAGAGAGCCTATGGCACAACYATGCCAAGTCGCACCAGGGCCAGCCCTGAGGGCTGCAACGGCTTCACACGCAGATCAGAAGAGTCTCCACACCCAGGAGCAGGGCAGGCCCGGATCAGGGCTCCTGCCTTTAGCAGCTGGGTTACAACCGCCCTGGAGTGCCCCAGCCATGCCATGCAAGGAGGCAGCTCAGCCAGGCTATGTAGGAGTTCATTACAAAAGAAGCTTCATTGAGTTAATAAAAAGAAACAGAGAGGGCATACATTTTAATACAGTGGGGGAAAAAAAAGTATTTTCACTAACACCTGAACAACAATTTGGGAAGTGGGGAAAGAGAGGACTGCTGGAAACTCAGGTGCACTTCACAAGCAGTCACCTTTCACATGCTCTTCTCTAAACTTAGCAGCCTTCACAGCAAGGCTCAATTAGAGAACAAAAATATCATGAACTGTTGGAAGAAGGGGGATTTTTAAGTGACAACTTTGCAGAGGAATTCTCCATAACCAAAGTTTTTGACACCTTTAATAGCAAATCTCCAGAAACATATCTGCAGTTGTCTCTAATCAGAGCTCAGGAAGCCTTTTCTTGCTGCCTGCCCCTAAGAAAGTAGCACAGGAGGAGAGGAAACTACAGATGAGRTGAGAAGGAGGTACAGGGGGGTACTAGCAATCCCCTCTCATCAGAGAGACAGGGCACTTTGTACTTCCAGTCATATCATGCAGACCTTAGATATGAGCAATCACATGTCCTGGAGGATGTTGTGTTTTAAGCAATTTTCTGACTTGAGATTCACCTGAAGTCCCAGTCTTTCAGACCTTCCTATACAGAAATATTCTTAAGAGCTTGAGTTTCCTGTGGGGCTAGTCAAGAGTATGAATTATTCTCTGCAGAGCTGAGACCTAAAATATCATCATGGTATCTATCTCCCCTAGTGTCTTTTATTAGTAGATCACAAAATGCTCTCAGGTGCTCTTCCTGTCTCCTTTCAGGTGAGGGAACAGAACTGAATTAACCTCTCCAGCACCATGCAGCCAGGGAGTGTCCACATCAGAGGAGGACTGGCATCTCCCAGGGGCAGAGTACTTCTCAGGCTTAGGTTATACTAAGTTGTAAGACTCTCCCACAAGAGTTTTTTATTAGTATCTCTATTTCAGGCTGTGGCATGCTTAAAATGTCACTGTGGCTTGCTTTCTTACTTCCTCAGGTTTTGGGTGGGTTGTTTGTTTTTCTTTGGGGGGGGGGGAAGGAAGATGATCTGACTGAAAATTCAGCCAAGAGGTAAAAAGCTCCAGTTAAAAAAGGTCAAAACATCCATAGAAATCAAAATTAGACAGAAAAACAATTCCCAGAAGTTTTTCAGCATACAATTAAACTGTTCATGTGTGCATGCATGCACTTGTATGCAGTCAAGTGTGTGCACATCACAGCATGCAGAAGTATTCAGTGTGCATGTGTAACTACAGCCTGCTTTAGCATCAGCACACTTTCTCTTGGCATAAATTGATGTAGCTTCATTGATTCCAATGAATCTGCAAAGTGATTTTATGTGTAATTTAGTGAGCCACATTTTATATACTTTAAAAAGATTCATATACTATTACCTGAACTCAGCATGTTTTGAAAAAGTACACAAGAAATATAGGATAGTTGATCACAATTTTTTATAGGAATCAGTTTTATTACAGGAGATGAGCTCAGGTGGTGTGTGCTATTATGTCATGCACACTGAAATAATTTGTTTTGACTTAGTTTAAATAATTTTCAGATAACCTCCTAAGCAGCTAATTTTCTTTATGACATCCTACCACTTAAGAAGGGAATTTCAGTCCCTCTGTAATGTGGCTATATGCAAGATTTTTGCTCTGCTTAAATGACTGGAGCAAATGCAATACCTTCACAGGCCAATCGCATTGCTTCAGCAACAACAATAACCATTTTTGTTCCTGCATTGCCAGCCAGTTCTTTGTTCCAGCTAACAGAAGAATTAAGCATTGTGGATCAGATCCTCAGCTGATATAATTAGATGGCATTTCATTGAAATCAAGGCCAGCTGATCCCAGCTGAGGAGCTAACCCCTGATCTGCAGCAGCAACAGCTGATTAGTAATAACCAGGCCAGCAAGAGTACTGTTTTGTCACCCTAATACAAAAACAAGTTCTCAGCTTTTGGTTTTCAACAGGTTTCTCAAGCAATCCTTAGGTTTTTGGGTCACCTGCAACTCCCCCCCCCAGTTAAAGAATGGGAACATTCAAAGCAAAAGGCTGAAGCTGGAAGTTTTGGCTTTCCAGAAACAAGCTGAAGCCAGCAACGTGTTTCCAGGATGGACTAAACTTTGCCCTGTGCTGTGACAGCTAGACAAAGCCAGCCAGCTCTGCCAGTAACAGCACAAGCCGGTCACATGTGCCTCCCATTCATTACTACTTAGCTCAAGCTCGCAGCTCAGTGCGCCTCCAGTCAACCTTAGCAAAACCATTACAGGAAGGGGTGACTGCCTGTTTGATATGGGGAAGAGATTTGGTCAAGATTTGGACTTAAAAATATCATGCAGCTAACAAAACCCTGGGCTGGAAGGCAATAAAAGTGTTGTGGTTAGGTTTGCTTTTTTTGATATATGTACATATATGTAAAGACACATTAAAACATCAGTTCACACAGGTATCACTGATCTCATGCACAAACCAGAAAAAAGGATATAGGCTTGCCTTCTCTTCAGTAGACTGATCAAGCATATTCTTTAGCAATACAGGTGATTTTCACAGTATGGGAGGTCAATATGCAGTACCTGTCAGATTGCCAGTGTGATCTGTGTTTATAAGGCAAGCACCAATAAATTGGGTCAGCACATGCATCTCCGCAGAGGGAGAGCAGAAAGAGCACCCCAGGTAGTGTCACAGCAGGGGCCAGGCAAGGCATGCGATGCCCTCAGGACTTCCAGCAGAGATATAGATGTTTTCAGAAAGAAAAACCTATTTTTCCATTAGAAGTAACAAAAAAAAAATTATGTTGATAGAAAGTGTGCAATCAGGCCTGACTTGCAGCGTGCCCTGCCACATTCAGGCTTTACATCAGAAGGCTGTAAACAGTTATAACAGAAAATAATAGCTTGGTATGTTTATTCACCCCAAACCATGCTTCATTTATTTACCTGAATACGTTACCACATACACTGACCATTGTTGCTGCTCAGTGAGGCAAACAAAATGGGAAAAATAAGCATCTACATAGATTTTGCCAGCAGATAAACTATTAAATCACACAAAACAATAAAAAAAACAAGATTTATGACAACCACTCCTGAATTCTCCACTGTATTGAATAAAAGCAAAGGCAGAACATGCAAAAAAAATTTCAGCATTAATTTATGATAAAAAAAATCTGTTTGTTTCAAAGCAATCTTACCTTGTGGTTGTAGTGATTTAATGCAAGATTTCCAGCAACATTCAAATGCCTCCAAGAAAATACAGGAAGGATGTTTTAATTCAGGAAGGATGTTTTAATTTAATAGCCAAAGAAAGAAGGAAAAATAGAGCTGGTGGTGAAGGACTTTATTTCATTGAAATTAGCTGCATGCAATAACTTATTAATGTCAGAATATTCCATTAAGAACTCATTATTTCCTTGTTTATGTAATGTTAGCAATTATCAGGGAGAACATTGGTCCCGCATGCAACAGAACAGAAATGAAAAGCTGTTGGCCACATACTAAAATTCCATGTGAAGGCACAGAGTTTAGATCAGGCGAAATATTTACATTTTTCTAACAGAGTCTGAGACCTTAGAAAGTAAGATAATAAACAACTTTAAATAACTTCTGAAGCTATCCCARTGAGGTGTTACTACAGAGGCCCTATGGCTCTGCACAGATCAGTTCTGTGATTAAAAGCTTATCCAAAGACTTGGAACAACATTCCGCAGTTACAGAAATCTTTGGTTTTCCATCAGGCCCACAAGTACAGCAAAGGCAGATGTTTGAAGTCAGGGCAGTAACCTGCATAGGACATAGCCCACTCAGGAGAGGGAAAAGCTGGATGTGCCTTGGCTTCGTTCCCTTGCTTTACCAACCAGCATGGCTTAGAGGCACAGAGGGGCTGTAATATGCTACCACCAGCGCTGATCATTAACAGAGAGTTTCCAGCATGACAAAAAGGCTTGGGAAACAGGACTGTGGGAGTCGCACATTGCCCCTTACCCAGAACAAATACCACAAGCTCTCCCTGCTAGTGTTTGTTGACAAGCCTGTCCATCTTATTTCACAGATGACCCTATCAGTGGGCAAAGGAATTTGTTTCTCATCTTCAATACTTGCAAGGAATTACTTTTTTTTTTAATTGCATGAAATAAGAATAAAATAAAAATCTGATTCAGGTAACAGTGTTTGCTCATCCCTGCTGGGAGAGGCTGAAGCCTGAAAGATACCAGGCAATTTAGGGTGAAAAACATACTCATAGACTATTAAAGGGAATGGAGAACTGTACACTGGAGGCAGCCCAGATTAACCAATAAGTAGGATATTTCCCAAAAGTCCAAGGAGTCTGTGAAGGCCAAGACTAGAGCTGATGGACACCCTCCTGTCCATACAAGAATGGCATGGCCCAAACAACCCACAGAAGTTGCAGGGAGGAACACAGCAGTAAGTGCTCTCCTGGGCTGCCTGTGTCTGGATTCCCAGCTGCCCTTCACCCTGAATCATCAGGGATGAGGTGCAGTTGAGCACAGCACACTGAAAGACCCTGTAAGTCAATTTTTGCTCAGACTTGCTAAAAGGAAAGTGCCACTGCTTATTTACAGACCTAGGGTGAGGCGACTCCTGTCTTTGAGAGGAATCTCAAAGCAATTAACTGTAGACCAATAGCTAGTTGCTACAGCTGTTGCTAAATAGCTGTAAACCAACAACTTCATTGCAGGTGCTTACAAGAGATTCTCCAGCTGCTGACACTTGCTATTCAACACCTCAACTTGACTAGCACACAGGTGCTATCTACACTATAGACAAGTTCCCCTAGACTAATAAGTATAATCTTGCAAGAGTGAGACTTAGAATTCTTCTAAAGCAGAAAAAAAGTAAGGAAAGAAGTGTGAAGAATTAACAGCTCTCCTTTATTCATGACTCCAAGGAATTTTGGTTCTGGCAAAGTTTTTCTACAAGGGCCAGTCTCAGAGCGAACACATTAGATGAACCACCAACCAGCCTCCCATCTCCAGATGGATCTGTAGTGTTTGAAAGGCTCAAGAAACAACAAGCCCATGAAATAACGTTAGGACAATTCAGCCAAAAAGCAGACACAATCTAGATGAAGCAATAGTTACTTGGATAGCCAATATTCACCAAAGGATGCACTGAAACAGACAAAAAGAAAAAAGTGTTTTTTTTTTTAAAGAAGCTATTGCCTGTTCATGATACAGCTCTTTAGTTTCATCTTCTGAGAGTTATGCAATTAATTACATTTAGTTGCTTGTATCATATTTCAGTTGATCCTGCTTCCATCCTACAGCTCTCTCACACAGAGTTACAACATGTCTGATGCAGTGTTTCCTTGTTGCAAAATAACAGATGTATTCAAGCAACCTTGAGTTAAAGAACACATTTAAATAATCTTCAGCTTCCTCTTCATCATGTCTGTTAGGGCTCACCTCCCATCTAATATCACGGCCCCCACATCCAGTAGCTCAGCTCTGTGCCTGTGGCCCACGTGGTAAAGTCAGCCTTGGCACTATCCTGCTTGCAGTCAAACACAGGGCTGGAATTTCACAGGACGACAGACACCAGTCACATGCAAGAAGCTGAACAAGCAGCAAAAGGTACATGAGAAGGAAAATGAAGAAATGGACCTATGACTAAACAGACATAAAACACATGCCTGGAGTTACAACAGGCACCCTAAAAACCCTGTTGTGCCATGCTGAAGTAGATCACATGTTACCTTCTCCAACCTTATAGAGAGCTACAAAGGGCAACAAACAACTTATCCTGGACCTCTTGGAAAATCAGTAGCAAAAGGAAAGAAATACAACCAGTCCACAGGAAGCTACACCTAAGTAAGGAACAGCAAATACCAGCCCAGATGCTTCCTTCCAAAGCACAACAAAAACTAAGCAGCTACCCATTACAGATCCAGGCCTTATCACACCCCTCTAGCMCTACACTCACCACTCCTGGAGAGCTGTCTCTCACTGTCACTCCCCCATTCTCCCACTCCCTTAGTCCCAGGCTCCAGTTCCCACCTGCCTCCTTTTGTCTCCTTGGGCTTGACTGATAATCCAGCCCAGCTGACTCCCCTAAAAGAAAGCCCTGGAAGCTGAGCAGAAAAAAAGGCTTCAAACTGGCCTATCATTAAGTATATCAAGTACTTAAAGGTGCTAGGGTGACATAATAGCTTTTGTGGGAATCGAAGTGCTGTATCTATAAAGTGAGCTGAACCTCTGGAGCAAGAAGGAGCCCCTCTAGGACAGCAAGCAGGCGTTTTTCCCCCATAAAGGCTCACCAACATAGGGCAGTCTATGGGATCGTGGCCTGTAAGACCTTTTGTTTCTCAGAGTCTTTTTTCCCCCTTGGAAAAGCAGTAACTTCCCTTGTGCAAAACACAGCAATATTAGTGCACAGATGTGTTTCAGGCAGAGTACAAGGCTGCTGGCAAGGGAATAGTGCTAGAAGGAGCCCTGGGGAAAAGCAATGCTTTAATGTTGCTTAACCCATGGAAAAATGAGCCAGCATGATTAGCTTTAAGACGATTGTGTGTCAAGGTGGCAGGGGGTGGGAGGAAGTCCATTACCTATCTTCTTCCCGCTGCAGTGCTGCTCAATGACTCTCTGAGCCCTATTCTGGAACAGAAAGCAAAGGAGAGCCCCGATCCCAAAGGCAAAATCAATGCCCTGAGCATCCCCCCTTCCCTAGCCAGAGACCAGAAGTCCAGAGCCACTGGAGTGACTTGTCCATTCCTCCGGACTGATGTAAAGCTGAGACAACCACTAACAGCACTCGAAGGGCTCTCAAAGCTCCCCTGGCCCTGGGACCTCCGAATCCCACTTGCCATTCGGCTAATCTGGCCACCAAGCAGCCTGGGCAGCTGATGGAAGCAGAGGGAGGGCAGATCACCCTGCAGCGCGTTTAAGGCTTATCACAGCCCACAGGAGCTCAGACTTTAAAAAAAAAAAAAAAGACTGTTCATCAGGAGGAACTCGTGTCTTTCCGTTTTGACCTTGCTCCGGCGAGGGCCAGGGGGAGACGGGGCGCAGGCAGCGGTTCGGTCTCCGAGCCAGACAGTGACATGGCAGAATCGCCGCGCCGAGCCTGGGCGGACAGACTGCACTAATACTTTGCAATGCTATTAGCGCAGATTTCCCCCCCTCTCCTCCCCACGCCGCTACCACTTTGTTTTATTTTTTTATTTTGCAAACCTTTGTGGAACAGACGCCCTCTCCTTGCCCCAGTTGGAGCTGCAGTAGAATGGAAAGGGGGGAGGGAAGAAAGGAGGAGAGGAGGGAAAAAAAACCCGCTTTTGGTTGAGGTTTTCCTGTTACTATCACTGTAGCGTTTATTTAGCCAATCTCCTAACTATGACGTCTGGAAGGCTGGAATCATGGCTTGCTCATAATATTTAACACACCCACTGAAAGCTGGAGCTGCAGAGCTACTAGTCCAACCCGTCCCCAGAATTCAGTGTAGCTGAAAGAGGTTTTCACTCTGCACCTGCCAAAGATCTCTCCCCCCTCTCCCCTTCTCTCTCTCCCCCCCCCCCTTTCCTTTCTCTTTCTCTCTCTCTAAACGGCAGATCTGTAAGACCCAGCAGAGATCAAAGACGGGACCTCTTTGCTAAAAGGAACCTCTGCTGATTTATATTAGTTTCCTTCCTCTAATCTCCCCCCCCTTCTTTTTTTCCTGTGCCATATTTAACCTTTATGTTGCAGTTGTGCCATCAGACAGTTTTGCAGCCAAAAAAAAATCAACCCAAGCCAAACCAAAAGCCCAGCTCGGATACAGCAGCCACACAGACTTGATCTCAGTTGAACATATTAATCTCTCCCAAGCACTGGACGCAATGGATGAAGAAACTGGAACCGCTCTAAGAAAATCATTTTCCAGCCAATGTTCTTAAACAGTCTCAGAGAAGAGAAGGAGCGAGAGCGAGCGGGAGAGCGCTTCTGCTGCATCACTGGTCACATTCAAAGGAAAGGAGCCAGCGTTTCCAGCACAGCCAAATATTATGGATGATTTTTTTCTTCCGTCGCCTTTCCGTACAGGTTTTATTAATATTATTCTTTCCCCCTCCCCATCTTTTTTATTTAATCAGCGCTAGTGTCAGATGCTGGTTTCTCGTCAAGAACCAGTTTTCCCTATTTGTCGCGGTCCCTGTAATAAAAAGAGAAATCGTGAACAGATGGCTTTATATATTGCAATGCCGCTGGCTTTGTTTTCCTATTGATTTTAAAGGCTCGGTCCAGTGCTCTTTTTTTCTTTCCTTTTTTCGTGTGTTTTTTTCCTGTTTTTTTTTTCCCTCCCCCCGCTCCTAAGTTCTTGATGATACTGAGAAATGAGGACCTATTGTTTTTAGCCTGCTTCTTTCTCGGCGCCTATGGAGATAACTTTACTGACTTGATCGCTCGCTTCCCGATCCGCGAGGAGGCCGCCCGAGGCGCGGGGGGGAGCGGCCGACCCCCGCCCGCCGCGGCTCGCTCCGCCGAAGCGCTCCCCGCCGCCTCCCCTCCCCGCCTCCCCCGGTAATTCCCGAGCCGCCCCGGCCATGAAAATGCTCCTGGTCCGCAAGTTCCGGGTGCTGATCCTCATGGTGTTCCTCGTCGCCTGCACCATGCACATCATGATCGACCTGCTGCCGCGGCTGGAGC